>NC_045574.1:1936035-2258708 GCF_009819795.1 Aythya fuligula | reverse complement strand
CTGGGATCAGTGAGGGTCCTGGACTGGGCAGAGTGGAGGCAGGGGGGAGGAAAAATGCTCTTCTGTTGGGGAAGGAATAGGTTTCCAAACTGCTGAAGGGGGCAGAAGAAAAGCAGCCCCAGGCCCACAGCTGCACATAGGTCTATAAGCCACCAACATCCTTGGCAGAAGAGCCCTGGAGCTAAACCAGGACGTCCCAGCAAGGGAACTCAAAGGAACCAGCAAGAGGTGTTTGCCTTCTCTGCACTCCCCAAGAGCTCATCAGCCTTTCTCCTCCACCACACACAGGACAGAAACCAAGTGTTCAGTGGCTTGATTTTAGTGTCAGGATACTCAAATGCCCTGCCTCTTCAAAAAGAAAGGTACTAAACCCACAGACCTCCTTCTGTGATTAGAACCTGCTATGAAAAGGACACCATATAAAGCCTTCAGGTCTTTGCTTTCAACTTTAAATAGGTGCCAATACCAAAGACACAAGACAAGTAACCAACAGGTCAGAGCAAAAACCACGTTACAGTTTGACAGTATTGGCTGCTTGCTCCTCTAGAACTGTATACCGGGTCTTTTACATCTTGCATACCTGATGTACAAACTTTTATTGTGTACATACAAAGGACCACATGAATTGACAGCATTAGTCCTACTTGACATTTGTGTTGGAGAGGGAGGGAAAAAAAATTATAACCCTTTAAAAGTACCACCCCTGCCAACATGACTTCAATATTCAATATAAGCAAGTCCTCTCACATCTTCAATTCATTGATTGAAAGTTCTGATTTATATGAAAAAGAAGCAGAACCAGAACATTAACAATATAGACAGCTGAAGACCAGTAAGAAAGGTATGTAGTAAACACTTTTGGAAGTTCATTTCTAATACAGCTAAACAAAATCTATTGAGCACATCCTGCTGTCCTTTCTGCCCTTAGGCGGCTACTACAATGCCAGGATGCCTCAGTGCTACTGCAGTTCTTTTACAGTTACCTCCTTTTCGTCAGTCACTTATTTTTTAAGAGAAGAAGATGCCTTAAAACCTTAGCTACCCGTAAATACTTAGATAAATCAAAGGATTTAGCAGGATTAGTTTCACCTGACTTGTAGTGAAGTCTCCTGCAATGAGAAAAGACAGAACTGCCGGTCAATGTACAGCACTTCTGCTATGACTTTCAAATCTGGCTGGAAGTGCATTCTCCTCAGCTACATGCCTGAGGTGAGTAAATGTTTTGTTATTTAAATGGATGTTATACTTTTATTCATAATTTTTTCATAAATTTGTACTTTCATATTCTTTTTCTAAATTACAATGAAATATTTTATGATATATAGTTCCAGCAAGAATTTTACATGCAATGTGGAGTTGTTTAGCAAGACAAAATGAAAATGCAGGGACCAGAGAAATCTATGGCTTAAACAATCTGCTTATATATACACATGTATGTATATCATCTACTCTGAGAGGAATAACACTGGTCAGTTGAAACATGAAGGGTAATAATTATTCACCAGTTACATGAAATAAAAACTGATTATATTGAAATGAAGAAAATAAGTTTTAGTTAAATTAAAACATTAACTTCTGCAACTGTCTTTTATGGGCAAGATAGTATTGTTTTTTGTTTGTTTGTTTGTTTTTTTCATATTACCATTTTGCCTTCAGAAGTTGGACACTTTAGACTGTATATCAAAAGATATTTGGAAATGTATTTTTAATGTGTTCAGAATTTTGTCTTGTACTGGCCTCGAACTCTGTATTATTGGACAAAAAGAAAGTTTCTTCATAGTGAAGAGTTAAACTTTTGTTGTCTGTTTCAGTACTGATCTAATTGAATGTTAGATTGGTGGTGGTGGGTTTGTTTGGTTTTGCTGTTTTTTTTCCTTCCCCCCCCCCCCCTTTTTTTTTTTAGTTGCCCTCTTTCAGAAACAGAAACTCTTTTTTGTAAATGTTACATAGTGTATATGTTCAGATTTATGCAAGATGTTTTGGTCTTTTCATGGTATACATGGAATTCTGAACCCTGTAAACACATTGATGGCATTAACAAGGACCATATGTCAGTTGCCTTTCTCATATAGAAAAATCAAAAGGTAGGAGTTTTGACTACTCAAAGAATTTAGTGAATAGGTGCTTAAATGTGATGCTCAGTTTCATATATGCATGGTTTTGCAAATCTCAGACAGCAGCTCAGACTTATATGACTTAACATTAATCCTACCAAGGTTCCAATAACATTAAGTCCATTTGTTGAGGGAGGATGGCAAGTTCAGGTATTTTTTTATGCTACAATTAAATCAACAATTCACTTCAAGTAGCTGTAAACAGTGGGGGGATGAGCGGGAGGAAACAACACAAAGTTTGTTGTAAAGTTGGTTTGGGGTTATTATTTTTCCCCCCTTCCCTTCTAATTCCTTTGCAACAAAAATGTACTGGATTTATTGTGAAAAGAACTACTGAGAACATTTTGATACGAAACATTGCAACAGAGAAATGAGGAAGTATTAGTTTAATCCTATGTGTTACTTAAAATCCTTTTATTTGTTTATTTAAAAATTAGATGTAGTAGAACAATTTGAATCTGTTTTGAAGGTTCCAAAACACTAACATTGCAGCCTGTTTTAATGCTTTAATACACCTATCAAAGTGCATGACATCTCTAAGATGCGACAAGTGTTATGACTGTAATCCAAATAAATAAAGCTATGAACGCAAGATATAAATCAGCTATGTCATTAAAATGTTATTTTTCCTTTCACAGTCATGACTATCACTAGAATTTGCAATTTAAAATTCAAAGAATTAATGTAATGAATGTAAGAATTGAAGCACTTCCTAAACCTCACTTTATATATTCACAGTATACGTCCAATATATTTGACAATTTGAGGCATAATGATGCACCACAAATCAGTTATGCGGTGACCAGAAATATAGCAGGTACTTCAATAAGTAATTAAAATATTTTTCCCCAAAATCCTTACAATTCAAGGATTCAATCCTAAAAACCTGATTGGAAAACCTGATTGGAAGATCAGAGTTGAAACAGATGCAAGAAATTACATATCCACAAAATATTACTGTCAGTAATTAATGTATACCTCCCAGATTTAAGATTATTTTGCTATTGCCTCCTTCTTCCCTGCATTATCCCAAATGCCCCACTCTACCTGTTCTGTTATGAATACTGTACATACTTTCTATTCATCAGGCAAGTGAAATAAATTTTAAGGACAGATGCTCTAATGTTTTACTGCCGATTTCAGTGTAAGCAGGAGCAAGACAAATAAGTTTATAAGGCAAATTTGAATCATTTAGCCTTCAATTAAACCTCTTTCTGATTAAATATGAAACAAAAAAAAAGGGTTGGGATTAACTCTTGATGGGTAGATACCTTTATTAAATGAGCATAATATGAGATGGCATGGATTTATTTTTAAGCTCTTTAATCAACACTTTGCCTAATATTCTTCCAATCACAATGTTTTGATATTTTCAACATTTCTGTGATCATCATACTCTATATATTTCTTTCCTTTGAGGAATAAAACATTTAAATTGCAAAGTAAAAATCATATCCCAAATTAGGTACATCATTAGGGAGGAAATTCTGAAAGTTAGGGCAACAAATAAAGACATACGGTTAAATCTGTCTGGAATACTTGAGATCAAGGGAGTGAAAGACAACCTACATTATGAATTTCATAGAAATGAAAAAGAATGAGGGAATGACCATGTTAGACAACATTGCAAACTTCTGGTGTTTCTTGTTACTGCATAAGCCTAACCTGTAAATCTAGTCCTAACCTGTAGCTGTGTGTTGATGTTACTAGTTTTGACTGCTTCCCCTGAAATAGTATACTTTGATTTTTCAGCTATAAGGATAAACTATGAAATACCAATCCTCTCAAGCCTAAAGATAAGGCATTATTTTAAAGTTGTATTATTATACCAAAGTGTTCTGCAACTATTCATAATATTTTACTCAAAAGCAGAAGTCAGATCTACTTCACTTGTAAGCACCATATCACATAACACTTCTCCAAATGCTAAGGCTTCTCTGATTATTCTCCAAATAGACCTGTCTTCTTCCTAGTTTATTACAGGAGAAAGTAATTTTCTAGCCGTGCAACTCCATAGAAGTAGTAGTAAAACTGCCTCCCACTGATTTTTTGCAAAGCTAGGTGTGCATTTTCTTGCTTCTCATATTTTTGTTGCATCTACTCACAACAACAACAAAGTAAGAATTAGATCAGAAAAAGAGCTTGTCCAAAGACAAGTGTTACTTCTCTTGGAGAAGAGCAGCAATTCTCCCTCCAGATTGTCCTTCTAGCAAACGTGCTTAGATCACCTGCCAATGTTACCATCACAGAAGTGGACACCCTTCTTTCTACTAAAATCAGCAAGAGTCTTGTAAACGACAGCAACTTGGCTTTATGCCAGGCTTCTGTCTCATTCAAAGTTTTCCAGAATAGCAATAGTTTCTTGATAAAAGCATTTGCAACTGAGGGAAAAAGTTTCATTCTTGTATTGTATAAATGTGAATAGGCAAGGGCAGACCAGGCTGTTTTCTCTTACATAAGCACAATCTCAAAATCAAAGAGATGTTGCTTAGAGAAGTCTGGTCTCATACATTCATGAAAGACATCAAGTCCTTATTATAGGGTAGTATGGGTCAGTTAAAATATGATCTATAACTATCCACAAACTGCTCAGTGGACCTTGCAGAGATCCACATTTGAATGGCCTACAGACCACATGTGTTTCCAGATCCTCATGGGAACGGGGGGAAAACTCCTTGTCTCATCCCCATCCTAATGCAACCAAAAACATCTGCATAAAGATATGCATGTGAGGAGGGGTACTGGGTGCAGGTTTGAGGCAGTCAGGAAAGAATGAACACGCTGTGCAGTGTTGCATTAGGGACGTGATGAAGGGTATGGTGAGGGAGCCAGGAGAAATTCTGAGAATATTGAGAGGATGGTAAAATGGGGGGAACAGATGAGAGCAAACAGTATGGGTAATAAAATAAAAATAATAAAAATAATGAAACCTAATGAAAAAAATAAAAGTGAACAAAAGGGAAAGAAGAGTCTGCAGAAAGTCATGGAGAAAGGACTCTGGAGAGTCAAGGAAAATTGGAAACAGTTGGGTAGAAAAAGTGAGAAAAAAATAAGTGTCATAGGGAAGTATGTTCATTTAATAGTACAGGAGGGGAAGAAAAAACAATATGGAAAGAAGGAAGAAGTAAGGAAAAAGTTGGTTTTTTTTCTTTAAAAAAAAAAAAAAAAGAAAACAATAGAAAACATAAGCAAGACAGGGAGAGAATAAAAAACTGACTGACATCAAACAGAAAGGAGGAGAATGCACACAAATGCAAATGCACACAAAGGTTTTTCACAAGGTTGCAATGGCTGGTACTGTGAATGCAAACCAACGCTCCTGATGATCGAAGACTCTCTCCAGAGTGACAGCTGACCTTTAATTCAAAGAAGCATAAAACAAATTCCTGCAATTTCTTTTTTTGATTTTTTTTTCTTTTTAAAGGAGAAAGTTTGTAATTATCTTGAAATTAAATCCCATAAATGTTTACAAAAGAGATACAAATTTTGTGACTTGGTGCTGGAATAGAAGCTAAGAGAAGAATCATGCCTTAATTCAGGTAAAAGCACTGTCTGAAAAATAGGTTTTCCTTTAAGGGAAATTTTGACTATGCTATTTTTCAATTCAAGTTGAAAAAAAATGTTTTGAAGTTTTAAAGTGGAAAAATAAGAACAATTTTTTCAAAAGAAAGGAAACAGTTGATACCATAGATTTCCCCTGCAGATATCAGCACAAAGTTTTAATTGGAATTCTTTCATTTTGAAATGTTTGGTTGCTTTTAAAATTTTTCATGTAATAATTGATAATTGTCAATTTTAAAAACTGGGAATGTTTCAACTCATTGGTTCTACTGCTATGTCATTTTATACTCATCACCCAACAAAACTGAAGATAAGTAGAGAAGGATGAATGAAAACATCAATACACTGTGTTAATGTCAGCCTATATTCCTCCCACTGTCCTAGGTTACTTCTCACCTTTACCACACTGCACATTTGATCATTCTCTTTGCCTCAAGCATTGCTCCTCGAGCATCTCAAACATGTTCAGTAACACAGAAGACATCTTTCACCCATGTTTCTGGTCGCTGGACACGTTTTTTCCTTTGTGCAGATACTGTTGGAGGGTAGTGCCTAAGTGCTCCAGGACAAGCTAACATTCTGGATGCTTTTTGGAAAAGGGAAGGTTGTGCACTGTTTCCTTCAGTAGGAACAAAGCAATCCCCAAATGTTCTGTGATATCATTTTACTGACAGAGTAACAAACGTGATGGCTTCTGAAGACCTTTTGCTACGTTTTGTCTGTAAAAACAGATAAGCAACATCCAAACCGGACTAAGTTGCCTAAACCGATGTCACAAAATCTGTGTAGAGTTATCTACACACATTTCAAACCCAAAATGGAGAAACTAACTTTGAATTAGATAATGAAAGGATTGTAAGCAAAACAGCCTACACATGTGAGACTGCCCCACATGTCCAATTTCCATGGTACAAATAATGGCATCATACGCAAGCTTGAACAAATAACTAGTTAGCTGCCAGCTGGCCAGCTTCTTAAAAGGTTCTACTGGCTTCCAAAGCACTGTGGCTTGGCCAGAATTAGCTGGTTTCCCATTTAAAAAAAAAAAAAAAAAAAAAAAAAAAAAAAAAAAATTAGGGGGAAAAAAATACGATGATGAGCTATTACTGCCATACTAAAGCAACACATCTTAGTAAAAAGCTATTAATTAGCTTTAAATTAAAGTCATGTTATAAACGTGAGGCATAGCTGCCTCTTATTCCTTTATGATGTAAGTACTAAATTCTTAGTTATTACTCTGATTGCACTTAGAGATTTTAGTTTGACAATATCAGAGCAAAACATAGGAAAACATGTTTCATCAACTGCTCTTCCAAAAGAGACATCTTGGATAGAGAAGGTTTTCATTGACTTAAAGTCTTACCATTTGAAAAAAAAAAAAAAAAAAAAGAAAAAGTGAAAACCCCCCTTGCCCCACCCCTGTGGGGTTTAATCTAAATGTTGGAAGTCTACATCAGCGCCGTAAGTTTGCTTCAATTAATGACACCCCGTATCTATTCTTGGTGATATTGTATGTTTATGCAAGTCTTCTGTGAAAAGCTGAGTTTTGGTCAAATTTTATTCTCCGGTTCTAATTACCCTCATGTAAACCTGGAATTTTTGCATTGTGACTTTACAACTGCTGTTGATGTCTTTATTTTCAAAATAACGTGACCTTGAATCAGGAAAGTATACTAATCTATAATCACTTTTAAGTGTGTAAATATTCTAACTCACTTTATTTTAAATTGTGTTGGCAATCTGTTAAAGCACATGTTTATGGGCTTTTTGTACCCTCAGCATTTTACCTTCCATATCTGTGTCATATATTTATTTTTATTTTATTTTTTAAATGGCACAACCCTGACCTCTTTGTTGTTATGGTTCACTCTGGGGCAGGAAAACTAACTGTAACACTGGGGAAATGTGAAATCTCCAGAAACCAAGGATTTTTTTTTTTTTTTTAAATAAACTAGCCTATAATGGAACAGGCATCCAATACTGCTAGTAACAGTAGTTTCTTAGAAAATCAGCCATGACATATCTAAGAGAATAATACAAGTGCAGTATTTTAAACCAAGCAAATACATGGCTGCAGTCAAAGTGTTCTTTTAAACTCATGATTTTTGCAAATTTTTCCAACACATGGGGTGTGCAGAGTTGTTCCAGCAATTCCCATCTCCCCATGCTTTTTACAAATGCTTATAAACCTGCATCCTCAGCTCATGTTATCTCAGTGCGTTCTTTCTCACCTAAACTACCATGTTCCAGGAGACATACCGAGAAAAAAAGAAAAAGAAAATAAAAGAACAACCAAAGGAGGTATTTTTCCTATTCAGGAATAATCCTTGCTGTGTTATGAGATCCAGAGGGAACAGTGAACAACTGCCTTCACAAACGGCTTGTTAATCACACGGAGACAAAAGGAGACACGACTTTATTTCATATATCAGCCCCACCACCACCACCACCCCATTCGACATACAAAAATCTATTGACACTTTGTCACTTATTCTAAACCAAGACTCGGTGCCCTAGGCTGCAGCTTTGTCAGAGGCTAAACATCTTCATGATTAATTATTTCCATCTATCCCATTGCACAGAACTCAACCAAGTAGGTATAAAAAACAAAAACACCTTGTGGCACACGTGAAGCACACATGGCTGTAAAATAGCCAGCATAAAGTATTAATATACCATTACAATGTACAATTGTGGTGTATGGAAAGCAAAATTATAGCTTTGAAATTAAAGGGGGACATCTGATACATTTCAAATAATTGTGTCCCACTTCTGGTAAACTCCTCTGTTTTTTGCACATGCAGTTATTAAACTTTAAAACACACATGTACACACAGACAACAAAAACCACCTTTCCTCCAATATGTTGCTCCTTTTTGTTGCTCGAGCTATAATTATCTCATTGCAGCAGAGTTTAAAACATCGCTATTATCACATTCAGGCAACTGCTGCAGATCTGCTCACACACATACCCAGCATCTGCAATGATCCCTCCAGGGAATGCGGCTGCCCGAGACCGACCCTTGCAGGAACGGGCCCTGAATAAGGTCTGATGAGCATGATTTCTACCGGCAGGTCTTTTCAGTTGTTCCCATTACATAACTGTTTCTACCTGAGTGACAGAAAATAACCCCTAGCTGCCTTTTCTCTGCTGCCATCAGCTGAAAATGCCTCAGCCTGAAGAGTACTGCAACAGGACTGTCCCCCTGGTTTTCAAATGGGAAGAAAAAGGAGGAGCTGAGGGTCAACTTTCCAACAGATTTTTTTCAGAGCAACAAAAAAAAAAAAAAAGAAAAAAAAAAGAAAAAGGCACTGAGAAGAAGCAGAAAAGAATAGCCTGTCCATTGTGGTTAAAATTTTGTCAGCTAATACATGGAAAACACTTTTTCACTGCTTTGGGAGGAGGTGATATTTAAAAGCAGGCTGCTCAGCAGTGAAAGGGGGGACTAAAAGCAACTCCAAAAGCTTTGCCTATATTCTCTGCAGATCAGCAGAACAAGGGAGAACAGCTGCTTTAAGTTTCATTTGAGCCTGATAAATAGAATAACAGCTTGCTAATTTGGTAGGACCAAAATATTTAACCTCTTCTGCAGGGCATTTGACTTCCACTGTATTGCTTGGATGTAAAAGGTTGCGTTTTACTGCTACATTGCACCAGAGATAATTGTCTTCCTTTGCATTCTTACCAGTTGTGCAAATTTATCTTCATGGTGTGGGAAGCAGCAAAGTTCTTAAACTGTCTTTGATATTTTACTTTTTTGCTCTTTTGCAGTTATTTTCTCCCATTCTGTGTTTGGCTTCAAACTCTTCCTTTTCAGCATCGTCGGCGGTTTAGAGTGCTTTGATTCTGTTTGATCTGTCTGTATTTTGAGTTTTGTTGCAAATTGTGCTTTAGTTTAGTCGACATATAGCTAAGTTTTTTCTGAAACTCTTTATTTTAAATGTTATATTATCTCTATGCACTACTGTATTATGATTTTAATGTTAAGTACATTTCAGAGGCTGTATTTCTCCACTGCTTGAAGAAGTTGGCTAGGGTTTTAATTTTTGTCCTTCAAGTGAAACAAATAAACTTACTGTATAACACTAAAATCTTTATTTTCCTGAAGCTTTTATAATTTCTGAATGATTTTAAGGCTTTAGATTTTATTTTGGGGGCAGTAATGCTTTTTTCTTCAAACTTTGGACTGTAATTCTTTTTCTAATTTGCTCTGTAAATTCTCTCTATAGCATGTAATATTCATAATTAGTGTTCCACCATTAGTATTAATAGTATTCATATATTTTAATATCTTTTATATAGGAAATATATTTTGTTCATAATATTATGATATAATTTATGTGAGTTAAAGTAGTTGTTGCTTGCATGAAGACACTATTTATGATTGCCATTTGCAATACCGACATTTTTCTTCTCAATTTGATTCTGTTGATTTTTAGTGACTTCGGTTTAAGAAATATAATGAAATGTACAGATATTTCCCTGATGAGATGCATTCATTACTGCTGTCCTGATATTTTTGTTTGTTTTGCTTCCTCCTCTCCCCTTCCTTTATCCTTGTATATTAAACAGCTATTTTTTCTTTTGATTTTTAGCCATATGATGAAAGTAATAGCTTATCACAGCTTCAAAAGTGAATTTGTTGCTTCTCTGATATTTTCATAGTTTCTGGACCATCTTAATATCAGAAAGACTTCTGACTGAGACAGGAGGAGTTCTTTAAAGACAGTATTTGACTGTAGAATCTGACTTTTTTTTTTTTAATAGTTGTATGCATTTTATTTGGATAGCTTGAAGTCTCCTCATAACATCTTGGGAAGTTGTTTTCACTGTTTGTCTCAAAAGCTCTTTGGAGGCTACATGGTTTTTTTTTTGGTTGTTCTGTTTTTTGTTTTTTTTTTTTGTTTGTTTGTTTGTTTTTTTTTTTTACAAATAACATGCATTTTTGTTGGGTTTCCACATATTAAGGCTGCACTTCCCTATGCATCTCCCACTCTATGGGAATTGTTCTTCTATATTGAAACAGGCTCAGAAAGCTTTAGTGAGTATTCCAGCTCAAACATGAAAACAGAAAAGCAATCATGGCTAGGGAAGATAACCAGAAGAAAGAAAAAAAAAAAAAAGATACAGTTCTCATTTTTCACAAGAAAAAACTATTCACTTTGAAAAATGGAAAAAAATGCCAACTTCAGTATAGGTTTTTCTTGTTAGTATTGCCTTTGATCCATTATGCATGACAAAAATCTAGATACTCAAACTCATGCAGACATACATGCATAATTAGTTCTCTGTACTTTTCACGGTAAAAATCTACTAAAAGTTTTGTTGAGATAATTAACAGCATGTTAATTAAGCGTATATATGTGCTTGTGTTATATATATACTGCATAGGAAATTTGTTTCATTGTGTTTTTTTGTTTTTTTTAGAAGTTTTTAATTTGCTGTTTTTAAGAAATGTTAATGGAAAAAGCCACTGACTTATTGAATAGCTGTCGCAAATTATTTTTCAAATCACACTTTCTTTTCGATATTTTTTGACTGTGGGTTAAAATTTTAAATATACTTAATTCATATTAAATAAAAGAGACCAAAGGAAGCAGAAGGCAGGATGGAGTGGTGCCCTGCTCCAACAGGGCTAACTACACCTTTTCACTCACTTATCTGCATTTTTAACAATTCATGACAAAAAAAAACATCTCAGAAAAACAAAAAAGTCACTCATCTACAAATACTAAGGAAACCATTATATTAATAACAGCATTTAATTAAGCAATTCATATCTATTTAACATGATCATTTTCACCATTTAGCAAAATATTAAGCAAGGTTTCATCCCATCAATAGAAGTATTCAGTTTAAGATGTGTGAAAGTACTCATAGAAACATATAGCTTTTTTTTTTTTTGCCTGTAAAGCACACTTTTTAGTGGATTTTGCCACGTGTCCACCACTGATGTATTTCCTGCACCAGTGTAAAGCAACCCTGCCACACGGAGCTGAGCTCAGAGCAGGCTGCAGAAGCCAGCAGCTGATGGCAGTGGGTACGTTCTTTCAGCACAGAGCCCTTACGAAGGCTGCCGCTGCCAATGAGACACATTTATAGGTAGCAGTAATATACTTGCTTAAAAACAAATGTTTTAAAGGTGACAAATCCTACTGATAGGAAGCACACACAATAACCCACACTGAATCATCAGTTGTGACATTTGATAAAAATCAAATAAAGCTCTGCGCTGACCAGATCCAGCTCATGCCTGTGATCAGTTTTAAAAAGTTAGAAAGAATCCATACAGACACCTTTCAGATCCCAAACTATGCTGGATCAGAAGAGACTTATTTTCTATCTTCTTTTTGTGGCAGACAAGCAGCTCCAGGCAGATCATCTGCAAACAATACAGTTTGCATTTGAGGGAATAGAGTATACAAACAAAGTAAAAAATTAATGTATACACACACATGTATTATTTAGGGATTTGCCCTAAACTTTTTAATCTTTTGAATGTTAAATTTCAAAGCTTGTTTACCTTGTTTTCTCAATGTATGTCCTCTAGGATTCAGAGGCATGCTCCTTCAGCATGCCTGACTCAAAGCCTGATGCTCAAGACAAAAACAATCTATTTTCCTGGAGTTAGAGGGGTTTCAGAGATCACAGGGTTTGGAAAAAAAAAAAAAAAAAAAGTAAAACAACACACTTTGAAATAAATAACAGGGGATATATGTTGAGCCAGTAGGAAAACCAAACCAGTAGGAAAACCAAGCATGGCAGTGCAATAACAGCAAACACAGCACTTTTGTCTCCAAGATTACCAGCGAGAAGTGTACCCCTTGCATGCCCAAGCTGAAGTGAATATTCCTAATCCTGGCACAGACTCAGACACTTGTAAAATGACAAATAAAAGTGAAGGTCTCACTAGTAGTTACTGCATAACAGACAATGATGCAAATACCAGCAGCTTTGCTTGGAATTTTCATTTCCTAGTTCAAAGAAAAAGTATATATGTATTCTTTTAAGTCTTTGTAGTAGAAAACTCATTTCAACCTTTGAGCAGTTGTTCTAAAACATAATTATTAATGAACCAGAATAGTCAAGAGCTTGGAAATACGTTAGACCTGACTTCATCTCATTATATCTTTGCCATTTTACTCGAAAAGTCTTCTGTCACTCCCTCCCCTCTGTCCATACCAAGCATGTTCAGTGATCGAGACACTCTACAGTTTCTCTTTGATATTAAACAGCTTGAGCTTCAAGAGCTCTTTTCAGACATACTTTTCCACTCCTTTGATCATTTTTGTTTTATCCAAACTCTTTCCACTCAATGAGTGTTCTTCTTGGAGTGTCTTCCAATAATAGCCATACCAATGTCAAATAAATATTCTCTCCTATTGAAGTCAGCCCTCTCTTCTTATTCAAGTGCTACATTCATGCTTTTTGTGTTACACCGGGAGCTGTTTTCCACCACAACTCCCAGAACCTTTTGATTCACTGCTTTCCAGAAGAGAATCTCCCCATCCTTGAAACATAATGCTTATTTTTCCCTTAGATTCATGACTATATTTTTTTTCCCCATTTCAAAAACATTGTTTTTCTGTGGGTAGTTTATCAATTAATACATATTTCAGCCATTTGTCCTCATCCCCATTTACCACTTATGGGGCACACATGGATTTCCCTTCTTCTACAAAAAAAAAAGCCGTGCCTTGAAGCACTTTGTAGAGACAGTTCAGATCCCTTGTTGATCTTGTGTAGATACCAGAGATTGTTAGAACGTCTTTCTTCCATATGGTATACTGTCTGACTCACTGATGCTAGGTTTCTCCACACACAGGCAAAGTTAGTCATAATGTTATTTTCTCACTTCTAAAAGGGTACATAACTGTAACAAATGATTTACCTTAAGTAGCAGCAAACTCCAATGGTTCCAACTGCCATTATTTGTCCAGAGCATAGCTGTGATAATATAACCTTGCTTAGATGTTGGAGGAATGTCTAGAAACCTCAATCTTCTATGCATGTACCACACAATAGAAGCTACTACTAGCAGTAGATCTGTTATTACTCATTTTGCTTTCCATCCACTGCAAATAGATATCATGTTACACTCTGAACACGTCTTCCATTACCTTCCCAATAGCAGCTCTCTGTCCTCTGATTTTCAAGTAAATCTCAAAATTAATCAACAGAAAAAGCCAGAGAGCTATTTTATTTCATTTTTTCTATTAGATATAATTTGATCATTGCTCTGATTTACCACTTTACCATCATCACCAGGAAGATTATAATTGCCCAAATGATTTCTGAAAAGTATCCAATGTCAGCTTCTACCAGTCACAAGTTAAGTATCTCATAACTCAGATCCTTAAAAATAAAATAAATCACCACTTAGATGTCTTAGTTGTAACATAAAAGTTAATCTGTTCCAGAATATACAAAGAGAGTAAAACCAGCACACAAATCTAAGACAATACAGGTTCTCTATGGAATAGAAATAGGAAAAGTCCCATACTCAGACCTGTAGAGACTCTGACATAGCCACACATAAGGAAGGAATAGAGGGACTTGTCAAAAAGATCATGTCTGTTAATCAAAGCAGTATGTGAACTTTTAGAAACTAATAAGTGAATGAGAATTTCATGTAGTAGTCTCTCTAGGAAGTGAAAGTAGAGCAAACAGTTTTACAGCTTCTGCCTTCCTACGTTCTTCAAAGACATGTACTTTCCCCATTTTCCACCTTCTGAAGACATACAATTACATAGAGCTGAAAAAAAATATATTTCTCCCAAATAAGCTAGGCAAAACAGAAATTGAGCTCAGAACACTTTAAGGAACATTTTATACAATGACTAGAATCTACTGAGGCAGGAGCATGCTTTCAAACAAAGAGTCCTGCCCCTGGACTTCAAAATAACTTGAGAATCAGAATGTTGTTTTTCTAAAAAAAATAATAATAATTAAAAGAAGATTTTATAATAACTTGTTATTAGTAATAATAAAGTAGAAGATTAAAGTTGCTTACAAACAGGAAGAAAAATGATAATCTATGTGGGCAGATTAGATTCTAAGTGGGGCTCATAGATAACAAGGGAGAAGAGCCCCACTGATCTGTATCTATTACATGAGAGAATAACTTCAGCTAAAAAGAAAAGAAAGGAAAAAAAAAAAAAAAAAAGAAAAAAAAAAAGAAAGAAAAAACAAACAAACAAAACAAAACAAGCAAAATTAAAAAAAAAAAATTACTACTGGGGTAAAAGAAAAAACATTAAAACACACTTTACTTTCCAACAGTTATTCAGAAGACAGGTACTGAAAGTGTTTTAAATCAACAAGTCTAAATAACTTACCACAAAGCATTTAACAGGTCAGCTTACAAGCAGGGAGTATCTCATAACTGAGAGGAGAATTCAGCATCAAAGAGGAGCGCTCCTTCCCCCTGAAATCCTTAGGGCAAGAATCTGGAGTCCTTTCTGTAGTCAGTGCTTTGATTGTCAATTGATCAATCTGCTCACCCATTCACCCATCTCCCCACACCTCCACAGTTTCCCCCTATACTGGCAGAATCCTTTCCTCTTTGAAGGGAGACTGGGTAACCAATTTAAAGCAAGTGCTATCTGTTAACTGGGGAAGCTGGGTGGGAAACATTTTCAGTAAGTCAAGGAACAGCTAAATAATTTCTTATAGTTAAACAATTACATGGATAATAAGGCCATCATATTGGTTTGACACAGATCTTAGAAAAACTGGAAAAGGACTTAGAGAACTTGATTTACAAAAACAAACAAACAAACAAACAAAAACAACCAAAAAAAAAAAACAAAAAAAAAAAACAAGAGAAGAGTAAGGAGATCCCTTGTCATCAGCAAAGTCACTAAAGGAACACTACCTCTGCTTCTAATGAAAAAATAGATAACTGAATAGTGGATATATCCACGTGGATAACTGAAGTACTGAGAGAAAAGTAATTTATACTTCTTTTATCATTTTATAATTCTTTGGGCTCAACCTGTTCAGCTGAGCCAGAAGAATATTAGAAAGTTACTTGCTCAGCTAGCCATCTCTTAGGAGGGAAAACAAACAAACAAACAAACAAACAATCAAATTTATACAGTGAAGAGAAATGTTCAGAAGGACTCAGGTCCTGGAAAATGAAATTGAACCAATCAGATAAACAAGATACCAGAATCTTTATCACTCAGTTTAATTAAGAATTAAGCAGTGTAATCCAGGCAGGGTCTATGGCCTGCTGCAGAATAAATCAGACCACATGATCTTAGTGGTCCTGTTTGGTTTTGTAAGCCTGTAGCTTCACTACAACTCTGCTCTCCCCTAAATATTTAACAGCATATTGTTTACCCAGTCTTATTGTAGCAGCTTCTGACTTTTTTCTCAAGAGCTCTTCTAAATCGTCAGTTCAATAGTCACTTCTAAATCTAATATAAACATACAGTGACAAGCCTAACAGCCACATTACAGATAGTATCCATAAAACAGTTTACAAGAACCCCATAGTTCATGCTGATCACTACAAATTTAAAATTATTGATTGCTTGTGCCTTCTCCACTTTACTGGAACAACAGCATTCAGAGTTGTTTCCTTCAATATTAGTTGTATCTAAGTGTTTCCATTATTAACAGACTATTCTGTTTTAAAATTCACTCCACCCTCACTTAGAGTATCTAGCATCTGTATGAAATGTGAAATGAGGATCCATCTCTTTGCTTTACACACACCATCACACTGGCTAGTTTTGAAGAGAGCGTAATTTTGCCTGCTTCATTAATTGTATCTGTATTGGTTTTAAATAGAAATGATACAGCAGAACAGACTGACAGATGTGTCTAATTCATTCGTCAGTATCTCTGACTCTGGAGAATGCATAATTACCTCCAGGCAAGCTATTCCAATATTTCCCTATCACAAACATTGGAAAGGTTTTCCTTATACGTCATTGAAATCTTTTCTCCCATAATTTAAACCTTTGTTTGTTGCCCTTTCCATCCTGAACAATGAAGGCAGCGGACAAAGATGGCTATAGTAGGCTCTGAATGAGGAATAGCAGGGAGGAGAGCAAGCAGTGAAATTTTTAGTGAGTTATAGCAAGTGTAATGGACAAGTTTCTCTCCTAATAGGACTCCAATCCCAACACAATTGATCTCTGAAACCAACTGAGTCATAGATTCTAGCTACTGTAAAGACTGATTCTTACACTTTATTACCATGCTAAGATTTGAGCTATGATGAACTTATGGCACAGGGGCTCAGCTGAAAATCCTCAAAATGGAAATTTATTTTCTTCCTTTTCAGCCCATCTGAGCTCAAGTGATTTTGTTCTAAACTGTGTGGCATACAGGTTATATAATTACAAGGGTTTTGACAGACCAGTGGAGCTGCAGAATATAAAATAAACTCAGTGTAGTTTGAGAGAGTCTCTGTGTGCTGAGTTATCCGCCACTTATATAAACACATAGAGAGTTCAAAATGATTTGATTTATATATAACAGTAATAAATACAGGATCTGTGAATCAGGGATTTTAAATATATTTAAACCAAGTCATGGTAGACACTGTGTATTCCTGCATGAAAAATCTGTGTAGATTAACTGTGTGCCTCACTTGTCACTTTGAACTGTGCTCAGGAAGCCTCAGGCAGGGTTGATGCAGGGTTGAATCTCCCATAAGCAGGGAGGTTCAGGCTGGATGTCAGGAAGAGGTTCTTCGCCAAGAGGGTTGTCGCACACTGGAACAGGCTCCCCAGGGATGTAGTCACGGCACCAAGCCTGTTGGAGTTTAAGAAGCGTTTGGATAGTGCACTTAATCATATGGTCTGAAGTCTGATTTTTGGGTAGGCCTGTGTGGAGACGGCAGTTGGACTCGATGATCTTTGTGGGTCCCTTCCAACTCAGGATATGCTGTGATTCTATGATTCTTTATTTAATCAAGGAACAGGTAATATAGACACAAGAAGAGTATTGCTCAAAGTTAGTACAGCCAATTTGCTGCAGATATAGAACATATCTCAGCTACCCAACAAACTGCTTTCCTTTTCCAAAGAGGGAACTCTGAAACAATTTTCATTGTAGCACATTTTACTTTTGTTGAAAATATAAGAAAATCATTTGATACAATCAAGGAGATGATGGAAAGGTATATTTTAGTAAGATGCTTTCAAAACCATGAAGTTAGAGAATGTAATAATAGTGTATTAGTGCTGTGGGTAACCCTGGCTGGCTGATAAGTGCCCAGCAAGCTGCTCTTTCACTTCCTCTCCTCAGCAGCACAGCAGGAGAAAGTACAGCGAAAAATCTCATGGGTTGATAAGGACAGGGAGGCCACTCACCAATTACAATCACAAAAAAAAGCAGACTTGTCTTGGGGAAGATTTAATTTATTGTCAATTAAAAATAGAATGCTATAGTGAGAAACAAACAAACAACAACAACAAAAACAACCAACAATTTCCCCCTACCCCCTTCTTCCCAGGCGTAGCTTCACTCCCAGTTCATAGAATCACAGACTGGTTGGGGTTGGAAGGGTCCTGAACGAGCAACTGCTCCACCATGGGTCACCCACAGGTGGCAGTTCCCCCCACATCCACCTGCTCCACCAGGGGCCTCTCCACAGGCTTCAGGGGAACTGCTGCCACGTGCCCAGAGCACCTCCTGCCCTCCTGCTGCTCTGACCTTGGGAGCTGCAGGGCTGCTTCTCTCATGTTTTCCTCACGCTGCATCACACTGTCGTTGTCATGATGTGATCAATATATCCAGTTCTTTCCCTTCTATTATTTGAAATCCAAAATTGTTAAGTTTGGAATTTATTTTTTTTGCACTCAAACTTGGCCTGTGCATGGAGATATATTCAATTTCTACTCCATTCCTCAGGAATATCGAGCTGGGGATGATGAGAACAGGGTAGGGAAACAATAAAAGAGTACAAAAAGGAAAAAAAAATGCATGAAAGGCATTTGTCTAAGGTTTGTCCATGTCAAAAACAACAGGACATAGGGCATAGCTGAAAATGAGAAGAAACAAAAGGTAGAACCAGAAAACAGAAAGTAGAAATAAAAGGAGTAGGGGAGCAAGAAAGATAGAATGAGTTCAATAACTTCGGGAAGATGCTTAAGTTAAAATCACCCTGAAATTTAACAAACAGCTTCAAATGCTTGTCTCTGTACACTTGTCTCTGCACAACATGCAGAATTTGTTTTAGTAAACTCATTGTGGTTATGGTACAGAAAAACTAGAGAACAGACAGTGCCTGGTGCTGGGCCTCTGTACCTGGGAATGAAAACAAACAAACAAAAAACTTGGGGAAAAGAGTCTGGAAGGAAGAACAAAAGTAAGAGAATGAACTGAAAGAAGCCCTCCAATGCTCTTTGCCAGTCTGACTTGACTCAATAGTATTTCATAGACTTTCTTCAATTTAAAGAAGAAGCAGAAATTTGGATGTATCACATTGGCAACCTATGAAAATTTTAATCCTAGAAATTCACATATTTTTTCTGGTTAAAAACAATTTAAGAATTACACTGTTTGCTGCAGATGAACAAGGATTTACTTAAACCTATTTCATGAAAGGGGAAAACTGGGTTCTTGCTGCCAGCTGGCCACAGCAGGGAGTGGATTGGTGTCCTGCATCTCAGGGGCATCAGGGAGACACACTCATCTGGCAGCAGCTTGGGCAGATGAATGAAATTCCCAAGCTGCAGACATGTAACCACTGAGCTTCACCTGCAGTTCTGACTCCAGAGTAACTTCTGGAAAGCCAAAGGGAAAATAAGTAGGCTGGAGAAGAAACAGAGCCAATACCAGTAATTAGAGGTATTAGAGGAGAATTATAAAAATAGTCTCAGGGTATGTCTTGAAAATACCCTAAACAGAATAAAATAAAATAAAATAAAATAAAATAAAATAAAATAAAATAAAATAAAATAAAATAAAATAAAATAAAATAAAATAAAATAAAATAAAATAAAATAAAAGTAAAAAAGGGATTTCTGATTATGGTCAGTAGCAGATAGGCGATAAACAGGATGTTTTCCACAGAAAAAAAAGTTTTTCACACCAACCTTGCACTTATGGCCAGAGGGAAAGGATGGACTTGTGCACAAGGATATATAATCAATAATCATCATTAGCAAAAGTACTTTTATGGACTCACTATCCACACAATCTGCATGTATCCACTGATGATTATTGATAGTGATGGTGCCCATCCACACAGCCAGCAATGACACAGCCAAGGGAGGCCTTGGGCCCATTGAGAGCAACTCCGGTTCTCAGTGGAGCAGGGATATATAAAAATCTGAGGTACTCAATGTCTTCCTCAGCTTTCAAAGGTCAGGTCTGCTTTTGGCCTCCCAGGTGCCTGAGCCGAGAGGCAGAGCCTGCAGGAACACAGCACTACGTAATGCAAGCAAAGATGCAGTCAGAGGGCACTTAAATTAAGAGGACGTAGAAAAGTCCATGAGACCAGGCA
This sequence comes from Aythya fuligula, assembly GCF_009819795.1. Classification (NCBI taxonomy): domain Eukaryota; kingdom Metazoa; phylum Chordata; class Aves; order Anseriformes; family Anatidae; genus Aythya; species Aythya fuligula. Next base: position 2,238,562 of record NC_045574.1, on the reverse strand, counting down.
GGGTGCATCCTAGGGCACTGAAGGTACGAGTCAAAGCCTCTGCCTCTGTTCGCTATCATCTTTAAAAGGTTGTGGCAACAGAGGGAGGGTCTTCAAAACTTGTCAAAGGTATGTTAATACAATTGATCAACAGGATAGCAAACTATTGCTGAGACTCATTTCCTTGCTTTTCTTCTACATGCAGGTTTTGACTGATCTTGTTTTTTTTGACAATGGGATTTTTTCTCCCCAGGATGGAAAAAAAGAACCTCTTCCTAAGCCTATTGCTCTGCTACAATTTGCTCAGAGCTACCAATTCTCACATGGTAATCGAGGAGAAGACAGAACGCAACCTGTCAAGGAACAACAAAATGCACCTGTCAGATCTCCCACCCATCTCCATAGTAGGTTAGTAAAATCTGCCATTCGATGCCAAATGAACAGCACTTCCAGAAAGTACAGCTGTTGATTAATATGTATTATTTTGATAGCTTACTACAACATTGCAATTTCATACAATGCCTTAGTACTATACAGAAGTGAAGTAGCAGTGCAGGCGCAGTACCCAAGAATGGCAATGTAGCAAACCACAATTAAGTGTAAGAAAAAATGTAAGAAGAATAAAAATATCTGCCCTTTGCATTCGTCCTTCTCCTATATGCATATAAACAGAATGAACATTTGACATCCAAAATGCAAGAATAATTCCAAACAGTTATAATATGCAAAATAATACAATATGCTCAGCTAAAACTGAACATATCTTGGCATAATGCTCTCCTTTTCTGTAGACTGCTTTTTTGGTTCTTGGTATCTTTATTCCCAAAAGGAAAATACAGATGCAAAACTCCCTGTACTGAAACTCTTTTACTCTCTGTACAAAACTCTTGACCATGTCTGTGCTCACTTTCCTGTGGCAAGAGGCATCTCGAGAGGTATCTCAAGGCCTTTCTACAGCCCAGTTGTTCAAAAGTGAGAGGCCAGCCTGATCCTCCGCTGCCTCATTATCTACACTTGGAGCAATACAAAGTGAGTAAGAAAGCTGAGAGAAATCACTACAATTTTTCTCACTCAGTCGAATTGACATACCTTTTAAAACAGTTTACTTTGGAGCTGAAATGGCACATGCTCAAAACCTTTCCGGGTTTTATTTTAGACAATTGGAATCCACAATACTTTTATCATTTACTAGCTAAAAATAAATAAATAAATAAATTATAACTTGCAAAGCTAAATATAACAGTCCAAATTGTGCATTAATGGATGACCTAGGAAGACAGTCTCTAGCCATGATCTCTCAGATCTGACATCATTTTGCTCTAGCAGCTGAAGCAGCACACTTGGGTTACTGGACCAAGGTGATCTTCCAGCCCTGCAGATACCTCCACAGTGAGCAGGAGGATGCCAGCAAGTCTCATCATTCTCACTGAAGTGAGCTGGGAATAGCATCACTTGCCTCACCCTGGTGCACTGTGAGGTGTAACTAGAAGCTATCATTTTCCCCTTATTTTTGCTAGGCTCTGTGCATTACACAGCAGCTAGATGAAGAAACGGAGCTGTTCTTAAACGAGCGTACACAGAGCTTGAGAGGAAAGCATTGCTAGAGGGATAGAGCAATGATTTGGAGCCAGTCCTGCCCAGAACAATGGGAGAAACAAATGCAAATGGTGAAAGCATTTGGGAAAAGCAGCCAGATATAGGAAGTGGGCACAGAGATGGCTACAACCAGCAGCGCAGTCCTACAGCAAGCTGCTGCTGCTTCCACTGCTCAGGGGTGAGGATGATGCCGCATGTGGTGGTATTATTATAACTACAGTGCCATGGTAAAAGGCAGATGGTATGGTCTTTCCCATCACCACCACAGAAACAATTAATTCAGAATTGATAGTAAGTGTTCAAATAACCAAAGCCAACTCTCCACTCCTAATACATCTAAGGAGTTGATTTCTTTACGATTTATCAGTTAGAATTTAACGTGGTGATCCACATAATCTACTACATGCAAACAGAGACATTTCTCATCATCTTTGTTTACATATTTACAAATTTTATCGCTTCCTATCCAAATCACATTTTCTTACAAGTCCTGTCCCTTCTGATTGGCCACATAGAACAGGGATGAGGCACTCATATTTACAGCTTATTTTTCAAATAGTAATTATAGCAATACTCAAGTAATAAACCTCACTTGCAATCACACACCTGCCAGTAAATTACAGTGGTCATGGTATCAAATGATGTTATGAGTGGCTCTAATTCAATAAAACCTGAGATTGGAATTGAATCATGTTTTAAAACATAAGCAGAGGAATTCCTAGCATCAACTAGAACATGATGCAATCATCTAATTAATGCAGGGTTTTTATAACACTTCAAATTGCAGTTGTATCAACAGAAGTTAGAGGTGTGTATTATTAATATTTGCACAAGCCTGTATTACATTTCTCTGTATTTTCATAGATGAGATTTGTAATGAGCTGGTTAATTAGGCAGTAGTTGAAAACATGGTAAATAGAATATGAGCAATATGAAATTACTGGCAGGTGTTTTACCTAATGCAGAGGAACTAAGGAAGAGATGACTACAGTACAAATACTTCAAAAAAAGCATTTCCTTGTTTCCCTCTCAGCTGCCAACTGGGTATCATTTTCTTTGCCAAATTGCCTGGAACAATTAACACACATTTTTGTCACAGCAATGTATAAATCTCAGTTTAATGACGTCATACAACATATAAATGAACAAAATGAAAACAATTCTGTAAGTAAAACATTACAATGCAATTGCAGTTGTAATGTAGAAAATTAAATGAATGTAGAATTAAATGACTTAGAGGCAACTCAGTTACCAAAGGGTAACCCAGTTTCAAAGGGCAGTATAACAAAACCAACGTAATGTGCCAGCTGGAACTGATCTAAACCCCTAATACCACTTGGTATGATGCGTGCTTAAGCCATGCTCTTACTGAGTGGCCTGAAATTCTTTATGCCTGAAATACAGTTGTTCCTCCCATTGTCTCTTAGAGACAGATGTGTAACTCTATAATAATGCAAGGATAGTAAATGAAACTGCCAAGCAGTGCATTCTTAATTGTGTAATTCTGCAAATTCTGGCAATTATTAAGTGTTCGTATAAATCTCTATAGCAAGTTCTGGAATAGACAAGAAGCTGCTATTCATCAGTGAGCATATGTAAATCTTTTTATGTCAGTCATTCATTACATGGAGCTTGTGCTTATTACAAACCTCACACACAGATAACCAAGATTTTGAAAATATCATGATAGATTAGTGAGACAGGAAGTGCCTCACACTTTAGCAGAAAAGTCTTTCTGTGTTAGATCCCAGGATAAGTCTTAGTCATTAAGTTAATATACACTAATAAATAATTTTAGAGCTGATATAGTAATAATGCTAATATTCCTCAAATGATAGTATAGAAAATTTCATAATACTGGTGTTTTCATCTAAAAATAAAACCAAAAATTTTACATCAGGCAGTCTGAAATTTTCTTCCCCCTCCAAAAAAAAGAAAAGAAAAGAAAAGAAAAGAAAAGAAAAGAAAAGAAAAGAAAAGAAAAGAAAAGAAAAGAAAAGAAAAGAAAAGAAAAGAAAAGAAAAGAAAAGAAAAGAAAAAAAAAAGAAAAGAAAAGAAAAAAAAAAAAAGTACCAAATCGAAAGATCAGCTACCAGAGTTGAGAACCCAGAGCATATTTTTTAATTCCTGACAAATTTATGTAGGTAACACCACCTCTTACAGAACAAATTTTGGCATTCTGAAGGTTTTTCCCATTTTTGTTCACATGACTGATGTGCATTAACACCCTAATTTTTTACCAAGGACCCTTGAATTTTATTTATCTGAAACTATTGTTCACATTGGTCCAAATATCTAAAAAACACATTGGGCAACTGTGGGGAAAAACAAAACCAAAAAAAAAAAAAAAAAAAAAAAAAAAAAAAAAACTCCTAAAATACAAATATAGTTCTCTTTTGTTTTACATGAGCAACAGCGACAGCACAAGTTCAGGTGCTACTTTTAAGTGAGGACAGTTCCTAGAACTTCATTACTGCAAAACATTCAGCTGTGGAAGACTGCAGTGGTGTGGTAGCAATGCAGGTTATCTGCCTTCTGTTGCACAAAAATAGTATCAAGCATCTCTATTAAATTATATTTGCTGTAAGGCTGATTTAATAACGCATTTTGATATTTTCTTTGAAGATTTAACTAAAAGATCCCAGAGAGTCAGCAGGAAAGAGGCAGAGAACAAGAAATCTTCCAAGGTAAGTGGCTGTTCAGAAAATATCAACAAATTGGAATGGTTTGCTACTTCTATCATTTTCCTCAGTGCATTCATTTGAAAAGCTTTTACAGTCATTCCCTGATTTAAATAATTTGTATACAGTTTGAAGCTTAATACAGTAGAAACAGATGAAGAACATGAATGATGGAAGGAAAAGTATGATCGTAGATTTGTTACAGGTTATTGGGTTTTGTTGTTGTTTTTCAATTGGTTTTGGTTTGTTTTATTTTATGGTCCTCTTATAGAAACGGTAACTTAGCCTTGAGTCGCTTTACATATTTAAAACACTGTTTAGATATCTCCCAAAAAAGATACCATTCCCAGTCTTGCCATGTAGGTTAACTGTCCGGGCTCTGAAGCCCAGGGGCATAAATCCACTATCTGCTCATTTTTAACTATGGGTGCTAAAAAATAGAAGTAGAGGCATCCAAAGAATTTGCTATTTGCTTGAAAAATATTACCAAGTAATTTTATCAAATCTGTAGATACAGATTGATAGATTTCTTTAACCTGTAGCCATTAGGTATTAAATATGAAATATTACCTGGACTGAACTCCTACATTTTTAAAGACTCTCTAGTAGAGCAGAAAATAGCATTCTTACTTTATTTTTAGTTTGTCACGACAGCCATTTACAGTCACAATAGCCATTTACAGCCAAACCAGTAATAGCTGCAACCAGAAACATTTAGAGCTCCTTTTCCTTTCTAATTGGTGTCTTGTGTGGTCAGCTTTCCCTGGAACACTTCCTAAATTCGAAGGATGGCTCAGATTGAAAGAAGCCTCAGGAGGTCACATTTTTCCTCCTTCTCCTCAGAGCAGGACATTCTGGCAATCAAACTTTGTTCAAGTACTTGGTATTAAAAGTGCCTCAAGCATTTATAGACCGCATAATGTTTTACCTCACAACTGGAACTTCTGGCAAACTTACCAAGTTAAAAAATTGCCTAGAGCAGCTGTAGCTAGAAGGTTCCAGAGATCCTGCCCAGGTCCCAGGCACATGCTGACCAAGCCAAAGTTTTCTCCCTCTCCAAATCATGTTGTACCAACACTCTTCAGGCAGGCTAGATCTTTTTCAGCTCACTCAGCTGTGTCTGCAGTTAAGGATTCCCATGCACAAATCTAATGCACAATTGATTACCAAGCTCCAAAAGCAGACTGCCAAACTAACCTTGCGAGGTAGAGTATTGCCAAATAACCTCCCCTCTCTCTGAGCCACACAGTTCATAAAACAAAGTGGATCCCATCCCCACAGATGACAGGGAGGTTTCATTCTTCCATTTTAAAATTTTGGAGATCCAAGAGTAACTTGTTACCTATAATAATGTCATCATCTTTGAAAATTTGTGTGTCCCTTTCTTCGGTGATGCCATATTCTTCCCTTCAGAGTATAATCCAAAGCTTTATCTAGTCACATTTATAATTACTTATAATATGGAACTCTTGTGGTTTTACCCAGCTGGGCTGCCAAACTCCACCACAATTGCTCTCTCACTCCCTGTTATCAGAAGAGAGGAAGAAGAAATTACGCTGGAAAGAAAAAAGGCTTACAGTTTGAGATAACTTAATTAAAGAGAAAAGGAAAAAAAAAAAATAAACAAAAAAAAACACTGTATGGAAGCACACAGAAAGTAAAAAAAAATTCTCTACTTCCCACCAAGGAGTAATGTTTGGCCACATCCCGGGAAGCAAGGCCTTATTACATGTAGAAGTTGTTTGGGAGGACAGTCATTTTACCAATGAGAGGCTCCCCCCTTCCCCTCCCCCTTCCCTACCTTTTATTGCTGAGTGTGACCCCATATGGTATGGAATATCCCTTTGGTTGGTTTAGGTCAGCTGCCCTGGTGGTGTTCCTTTCCCATTTTTTGCCCACCCCCAACCTACTGGCTCTCGGGGTGTTAGAGAGAGTCCTGATGTGCCAGCACTGCTCAGCAGCAGATACAACACTGGTGTGATACCGGCTACAAGTGCAGAGCACAGCACTGTATGGGCTGCTGCAGGGAAAGTTAACTCCATCCCAGCCAGACCCACGCAGTTGTTGCTTGATAGGTTGCAGCAAGAGAGTATTTCCTGTGATCCAGTCCCACCACATCAATCCTATATTGCTACCTAACATAGGTCCCACTGCTAGCAACCACCTACTAACCTCAAGCCACAAGTTCCCATAACTCATTTTATTTGCATCTGCCCTTTATTCTGACCCATACTTGTTTTACCTTTGTATGAATTTTTTTGTTGTTGTTGTTGTAGAAAAAAGCTGAACTGAAGAAACCTCCAAAACCAAGGCCCACACCTGCAGCTGACTGCGTGCCAAATTTCAAAACCTGCAAACCACACTTGAATTCATGTTGTAACTACTGTGCCTTGTGCAAATGCCGAATATTTCAGACCATCTGCCAATGTCTAACGTTAAACCCAAAGTGCTAAACCAAATCAGGAACACATTACGACTTCTGTCTTTCATTAGCTTCTCAAGTGTGTATGTCAAACTGTCTAATGTGCATAGCAATTTAACTAGAAAGCTTTGAAGCTGGTAGGTTGGATTTGCTCCTCTTCAATGGACAATGGTAGTTTTCTTCATGTGGAGAATTCTGTCATAAACAAGATGGCTTTTTAGTGAGCAGATAAACAGGGAGATAGATAGGCCTTAAACAAGCATTTTTAGCAAAACTAACCTGCATTTAAGAAGAATTCTGGGTTCTTGGTTTTGTTTTGTTTTAGGGTTATTTGATTGATTAGTGGGATTTTTTGTTTGTTTTTGAACGGTTCTGTTAACCAAAGAATTCAGTACGGTCTAACCAGCACTGCAAAACCTGCACCAACAGCACACAGTCACACTGAAATAGGACTGGTTAATCCAGTGAGGGACCAGAGGTTTGCCCACAATGACAGCAGAACACCAGCTTCCAACAGAGCCAAAACATAATGCTGAAAATGCAGGTTTCAGGGTCAATTCCTTCCTCACACATTCAGCAAAAATCAGGACTCAAATCTATATAGGTTACTCTACATAAAAAGATGTACAAAAAATAATAAGGCATTTTTAATCATCCCCAGCTGAGCATCAGTATCACTACATCCACCTCCAGAGTTTTTAGTCATTCTACCAGTAACCAGTATGTCCAAGGTGTATAACCTACACATATTCAAACCCTTAACGTACCCATGACTCATGAGTTAAAAATCAGAATTTTTCCCCACTTGCAGCTAAAGGAAAAAAGTCCTTAGACCAGTCTCCTGCTTCCAGAGACAAAGTTCATATCACTTCACTTAGAATACAAAAGCAGGGACAAATAACCAGGACTTTGAGGAAGAAAGGAAAGATAAGCAAAAAATGTGTTGCCCACGTGTGTATCTTGAAAACCATTTAAAAGCAATCAATTTCTCTTTTGAGTCCACACATTCATTCCCTTTATGTTCAGCTCCCAGCAGCTACCCCAGGCATGAATTTAGGTGGTAATCTCCACATGCTGCATGCAACCAGCAACCATAGGAGAAAAATTACCTAATGTTACGTCAACCTTTGAGGGTTCAGAAACGGCTTTGAAGGTATGGATGAAGCTCAAGGCAGCAGCAGTAGCATACAGGTGGCTAGAAACAAGATATCTTCCTCTTGATCTTGAAGCTCTTTGCTTAATCTTGATTTATCCAAGATGGCATAATAGGAGAACCCTTCTTGGTTAAACTAGGAGAGAGGTGTAGGTCTTGGAGAGCAAGGAGGAAGCAGACCAGTGTCTAACACTGAAGACTCTTCACAGAATCATAGAATTGTTTGGATCATAGAATTGTTTGGGTTGGAAAGTATCATCAAGGATCATCTAATTCCATCCCCCACCCCCATGGACAGGGACACCTTCCACCAGCCCAGGCTGCCCAAAACCCCATCCAGCCTGGCCTCAAACACTTCCAAGCATGGGGCATCCACAGCTTCTCTGGGTAACCTGTTTCAGTATCCCACCACTCTCAAAGTAAAGAATTTCTTCCTCACATCTATTCTAAACCTACCTTCTTTTAGTTTAAAGCAATTACCCCTTGTCCTATCTCTACAGTCCCTGACAGTCAATTCTTTATCCACTGGATGGTCCACCCAAATCCGCATCTCTCCAATTCCACTGCCTGTTAATTTCCTTATACACCTGTTTGACCAGCAAGTCTTTGCTCAGCCACATCAGTTTCCTGCCTTCCCTGCTTGATTTCTTACACATGGGGATACAGAGAGCTCTTACACTCCAAGAACACTCCTTAAAGAGTTGCCAGCACTGATCAGTTACTCTGTCCCAGTGTCCCAGAAGATTTCATCTACTAGTTCTTTAAAAATCTGGAAGTTTACTCTTCGGAGGTTCAGGGTCCTGACTGCTCTTTGCCATGCCCACATTCCTCGAGATCATGAACTCAACCAGGGTGCAGTTGCTGCAGCCCAGGCTGCCTCTGATCTTAACCTCTTTAATGAGTTCATCTGCACTGGTGAGCACCAGGCCCAGTAACACTTCTCCTCTGCTTGGTTTATCTGACACCTGGACCGGGAAGTTATCCTTGATGCACTCCAGGAATCTCCTGGATTGCGTACAGCCTGCTGCATACCTTCTCCAGCAGACATCCAGATGGTTGAAATCCCCCATCAGGATGAGTGTGCAAGCATGATGCTTCATGTAGTTGAAGCAAGGCCTCATCAACAGCTTCCTCTTGATCAGGTAGCCTGGAGCAGACCCCAGCCACGAGGTGTCCTTTATTGATCCACTCCTTAATTTTCACCTACATGCTCTCAACCAGTTTCTCAGAGGCAACCCTTTGCAATTGTTCTGGTTTCAGTTAGGACAGAGTTAATTTTCTTCCTAGTAGCTGGTAGAATGCTGTGTTTTGGCTTAGGATGTGAAGAGTGCTGATAACACCCTGATGGTTTTAATTGTTGCAGAGCAGTGCTTACACCAAGCTTCTTGCTTCTCAGCTTCTTGCTCTGTCCTGCCAACGGGCAGGCTGGGGGTGCAGCAAGAGCTGGGAGGGGACAGACCCAGGACAGCTGACCCAAACTGGCCACAGGGGTATTCCATACCATCTGGGGTCATGCTAAACAATATATAGGCATGGCTAGCTAGGGGAGGGGGGCTGGACTGCTCGGGGTTAGGCTGGGCATCGGTCAGCGGGTGGTGAGCAATTGCATTGTGCATCACTTGTTTGTACACATTAGTAGTAGTAGTACTATTATCATCATTATTGTTATTATTATTATTATTTTCCCATCTTAATAAACTGTCTTTATCTCAACTCACAGGCTTCACTTTCCATTTCTCTCCCCCATCCCAGAGAAAGAGGTGGGAGGGTGATCGAACAGCTCTGTGGTGTTTAGCTGCCGGCTGGGTTAAACCGCTACAGCAACCTATCCATTTCTTAACACGGAGGGCAACACCCCTACCCCTCCTTCCCTGCCTCTCTTCTGAAAAGCTTGTAGCCGTCTACTGTAGCATGTCCAGTTGCATGATTTGTCCCATTTCCATGATAGCAATTAGGTCACAGCTTTCTAATTTTACTGTGGTTTCCAACTCTTCCTCCTCATTTCCTGTGCTGCCTGCATCGGTGTAAAGGCACTTCAGGTGGGCTATCAGCCACATGACCTTTTTAGAGGAGCCCTCCCTAATTCCTTTGGGACAATTCACAGGTATTTCCCTGCTGCTTCCTAAAATGACAGTGTTCTCTGGTTCTGCTCTGTCACTCAGAAGTGCATCCCCTTCAAGGCCAGCCAGCTTGCTGCCCCACTTGGTCAGTTGTGTCCCAACTGGTGTCAGCATGTCCCATCTCCTGAAGGTATATCTGAGATCCTGCTGTTTCTCACATCTGCCAGACTCCAGTTCTCTTGCTTTAAAATTCTCTGTTGTTCTTCCTCCCCCACTCCTATACACTCCTTTTTCATCCTGTGAGCCTTACTTGATTTTAGTCTTTTCCCTTCCTCCCACATAATAGCCAGTCACCCCCAGGGCTAAACTCAAATCTTTTGTGTTCACTGCTTGCCTGCAAGAGGACTGCAGCAAGGTTCCTGCCAACACACTTTTGCTTTCCCAGGAAGATATTTCTTAATGATTAATTCCTAACCCCAAACCTGAATTTTCTAATGCTCTGTGCAGGTCTTATTTGGATGAAAATTCTCTACTGATTTATTTCTAAGTATAGCTAGGGGTACAAAATCTTTCAGGAAGGAAAAGAAAATACAGATGACAAATACTCTCTAAAGTGGCTCAAGCCATACATACTTCTTCCTTCTAAAATCAGTCCAAATCCCAGAGCTTTAAATATAGGCCAGGTGTTCACAGAAATGTCTATTCACCTTCTTAGGGAGAAATACAGTAGACAGAGAGATTAATCTAAGAGCCTAAATGATAACAGGATGCCATTGTGTTCCTCATCTTTTATAAAATATATCAGCTGTCATATATGGCACAAGCTTGAATTCTTTTAAATGTACATAACTATTTCTTTTAATCAGATATCTTGGCTCAGGAATCCACAAGCTGTGGTTAAGAGGATAAGAAGGAATACATTATGATGGGCTTAAGAAACAGAATCTGGCACCTTCTTTTACTAGGGAAGCTGTAAATCCTGACAAATTGTTTCAAAACTTTCATAAGAAAGCATCTTAAGTTGATACTAAAATGATATCAGTAATCGCACAACTTCAACCATGGGAAAAATATCCTTGTCTTATCAGAAAATCCAGCTGGTCATAAATATCGTACTTTAGCAGGAAGGAGAGGAGCAGTGGAGAAAAATGGAAAGAGGGAGAGCCAGAAATCAAACAGCTTGTGCTGTCATCTCGACAGCAGCTTCCATGCTTGGCTGTCAGCTAAAGAAACAGCAAGTGCTGAGACCCACAGCGAGGAGCTAGAGACATTGAAGCTGAACAAGCAAAGTCCAAGGCTGTGTGTATCTGCAATGAAAGAAATTATTTTTTCATATGAGAATAAGGTCATTTGTTTTTAGACACATAGGCACATACTTTTAATCTAGCATTTATACATAGTGCATTTTGACCAATTCCATTTAGTAATAAGCCTTTATTTTATTTTAATTTTTTTTAACCATAATTGATTAGAGATTGTGCTTTCTCTGCCATTCATCTATAACACCAAATAATATATATAAGCAAGCATTCTAAAACTGTTGTTAGTCTTAGTGGCTTTACTTATCTAGCTAAAGATCACATTGCATGAGGTATTGCTAGGTTACAGAAATCAGTAAAATGTGTACAACTGCTATATGCTTCCTGTATTTACTTTGAACAGATATTTATACTTATGAGTTTGTAAGTACAAGAGTGCCCTAAGGGAAATGTCATCAGCACACATACGATAAAACATATGCATGACAAAGATGAAGTGTTTAATTTTTAGTTGTCACATGCCAAAATAAGTCTGAAAACTTACCGGAATTCAGGGTTAGAGACATACCCAGTAATGCCGCAAGACAGAGACATCTCTCTCCTAAAGACTAACAGAAAATTTTCCTCGATTACGGCTTAGTAGCATTAAGGACAAATAAATCATTACTGGCTTTTCCAAATATTGCCTGTCTTGTGGAAATTTAAAACAAATACTTTATTTTCCACATCCAAAATCCCAACCTGATTGCTTATAGTCACACTCAAAGATGAGAAAATCCAACTTTACCCTGGTAGACAAAAAAAAAAAAAAAAAAAAAAGGTAGAATTAACATCTTAATGACTACATCAGCTCCAAACTCCTCAGGAACTCACTTGGGAAACTATGAAAGCGTGTGGGTGACCACAGGAGGAAAACAAACAACTCCCCATGTCAGTCTTTAGGATCTTCTCACAAAGAGAGAAACTGCGAGGTGAGGCCCCACCAACACCAAACACAGTGCAACAATCACCTCATTTGACTTATGCTTTGGCTATGCTGTGTTTAATGCACCCCAAAACACATTTTTTCCCTGTTGGCTGTCAGGGCTCATTGCTGGCTCGTGCTGAGCTGCTGTCCCCAGCACACCCTGTCTACTGAGCTGCTCTCCGGCCTAGGAAGGAATAACCCCAAGCACCAGTACAGGCTGGGGACCAACCTGACAGAGAGCAGCTCTGCAGAAAGGGATCGGGGAGTCCTGGTGGACAGCAGGCTGACCATGAGCTAGCAACGTGCCCTTGTGGCCAAAAAGGCCAGTGTTTCCTGGGGTGCATTCCGAAGAGTGCTGCCAGCAGGTCAAGGGAGGTGATCCTGCCCCTCTGCTCAGCCCAGGTGAGGCCACACCTGGAGCACTGTGTCCAGTTCTGGGCTCCCCAGCACAGGAGGGACATGGAGCTCCTGGAACTAGTTCAGAGGAGGGCTATGAAGATGATCAGAGGACTGGAGCACCTGTCGTATGAGGACAGGCTGAAAGAGAACTAGGCCTGTTTAGCCTGGAAAAGAGAAGACTGAGGGGAGAGCTCATCAGTGTGTATCAATATCTGAGGGGAGGGTGTCAAGAGGACGGAGCCAGTCTCTTTAGTTGTGCCCAGCAGCAGGACAAGAGGCAATGGGCACAAACTGAAGCACAGGAGGCTAGGGCTCAATATGAGGGGGCACTTCTGTACTGGGAGGGTGACGGAGCACTGAGACAGGCTGCCCAGAGAGGTTATGGGGTCTCCTTCACTGGAAATATTCAACCCTCACCTGAATGCCTTCCTGTGCAGGGTGCTCAGGGGGATTCTGCTTGGCAGGGGGATGGACTGGGTGATCTTCAGGGGTCCCTTCCCACCTCAGCCATTCTGTGACCTTATTATAGAAGGATGTCAAATCACTAAGGAAGGGCTTTCCTTGAAAGAATCCATTGACTATGCCTTTATAATAGCTTTGTTCTTTAACTGCCTTTCAATATCCCCCAGGACAACCAACCTTCTCCATTACTTTTCCAAGGACTGAGGTTAGACTAGCAGGTCTGTAGTTTCTCAGGTCTTCTCTCATACCCCTATCTATAGGTATAACATTGGCCAGCTTCCAGTGAGCAGGGGCCTCTCCAGACTCCCACAATCTTTAGTAAAGTGTTGGCTTAGTAAAGGTTTTAGAAGGGTCCAGCTATGATGTCCACTGATTCCTTCAGTACTCTGGGGTGAATCCCACTGGGCCTCAGAAGACCTCATCTTGAAGATTCTTCCATGATTATAAAAGTTCCATGGAGGCACCAATCTTGGAGACAACCATTGATGACCTGGGCTTGCCTCTTTCTTTCCTCACTTGCAGTTACCTGGAGGATGCTACCTGTGTTTGAGCTGGGATGGATTGGGAAGGCCGTGGGGGATGCAGCCCCTGCTGACAGTGATGGCATGCCAGCCCTTCTCATGCCAATGGCCCTGCCCAGAGTGCCAGGGACCACCAACCCCCCTCACCAGCTTCCCACCTGCAGCAACTGATGCCACCATTACAGGTCCTTGCACTTTGAAGGAACTAAGGGGAGGGATGTGAACATTTGTCCCCTCTACCTTCTCCCACATGTCAGTAACAGATTTCCCCCAAAAGGAGCTCTTCAGCAGTGTAAGTGCCCAGTGCCATCTTAGACATATGAGGGTACCAGAGGCAGCCACTTAAGGCTGGCAGATGTGATATGGGACCCATAGGAGACTGTCCCCAACTGGAACAGCAGCACAAGGCCATAGAGAAACACTAAGCTACCCCAAAGAGCAATGAATCACTCTCAAAGCACCCTTCTTAAATTTGTTGTGCCTGCACATCGCTTTCTGAGGTAATAGAGATTTTATTGGCAGCCTTCTCAGATGACAGCCATGTGCTGGCCATCTGAACAAGTCCCTCTCTCACATCTCCCAGACGAAAAGGTAGGTTTTCAACATTTCTGCAAGATTTCTCAATAAAATGAAAAAAGTATATACAATTGCTGCATGACATACACACATGTATTTCTATCCAGGAAATCCTCTGAGATGATGAAATCCTGGCCTGAAATACAGGAGCTGAAATAAAGTGTCTGTAATAGTGTCGTAACACTTCACACATGGCATTCATTTAATACAGATAAAGGCAGGAAAAGACAAAAATATCATAGAATGGTTTGGGTTGGAAGGGACCTTAAAGACCATCTAGTTCCAATCAATCCCCACACCATAGGCAGGGATACCACCCCCGGCTACATATCCACCCCAGTGGTCCAGTTCGGGCCCCTTTGCATCAGTGGAGATCTTCACTCTGTGCAGCTGCCTCAGACAGGTAAAAAAACAGCATTATACAAATTAAAACAGTAATGGTCAGAAATCAACCATGAAAATACAGAATCTCTCTTCCTTATGTTCCATAACAAGTGTGACATTAAAAAAGTTAAATTCATGAAAAGACTTTAGTAGATCATTCACACACGGATATTTCATAGTAACTTCTCCATTTAAGAAGTAAATATTTGCAGCACTAAATGAGCGTATCAGATGTTTACTTCCCTTTATTCTTTTTCAACTTGTTCAGTGTCCCTCCATTATTGCTGCTTTTTTCCCCAGTGCAAGCATTTGGCCAGATGTCACTTCATCTACAAAATGACACCACAATAGCAGATTAGACAGCATCCCAGGCAAAGGATTTAATTTCCAAAAAGGATGAAAAAGTTTGAATTTCTCTGTTAAAAAACAAACACATATAGGAAGCAATTTTGGAGGGGAAGAAAACCAGGACCAGCACCTGTCTGTTCTGAGTAAAAATTGCATTAACAATGCAAAGCAGATACCTACAATAAGCACACACTCAAAACAAAATTCTGTGTATCAGACTCATTACTAAGGATTTCAAGGTGCTTCCAACATGCACACATAAATAGCACAACTAAAACGCTGTTTCATTTACTTCAAAAATACTGTTTTTCTACCAGGGAAAGAGACCACATGGCTTTGAACATAAGGCCTATTTAGTATTCTGTTACGAAGATTTCCCAATTGATGAAACCAAAACCAGAGCGCTGCAGAAAATTAACAGTTTGCTGAGAAGTGTCTCTAGACTCTGCAGAATGTGACAAAGTTTTGGAAACTTTGCTACAGACTTCCTAAACATCCGTAAGAGTTGCATTGACTTTCTAAAGAGTTTCAGGGAATCAGACAAGCAGAAGGGATGTCAGGCCCCCATTCAGTTCAGAAGGATGGTGCAGAATTGTAAGTGCTTTATGGCTTTACCTTGGAAGTATTCTTCCTTCTGGAAGTATTTTTCCTTTTATTAATATTTTTTTAAACAGGTGGGCAGGACTTTTTTTTCCTTGGCCTGCAAACCACAAGCAGTCACAAATGGTTAGTGACTTAAAGGAAGGAAAAAATACTTAACTGTAATTGATACTTCCTACAGTTGTGCAAAGTTGTTCCGTGGCAAACAGTGCTACTGAAAGAACTACTGGGGCTTTACAATGTACACTTACTACATCTGATTTATCCTAACAAAAAATGCCTAAAGGTTAAAAAACACATTTGGCCTCTGAGAAACTTAAGATCATCTTCAAGAAGAACCACTGTTATGAAAACAGGCTCAGACATAAATCATGCAGTCAGTGTAACTTCCATTTGCCCATTCTTTGTTCTCAGTGATCCTTAGCATTTGCCTTAGGAAATACGGATAACTGCTATCTCTATATAGCTCCATCAATCTCCATTTCACAGAATATCAAAGATCTAAACTGCACAAAAAAAAGAGCAGGACCTTGCTAGACTGTACTGAAAGTCAGCTGCCTTTTTTATTTTTCCTAATCATAGAAACTAATTTATCAGGTTGAGACAAGCAGAGAAAAACGTTCAGCCTGTTCTTTCACATTGCTTCTGACTCAATATTGAAGGGAGAATTAGAGGCAAGCATTGTAATATTTAAAAGAGAATAGTATTTTCACTGGTAGCAATAGGAAAAGTATTCACAGAAAATGAATCTGACAGGCATTTAAGGAAGCACGTTCTTGTTCTTCCTGGCCAAGCCACAGACCTGTCTATAAGCTAGGAGTACAATCCATCATCATTTCATTTTACCACCAGGTTCAGTCATTCGGCAGGGGCAGGCTGCCCATGCAGCTCCTTGCTGTCCCAGGACAGCCCAACCACACAAAAGGCACTGCCAGTAGAAACTACTTAAGGCACTAAAAAGCAAACTGAAGTTTTCCAAGTGTAGTAACTGGGTTTATTTTAACACTACTTTATTGCTTTTTTTGCTGTTGTTGTATGTTTTGGTTTTGATCGTTATCTTCTTCTGTCATTACCTGACTGAGCACGAAGTTAGTCCCTCTCTCACTTTTTTTTTTTTTTTTTTTTTTAAATAAACCCCTTTTAAGTATTGAAAAGCTGCAATAAGGTCACCCCGGAGGCTTCTCTTCTTCAGACATCTATTCCTGGTGCCACATTCCTCTGACTATCACACACACTTCCCCACTTTTCCAAACCAGACTTCCTTTATGCACTGTTTGATATCTCATGTCTCCTTTTATTTTTGCCTTTCAAAATGAGCCTGCAAACAAGACTGAGGGAAGCAGCTGATGCACTGGAAGGCAGGGCTGCCCCAAGACTTCCTATGCCTGACCAGCCTGGTTGAGGACACAAGCCCAAAGAAGACTGCAGCTGAGCTCCTTGCTGCTCCCTAACAGCTTCATCAGTGCACCTTTCAGGAAGAACACGTGCAGACATGCAGTTAAATGCATCACCCTGCTGACCCATCCACCAAATCTTGTTGAGTTTTATCCGCTGAGTAGGAAACTTGCCTTTGTTCCTCACTTTGTACTTCCACCACTGCACAAGTGAAGGTCTCTCTAATTGCAACAGTGCAGTAGTGCAGTGATCTGTTCCTGCTTCTTTTGGGATGCTGTGCGTCAAACCCAGAAAGCCTGTGGCTCGCATTTCACCCTGCTTGTGTAACATCTGCTGCACAGAGCTACCAACATGGGAAAAGTTGTAGTTGTGTTACTGTCAAATGACACAGCAGGCCAGATGTGGGATGCCATGCAAACCGATGCATGGGGGTTCAGCACCAGGGAGGGAGGGGACTTGCAAACCACAGTACCTACAGATGCTGTGCTCTCTTCAGTACTATTGTTCATCATTCATTACATCCAGCTAAAACCTCTGTAAGGGAACTGCAGTAGAATTGAAGATCTGTATTTAGGCAAAAATGAGGAAACTGGAAAAAGAGCTGATAAAAGATTTAGTTACAGCAGATGTGCCAACATAAAGCAAGCAAGCAATAAAGTTGCGTGCTTTCTTTCACTATGGATCAAACATCAATTGAGAAAGTAGTACGGAATCAAGACAAGCTAACAATCCGCTTTTCTTTATAAAAAAAAAAAAATCAGCTACTACATTGAAGATTAGGTTTCAAAGTCTTCAATCCATTCTGGAAAGCTTCTGAAGCAGAATTGAAATCTTACTGCAAAGGTTATTCAAAACTGTTCCTGAGGAAGAGTTCAAACCAGAGCAACACCTAAATTTGGCCAAAGTACGAATCATACTTGTACCAGCCTTTAGGAATAGAAGCTGCTAAACTGTACCTGACAAAGAGCTTTACTGTGCACAGTGACAGCTGAACAAGAATATGAAATAACACCCTGCATTAATGCTGCTGATTCACGCATACTGTTGACAGGTACTAGGCATAGCTTTTCTTCTACAAGCAGCACTAAAACACAATTGCACCGCAGGGAATGGGAGGGAGGTAGAGAAATTCCACCAGTGGTTTTATTAGATGTGTTTGATCTAGTCTTCTTGGATCAATAAAACAGAAGATCTAACAGAACATATTCCAAATATAGTTTTTATATTTTATCAACTCAAAACATGTTTCAAGTCAAATTCACATATTGTTAACTTGCTCAAATTGTTGTATTTTCAGCAGTGATGAAAAAATGGTTGGGATCTATCAATGAAAATGCTGCACTAGGAAGACACCAGCCTGTTTCTCTTCCCCTTCAGCACACTGGTACCTGGTTCTGCAAAGCTGACAAGGTTTTTCAGAGCTGGTCAAGCTGCTGGTGCCTAGACCCCTCCCTGACTCACTTAGAGAAATCACCATTTCACATGCTGAAAAAGCTTCTGGAGTCTAAATGGAAGCTGAACAGAGCTAAACGGAGCTTGCATTAGGCTCACTAGAAATGGTTCTGCACACAGAAACTCTTCCTAGAGATGTTTTCTGAAACTCAGGAGCTGCAGCCCCTAATAATGTTTACTAGGCTTCCCTAGAGCTCCAACAACCAGGAAACACAAGACCTCAAGGTCTTTCTGTGGAAAACCAAACACACATGTATATGCGCACACACAAATTCCTCAACAAACACAATTTCTGCAGACAATCCATCACTAACAGCAATGTGAAGTCCTGACCTCCTACCTGTCCTTAAATGACAGCAAAGCATCATTAGCACAGAACTGGTTGCTAGTCCCCACTCAACCATCTGACAAATCTTCCTGAAAGAATATTTCCAACAAAAGAAAAAAAGAACACACTATCAATGAGTGCTGCGCATTGATCACCTAGTGTAGTATATACTTCAAACTTAGGGTATCAGCTCGCCCTGTTATCTTCAACTTCCATGAGGCTTAATTCTCTGAGAATTGAGTCAGAAGTTTATGGACCAAGTGTAAGAGGACAGACCAACACAGGTTACACAGTGGTGTGTATTTGATAAAGACCACCCAATAAGAATAGGAAGCAGCTGAAAGCTTCTTTAGATAGCTGGAAGAAGCCTCGCGATAGCAAACTCCATTACCCCACAGAGACTTTGTTTCAGCCACCCCAGTATCTGCTGGAAAGGCAGTAGGGTTGGGCACAAGCAATCCAGGAAGCTTAGAGCAGCAAGGACAATTATGAACACGGGCAGTCAGCAAGCCATCCAGATGAAGTGTTCTGCTGGATGCGTTACTCAAAGAAAAAAACTCATTACATATGTGAAAGTAGCCTTGACTGTAGAGACCATGGAAACCTTTATCCTAAGCTTTATCAGAAGTAGGGCCAGCAGGTCAAGACAACAGAATTTTCTCTTCTCTTTTGACACTTTAAAGGCATCTGCACCCAGCCTTGCTCCCTGTTGTGAACACAACATTGTCATACCTGAGAGCAATTGAGATGATCAGGAAGCTGAAGAATAGGATGTGTGAGGAAACAAAGACCTGAGTTTGTTCAACCTGGAAAAGATGAAGGGTAATTTATTGCTATGGCTGCCTAATGGGAACATGTAGTGAAGACTGAGATAGACCATTCTCAGAGGTGCATAGGGACAAAACCAGTAGCCATGAATATAAGCTGCAACACAGGACATTTTAGTTAGATGTACAGAAAAAAAACGTTCATCTAGAAGATAGTCAAATATTGGTTGACAAGCTTAAGGTGGTTGTGTGATCTCTACGCCTAGAGACAAACTCACCTGCACAAGCTGATCCACAACTTGTTATCAGCAGTCCTCATTTGAGAAGGATGGACCACCACATGGCCCTTCCTACTTAAATTATTCAACCAATTCATAATCCAGAGAGAAGCGATCAAGTCCAACAGCAGAATTACAATCCTGAACGTACAACCTTGAACCTCAGGAGAGCAGATTTTCAGCTGAGACAGCTTGCAAGAAGACAAAGCCCAGCTAGAGAAGAGTAATTTGAAGGGAACCAGAAAAGACAATACCCAGTCCTTGTTTCCTTATTTCGTCTATAAATTTATATATAATCTTTATTCCATAACATACAGGTAAGTATGACATAAGGTGACCATCTCCTGTCATCTACACTTGGATGTGTCCTGCAGCTATGCGCGTGGAACTCTATATATGTGGATTTAAAGGATTACTGATACCGATTATAGTTTCTGATTATGGTTTCATTTATCATGTCTTTGTGAGATCCACACTCAGTTAAAAATGGTGCTCTTTAGAGGTTGACAGATTCTTTGCAGAATGGAAAGCAGTAAAACAGATGCATAGCAAGCAACACCTTGGTTATTCATCCCCTTTGTTTACATCGTGCAACAGTTCATACTTACCATTTGTTTTAATCACTGACATCATACCTGTTACTTGAGCATGAATCCCAGAGCACTTCAGCTGTTTTTTTTGGGTTGTTTTTAAATATCCTACCAAATCTTTAAAACTTTAAAAAAATATTCTTAAATCTTTAAACCTGCTTCTAGATATAAAACAATGAAATACCCTACCAAATCTTTCATTGTTCTATACCCAGAAACAAGTGGTCTGCTATATAGCATTGATTGAATCAGGCAGTGGCAGGAGAGAACTTCCATGACATATGGAGAAGAATCTGTGAGTAGAGGTGTTGTGTGATTTCATGCCCCCTCATTCCAACCCATTCTTTACCTCCCCCCCCCCATTCAACTCTTCAAATACATTTAAATAAATTCAGGAATGTCTCTTATCTCAAGTATATGATGCAGGTTAGCCACAACAATGGCTATTGCCCTGCAAAACCACAAACGGATACGTAAAATGGTTTCATCGGCTTAACAAACACACAGAACTAAATAGATCCATGGCAAAACCCAAAGCATCTTGACAAAACAAGTCAGGCCACAGTCACATTTTTAATAAAAGCACTTTGAGTCAGTGACAAAAGATACAGCAGACATAATTCAGAAAATCAAGTTTGGGGTAGAAGTGTGCTGCTGGGGTTTTCATAGGATCAAACAAGATCCCTAAACCTAACCGTCCCCTCAGTGGTTTCTCAGCCATTCACGACACACTAGAAGGCTGCTAAAGTCACCCTTGCTTCACCCCTCCCAGAGTTGCTATGGAAGCAGGATAGAAGGTAATCTGACCAAAATCAGTGGAATAGATTAAGCCAGAAAACAACTCCTGTTCTAATTTGAGTAGATGATTATGTTGATACTATAGGAGGGAGACCAAGCAACCTACAAAAATACTCCTCCCTACCTCCCCCAGTTTCACAAATGCACATTTCGGCTATGGCACCTTTGTGGAGAGAAGCCTGATACAACTAGCCTCAAAACAGGACTTATTTAGTTTGAACAGGGCATGGCAGAACACATCTCTGTAGAAACTGTTCCCCATCTTATTGATTAGTCTACTCAATCAGGCAGCTAGCCACATGTTTGAAAAGAGTAGGCATTTTCATCTAGCATTCTTTTTGCCCTGCTCCTCTTACTGGGACACTAGAAGCCAATAAAAAGGAGCATAGGATCCTTTTCACTGTGACATTAGTGAAGTAACCAATTCTAATTCCAGGAGTCAGTGATCCTCTTTCACTAAGAAAACAAGCCCTGAAGCTCCCTTGATAGGGCGATGAGTTCTGCAGCACTGAGAGGAGGATGGAGAGGGGATTGTTCTTAGAATCCCAGCACACACTAGAGCTTTGGAAGGTTGTATCCCTGCACTTTGGTCTTTGGGTACTGCCACCTGCTCAGTATCTGTAGTGGTCTGGCTTGAATGGCCCATCCTTTGACAAGCCTAGATATTTGGCCTGCTTCTCACTCAGCTTCGTCAGCTTCACGCACAGTTTATCCAGATGAGCAGCAGCCACAGCTTCATCCAGCTGGAAAACAAAGCATCAAGAAAAGAACATTAGTAGCTTCAGTTCAGGAAGTCATGGCCAACAATGAGAAATGAATGCCTGAAGCCAATAGCAGCCCCAAGGGAGATTTAATGACTGTTCATCTGTGTCAGTCTGTTGAGCTCTTTTCCTGCCAACATTCAACTGCTTGAGTGCAGAGGCATCTAATCTTGAGCACAGAACCATTTTCAGACGCAGAAGCTCCAAGCTTAATTTGACTCCCTCAAAAGCCTAAGTGAGACAGACAACTATATATTAAAGCCCATTTCAACCCCACTTACACATTCATATCCACCAACATGTAAAGAACTGAGGTAAAACTATTCGAAGATAAGAATGTCCAGTTTGGTAGAATGGAAAAGCCCCAGTCATGTTTTGACCATAAAGACATCTGTACATTCTAGACTTAATATTTTAGAACCATTCTAATACTGACAAAATGCATTTCCTTTCTAGATACACCACCTTTGGGGTATGTGTGTTAAGAATATTCATTCAAGAAATCGTTCATTTAGCAATAATACTATTATATATTGTCATGGTCTTCATGAACAATAAAGCCAAAGTGGGCGAGTATATCATATTTTATACCCAACTTTGAGCTTTTCTTTATGCCAGAGGTGTCAGACAGACATGCGATTGAAAAACACGAGCAGAAATTGGAAGATAGTTAAGTACTACAAAGGAAGAGCAGAAGAGTCAGAATACAAGCAGTAACATAGAAAGCTTGCTACTATGTTAAACGGGAAGGCAGATCAGTAAAAGATATTCAGAGACAGAACAGCATTAAGAAGGGATCAGTGCTGCTGAGTTCATAAGATAGAAGGAAAAGTTTTAACATCATTTGTAACTCCTGCAATGTACAAGTACTCATTGATAAAGAAACACAAACAAGGTAAATCTAAATTCCAGCAGCAGAGAAAAGACTGGTATGGTATTACCTCCATGCTAATCAAATGGATGTGAAAGGTCACAACACATTTTGTCAAGAAAATCAGCAATCAAGAGACAGATCTTTAGCTTGTGTGAACAAGCACATCCTGAACAAGGGTGTGCTAACAAACCACTACTGTAAAGTAATCCCACTGCAATAATCAGGTAAGATGTCAAAAAGCTACATTTGAACAGAGTAATTCAGTGCAGCTCAACTTGTTCATAGTAACATGGAGCGGTTAAAACCTACTGAGAACCAGTGTAGCTGAAGATGTACAAACAAATAAAGACAATAAGTGAAATATTTAAAGAACATGGAAGTAAACCATGGAAGTTACAGAATGCTACATAAGAGCCAGGTTTTCTTCCTTTCTTGATATTCCTAACTGGAAGGACTGTACTTAAAATGGGAAACAAGTATTTAAAGTTTGTAGACCCTGCCAGTAAAAAAAAAAAAAAAACAAAAAACAGGAGGGTTAAAAATCAAATACATATCTGGCTGAATTGGAGTGCCATAACAAGATCTGATAGGTGCACTGCCAGCACTGTTACAACAGATTACACCTACTTGAAAAAGGAGCTGCTGCTGAGTTGCTGACATTTCCCATATCAGGTTCTCAGACTGCAGCAGAGAGAAGCTGTTTCACAGCTGCTTCAGCTTGTGGACTTCAAGATTTAGAGAAAGATAGACTGATATTCTTACCTACTGCACACTTAAAAATCAGGAAGCTGAGCATAAAAAAGGGCAGGCTTGGCACCGAGAATATAGATGCAACAGCTTGCCTAGATTTCCAGGAAAATACATTGCAGAAGTACATGCATGTTCCTAGCTAATCATCAAAGCAATAGTTTGCAGTCCAAGAAAATGCAACATTTGGCAGTTCTTAGATTTACATTTGGATCTCAAAGTTACTACACAGAACAAGGAAAAATACTAGCCGAAAAATTATCAAAGAAAGTTCTACCCATCTTTAGTTGGTTCTGACAAGATAGCTTTACTCACTTAAATTATTCATGGAGCACAGTTGGCAAAGATGATCATTTTGTCATAGTACATGAACCTAAACACATCATTGCCATATGCTTCACAAACATGCAACTATTTGTAAGCAACTGATCTGGGTGTTACTTCTCCTTTTCAGTTCAAGTACATGTATGATTACTAAAAACTGTTATTCAGGAAGAATATGAAGGCACATTTTATTAGCAACATTGGACTATCTCTTTTTGAGGGAATTGTCAATAAAACTTTTCCTCTGAAGATAATTATGTGTGTGAGAGCTTACTGACCAACTCATACATCGTATTTCTGGTACACTTTGTTTGATCATTAACAGACAGTTTTGGAAGCTTAAGACCCTCAGCAAATACTTCATATAGAAGCCCAAACACACACTTTATACTTCCCAGATGAGAAGTGTTTTCACATTAAGTCTCACACCCGGCTGCATTTCAAAGGCAGTGGGATTTAACTCTAGTATCTTTTTCAATGACCATCTCAAATTCTCAGGCTTGTTTTGGAAAATTAAAACCAGATTAGTCTTACAAAGGAATTTGCAAGTTATGGCATGACCCAGATTTCTCCAAGAACAAAGAACCCACAGATAAGTTTAAAGGGAAACACAAGGGAATTTGTGTCATGAATGCTTTGTGAAACTATTAGGATCAGATTGTGATAAGCTCTGCTCAGGTGCAAATGGGACCCAGGCTTGCTCTCAACCACAGTAAAAGAGACTTCTAGTTTTGCTCTAGCTTCAACCCTGCCTCACTAGACTTTGCTGTTGGATAGGCATGTGACAGCTTGCTGTGAATGCTGACATTCAGCAGAAGGAACATGTTAGCTGGGAAGAGCTTCCAGACTATCTTGAGGCAGCATAATGCTTCATCTCAGTTCTTCACAACCTCCTAGCCACAAAAAGCAGCCCACTTCAGACTAACAGGCTTAGTGTGACCAAAGTTAAGCACTTACTAATAGACAGAAGGTCTTTGTAACAACATTCAGTAGGAAAATGAACTCAAACACAAACAAAAATCTCTATTATCACATCTGAAGTTGGCTTCCTTATGAGCTTCCATCTTTCTGCTATTCTACCTCACCTTCTTTGGCAGGAAATGGACTCCAACAGAGTACTTGTCACTATTCGTCCACAGCTCAATCTGTGCCAGCACTTGGTTGGTGAAGGAGTTGCTCATAACAAAGCTAGGGTGACCCATGGCACAGCCCAAGTTGACCAGTCTGCCTTCTGCTAGCAGTATAATGTGACGGCCATTCCTCAATGTGTAGCGATCCACCTGGGTGGGAAAAAGCAAAAGCAGTTGTTAGAGGCAAAGGCACAGACAGCATTTTAACTCGCACAAAAACTTGGTGGGCTACCTTCCCGCATCAACAATTTAGCAATGGGCTTGGAATGTGGACTTCTATTAAAATTGAGACACCCCTCAATTCCCAGCCAGCATTCAAAGCCTGTAACTACCCTGGACTTCACACAACATGAATCTTGGCATCTGTTTCATGCCTAACCAGTTATCCGAATTTTTTCCTGATTCTTTCACAAGCATATCATCTCAGGTATCTGTGGTAGGGAGCACGCTGCCAGCAGTAACATATAATTGTGTACATGAATTACGTAACAGCATGGAGAGCCCAGAGAGGGTAAACCTCTGCGTCCAACAGTCCAGAAGATTTGCATCTAACACTGGTGGGGTAAGAGCCAGTTTGCTCAACCTGCTGAAATTACTCCCCAGTAAATCTTCCCACTTCAGTAAGGCAACTGATTGACAATCGAGACATGCACAGTTTGTCTCCTAGGTACAGGATGCTGTAGTTACCTACAAACTCTTTGGCACCAGATTCTAGGAGAGACTGCTCCTTGAAGTCCCTTGTGGTTTTACAGCTCATCTCCTGTGATGAGGCCAGGCCCATCTGAGAGCAAAACAGGTCCAGAGACATGATGCAAGAACATCTCCCCACTTATCAAGAGAGCAAGTCACATTGAACCTGTAGCTGTGAAGAGCTGGTATAATAAATGGCTACCCTAGATTTCTAGTACAACCTACCCACTTTTCTCTCAGAGAAAAGCACAGCCCTTTGTTCAGGCTGATTTCCAGGCTGTGCTAGGGACAACAGGACAGGCTGTGCTGGGGACAATCTAAAACCAGATTGCTGGTTTTAGCATGTACATAGACAGTAACTATAGCAAACAGAAGCCCTAAGTAAAATTCTTAATTTCTCCTGCTCAAGACCAATACAGCAAGGTAGATTTTATATTTTTTTTTTTTGACTGAGCAGTTTTATTTTTTTATGGATGTTGATTCTCCAAATGGACCACAAGAGGCAGCACCCAGTCCACCCCCAAAAATTCAACATGTACAATGAGAAGACTGTGGGATGGAATAATAAAACAAAGAAAGCAGCATGCTAAAAAAAAAAAAAAAAAAAAAAAAAACACATGAGAACTACAGCATTACGGCATTGCTGACAGTACATGCTGTTTACAGATTAAATGGCTAGGATTTACAGATTAAATTGAGGTTTGAATCTGGTGGTTTGCATGTCAAGATGTTGCATCCAGATATTGACCCAGCATACGCCCATACAGCTGCTGGCTTGCGTGTGGTATCATACACCTTTGGCAATCTGCTGACGTGACTGATTCAATCCACAGGGTAATGTAGAAAAATGCAAATTAGTTTTTGTATAGAAAGAAACGCAGAATAGTGGTTGTACCAGAGGTCTAAGTCAGTACTGTGAAAACAAGTCTCACCCATGGGCAGACACACCAGCCCACTTATAAGGTCAAGACGCTGCTAGACAAGTACAACTCAAGTTATCCAAGTGCTAAGTTCACCTCCATAGTTAAATGCACCCTCCTTTTCCCTGTCTGCATTTAGCTTACTCTGGACTTTCCAGCTGCTTTGCACTTCCCTCCAGACAATAACATACACATAAATGACTTATTTTCAAAGCAAAAGCTCATCATTCCTTGAGCTTTCCTTCCCCTCAAGAGCAAAGTTTGTGCTACATCTCAGTGTAATACCACAATGCAGGTGAGGGATACTGCACCCAGTGCAAGCACATTCAGAACAGCCTGCCAGCTTTTTAGGTATAAGCCTATTTCCTCCTTAGTTGTATTCTGAAGGCAACAGATGAGTCTTAGAATGGCACATTAAGACATCTTCCTATCCCAGAAAGGTTTCTTACGCCAGCTCACAACTCGTAAATGGGGACCACACGTTACTGAAAACTACAAGGTTGGATGCTTCCATAATCACCCTTTACCTCGAGCTGATGTCTAGCAACTATGTATTCAGCTCTGATATTAATTCTCAAGACCAAGAGACAGATTTCTTCATAGGAGGGTTTTGATCATGGATAGAGATTTTTGGTCTTGTCCTATATTCCCCTCCTTGCTACAGGATACAGAAAAAAGTTGCTACGTCTTAGTAAAAATTCATGTATACAGAGAGTTGGTACTTGGTATTATAAAAACACATGGGTCCCCTCACCTGATGCGGAGAAAATGTGATTCTAAGGTAAGCACAAGATATCACACCTTTAACACAGGACTGACCTCTGCTTGAAGTCCTGAAGTAGACAAGAGGACCAAAGTGCTCCTTTAACAAATTTGAGCAAAACTGAGAAGCCAGCAATGGCCTAACTGGCAGACCAGTGATTTCCTTCCCAGTCTCCAGCATAGGAATAATTCCATCCATTTCTTACAGTGACTTGGCACTGTTGCTCTGAAAAAGCTCCCAATGCATGCCGATGAATTCCCACGCAGCTGGTGAGGGAATTAAGTTGCCACCTTCCTGAGAGTTCATTTCTAAACCCAAAAGTACAACCTGTCTCCAGCAGTAAGCAGTAGATGGGTAAGGAAGAAGACAATTAACTTCAGCTAATTACTTTAGCTACTTTTAAATGTGCATGTTCATGTCCCTACGGCAACCCAGGCAGTGGCTTCTGTGTGAGCAGGTGCCTCCTTTGGGTCATTCTAAAACTCCTGCTTGCAACAGCAGTGGTTTACAGAAAGAGAGACTCAGGGTAGGAGGTAAATCTTCAGCATTAAACCATATGGACTACCTTGACCATAACTCCAGCCTTTTGAAAATAAAACATTTGTTTTTAACCAGATGCTTTTAATGTTTTTCATTCCTTGAACTACACTGCATCTTGTGTGCACTCAATACATTTGTAACAGGACCAACTCCTATAGATTACTGCTTCCTCCAACACTGACACTCAGATTTTCACATGGATTCGAAGAGCCACACTGAATGGGCTTGTGCAGGCAGCTTGTACATTATCACATTAACATCCATTTCTGCCTTTCATAATGCTTACAAACAGCTCCAGTTTTAAAACCTTTTAAAACCTGAGCTACCTGAAAGCAAACAGCATGCTACAAGCTCCTTTAGGACAAAACCTAGAGTGAAGTCAGCTCTACACTAAGGCCCTGGGCAAGAACAGACCTGAATATAGTGATAACTTGAGAGTATAACTTCATACCTAGTTCAGCCTATGTTTAGTATCGCAACAGCAAACATAATAGTATATGAAATAATATGACTTGTAGCTGCTTATTAAGAGTTTGATGTGGGTGGCCAATAAGCCACAGGGAAGTTACGAAAATTGGAAGAGCAGATTGAGATCTAAAACACACACTTAGATGTGGTTAAAAAAGTTAAAAACCTGTCCCAGAATGCTGCTATCAGCAACAATTTCCTCTTCAAAAGGTACACCAAGTTGGACAGAACCTGGTTTGCCTTATGTTCTCCCTCAACATTGTTGTTACAAAGTAATTTTGATATAATTTAGTTTTGTTTCTCTATTCCACGACAACTGAAAAGATGAAATTTTTTTTTAGATGCCTACTTCCCTGTGCGTCTACTGCCATGATTTGAAGTAAATACATACTGAGAATGAAAGCTGAGTGAGGATAAAATATCCTGCCTTTTCCACCCACGCTCAGACTTCTGGTCTCCACACGTTTCTAAAACAAAGCCACTGAGTCTGAAAGAGAAGTCTGAATTTGGCAGAGCTCCACATAGGCTTTCCTGAGGCATCAATTTCCAAACAAGAAGTGCTTTGAAAAGCAAGAGGTGTGATTTTTTTCAAACCTTGACAGAATCCCTAAAAGACATTCCCTTGAGATTCATTCTAGTATCAGCACCCTGTGTCAAGGCTTAGAGTGTTCTGGTGCAGGGCAGCTACATCAGTGAACAGCTTCCTTTGAGGAAATTCAGATCAGCCACTAGGCAATTCTTAAGCTCTGTTCCTAATAAATTCTATACAGTCTCTTAATAATCTTCTGTATTCATCATCTAGCTTGTTTCTGTTCTGTATTCATCACCTAGCTTGTTTTTTTAAAACTGAGTTATGACTTTGTTTTCATCTGGTGGCTATCAAGAAAACCCATTTCTATAGCTCGCTTAATACCCCACACATCAATACTGACCTCCAGTAAGGAACAAACTTGATGCAATTGCCTACATGACCAACATTAAGGCATAGGCTCCTGCTTGTCTAGGTAGTAGGAACATGTGAACAAAGAAGCATCCATACCAGGTGCCTATTGCCAGAGACCATGCTGTGCTCCAAGGCACTGGCTGGAACCAGTTGCTTTAATACCAACGCAAAAATATTATGCACAACTTGTCCCAAGTTATACAGGCAAGAGCAGATTAGAATTTGCATTCATATTAGCCCAGAACAACACTGCTTCCAAAAATAAAAGCTAGAAATGCAAAGAGAAGCAACTGGAAGAAGTGTCCCCCATTCTGGAAGCAGACTCTGACTTGCAATGGGCTATCTTCTGCAAGGTCTGTCTCACCTGAGGTTTAACATTCACCACCTCTACTGCATTTTCATTCAGCCACTTTGCATCAACTTCCACATCAAAATGACCGATATTACACACTATGGCATCATCCTTCATCTGCTCGAAGTGCCTGCAAAAAAAAAAAAGTGTTCCATTAAAAGTTAATAAAAAAAAAAAATCTTTCTCCAAAATCAGAAGATGCTCTGGTCCATAGCTTTACTCAGGAAGTGAAGAGTCCCTGGATCACTGCAGTTGATTCTCACAAACATGAGATACGTGGGTCAGGTAATCTTTTAGACGTGAAATCTACTAGAAAAAAAAACTTCAAGCCCCTAAGAAAGGACCCTTCCCTAGGATATGAGGTTATTAGAAAGAAAGTATTGTCCCAATATAGAAAGTAAAACTTTTTTTAATTGGTCAATACTAAAATACATGCAGTTATTCTGTTCTTTTCTACACAGAATAAATCTTTCTCAATAACTTTAAAGTTACCTGCAATTTCACATCTCTGGAGACTAATGGCTTTATCTCCTCCCATTTAATCTGACCTTGCACTACAACACATTGAAACCTTATGGCAAAGACAGGAATGAGTTTGTGAAGACTGGAGGGACTGTAAATTGAGATCTGAGAAGTGATAAAAACCAGCAGGGTATTTTATTGAGAACAGATTAGTTTCAAGTCTGTTGTGCACTCTCACAGATGGAATCACTTTTGATCTTTACCTACCTCCCCTTTTGTTCACATTTATCTAACAGAAAACTCAGACCTGCCCTTTCCTTTTCCAAAAGTCTATCTTTCCATCTACGCTTTTTGTTTCTCCAGCATTAGGTGCTGTAAGACAACAAGTGCAACTTGTCAACATCCAACAGAACTGAAAGACTGAAGTCCCAGCTTCTCATTAAATTAACGCTAACACTGTATTGCTGGCAAGTTATGACTGCGTAAAAGTCTAACTGCACCAGGATGTTTTTGCTACAGCAAGTGTCTAGATCATACCTGCCCTGAACAATGTCAGTGCATCCAGTGGTGGTAACAAAGATATTTCCTTCTTTGCAGGCCTCTTCCATAGTAGTAACTTCATAACCTGAAAAAAGAAGAAAGATTATCCCCCCTGCCCAACCACCAGATGTTTTTCAAAAATGGGCTACAATATTATGAGTAGAAAAGTATAGTATAAAGAACTATGAATAAAAGAAGTCTGTGCCTGGCCTACACAGGGTGCATGACAGTGACTGTACTTATCTTACTAAATACCAAGGTAGCACAAAAATCTCTCTCTCAGTATTTCTAGTGTAGATCTACGCATTCAGCATCCTGTGTCCATTGGTGTAGTGTCTGCCACAGCTATCAGACTGGATTCAGGGGCTTATGTTGGCCAAGGAAATGCACCCACATACCTGCTGGTTCTAATCCGTTATGAATGGAAACGGGATAAACTGGTACTAAGAACAGCTACATTAAGCACCCACAGAAGAGCCAGAGTACAGCTTCATGTTGGAAAAGTAGAGAGAACATGGCACTAGTCTAAAGAAACATCTAATGAAGGTAAGATCTTGTGTTTTACTGTGGTAATATTCTAGCAAAGTCTTAACCCACACTGGAGGTAGTTGCCCAAGTTGCAGAAAATCAAGTTATTCAAAACCAGATAGAGCATTATGAAATTGAGGACTTACCCCACAACGGTCTTTTTATTATTCACTATAAATACATCTTCAAGGCCTATACTAATGAGCTCCTTTGCAAGTTACAAAGGAAAAGATCCTCATGTCCTTAAATTAAGGAGTGAGTCACATCTACCTCTACAATATAGACAGGGCTGAAATCTACTGAAACTTCCTTGACCAGGTATCATTTAGTGCTCTACAATAACATAGACAGAACCAGTAGTAATTTCTACACCAGTAGAAATTTGTACACCTTCAGTTCTCACCTTCCATGGCTGCCTGCAGCGCGTTGATGGGATCAATCTCAGTGATGATGACTCTTGCTCCAAAGCTCCGCAAGGCCTGAGCGCAGCCTTTGCCCACATCACCATAACCTGCCACCACTGCTACTTTTCCAGCAATCATAACATCTGTAGCACGTTTGATACCGTCAATGAGGGACTCTCGGCAACCATAAAGGTTATCAAACTTGCTCTGAGGAATAAATTGGAGTAGTTTCAGAAAAGAACTGTCTGGAACTGAATAGAGCATGCTAACTCAGAAGAGATTTATTGACTAGATTTAAAAACATCTGGATGCATATGCCTCATGCACACCTGAAAATCCCACTATAATTCACGTGCATCCAAAAGCATCAGCACCCTTTAAATATCATTCCTGCATAACCCTCAATGCACCAGCATTTATCTTGGAAAGCAGAAATACAGCTAAGCAAGGGATAAATACCTCCTGCTCCATCCTTAGAAACTTTTGCTTGCAGAAATACGTCAGACAAACCAACCTTTACCAGTCACAAGCTCATCTAAGTCATTCACTTTCTTTTCCAGCTGTTACCTGCCACCCACATGTGGGCTTCAAGCAGGTGTTGACAAGTTCCTTGACATAGAATCTAACTGTAGCCCAGAGCCATAATTTCCAGGGTTGTTTTCATATTATTGAAATGCAAAAAAAAAAAAGCACGCCCTTAAAAAAAAAAAAAAGCCCTGGATGTTCTAAAAATGGGATATTTACAGTAGAATCAGTAGAATGTCACATTTGAAGGTGGTTAGGCACTGGTACAGGTTGCCCAGAGCAGCTGTGTTAACTGAATTAGATTGTCTTTAAGGTTCCTTCCGATCAAAATCATTCTGTGATTAGAGGCCACACAGGCTCCATATGCTAGAAAAGGATATATGCTGAAAATCAGCATATATATGCTGAGCATATATATGCTCAGTACCACATCAAGAAGAAAGCAAGAGAAAGAACACTTGTAGGGGAATTACATCCCAGCACCAAACCAGCCATCACAACACAGTAGAAGTGTTCTAACTGCATTACCTTGGTGACAGAGTCATTAACATTGATAGCTGGAACCTTCAGGGTCCCACTGGCCTTCATCTTGTACAAGTTGTGAACTCCAGTCGTTGTCTCTTCCGAAATACCTCTAATTCCTATGGGGAGAGTAAAATGATTCATCTTAGTTGGAGTTAACGCCCCTGCAAACCAACACATTCAATTGACAGAAGCAATTTCCACAGGCCTAGGTTATAAAACCCTTTGCAGGAAGCAGGGAAGAGATCAGAACCCTCATTTGGACCCTCCAATAGCAGCATGACGCTTCAAACAAGTTTCTAACAGGACAGTTAAAACAGCAAGACAATTTTTTTTTTTTTATTTATTTTTTAAATAGAAGGGATTGATTCTAGATCAGAGTCAGGAAAGAGACAGTTCTATTTTCTCACCATCTGAGCAAAGAACTCTTCTGCAAAGAGCAAGATGTTCACTTCAGTGATGTTTCTAAAGCCTAGCCCGGTCTTGCAAGATGGCTTGAAAGGAGGTGATACAGAGATAACTGCATTTAAATTTAAAGCACTTGGAACAAGAAAAATTCAATTTCTCAGTTCACCATTCCCAGTCCTCCTGTCGGTAATCAGCTCCGATTAAGCCCCCCAGATCCAGATGCTAGCTACATGAAAAATCATTTTCATAGGTACTACTACTACAACAGTCAAAAAAACACTGTTTCAAACATATCCTTCCTTGTTTGAAAACAGCCCAGGAGGTGGAGGCCAGAGACAAAGGGCTGTCTAGAAACACATACAACACAATACAACAGAACAAGATCTTGATATGACGTGAGCTGTCATTCAGTCAGTTTGCTCCAAAATAAATACAAAAGCCAAAGCAGTAAGTGTGCTCCCTGCTTTAAGTGCCCTGACTCTTCAGACCTTTTGTCAGCCTTGAGTTTTGTCCTGAACTGGCATAACCACATATGGTACTAATTCTAGCTATTTCTCCTCCCTACTGTATCAGTAATATCTCACTGCATGTAAATGCAATTAGTTGACTGGCAAATAAATGCAATTAGTTGACTGGCGGCTAGCAAACGTGATGCCCATCTACAAGAAGGGCCAGAGGACTGACCCTGGAAACTACAGGCCTGTCAGTTTGAACTCAGTGCCAGGGAAGCTCATGGAGCAGATTCTCTTGAGAGTCATCACGCGGCACTTGCAGGGCAAGCAGGCGATCAGGCCCAGTCAGCATGGGTTTATGAAAGGCAGGTCCTGCTTGACGAACCTGATCTCCTTCTATGACAAAGTGACGTAATGGGTGGACGAGGGAAAGGCTGTGGATGTGGTCTACCTTGACTTCAGCAAGGCTTTTGACACCATTTCCCACAGCATTCTCCTCAAGAAACTGGCTGCTCTTGGCTTGGACTGGTGCACACTTCATTGGGTTAGAAACTGGCTGGATAGCCGGGCCCAAAGAGTCGTGGTGAATGGAGCCAAGTCCAGTTGGAGGCCAGTCACTAGTGGCGTTCCCCAGGGCTCGGTGCTGGGGCCGGTCCTCTTTAATATCTTCATCAATGATCTGGATGAGGGCATCGAGTGCACCCGCAGTAAGTTTGCAGATGACACCAAGCTATGCGCATGTGTCGATCTGCTTGAGGGTAGGAAAGCTCTGCAGGAGGATCTGGATAGGCTGCACCGATGGGCTGAGGTCAACTGCATGAAGTTCAACAAGGCCAAGTGCCGGGTCCTGTACCTGGGGTGCAATAACCCCAAGCAGAGCTACAGGCTGGGAGATGAGTGGTTGGAGAGCTGCCAGGCAGAGAAGGACCTGGGAGTGATGGTGGATAGTCGGCTGAATATGAGCCAGCAGTGTGCTCAGGTGGCCAAGAAGGCCAACGGCATCCTGGCTTGTATCAGAAACAGTGTGACCAGCAGGGCTAGGGAGGTGATCGTCCCCCTGTACTTGGCTCTGGTGAGGCCGCACCTCGAGTACTGTGTTCAGTTTTGGGCCCCTCGCTTCAAGAAGGACATCAAGGTGCTCGAGCAAGTCCAGAGAAGGGCGACGAAGCTGGTGAGGGGCCTGGAGAACAAGTCCTACGAGGAGCGGCTGAGGGAGCTGGGCTTGTTCAGCCTGGAGAAGAGGAGGCTCAGGGGCGACCTTATCGCTCTCTATGGGTACCTCAAGGGAGGCTGTAGCGAGGTGGGGGTTGGCCTGTTCTCCCACGTGCCTGGTGACAGGATGAGGGGGAATGGGCTTAAGTTGAGCCAGGGGAGTTTTAGGTTAGATGTTAGGAAGAACTTCTTCACTGAAAGGGTTGTGAGGCATTGGAACAGGCTGCCCAGGGAAGTGGTGGAGTCACCATCCCTGGAAGTCTTCAAAAGACATTTGGATGTAGAGCTTAGGGATATGGTTTAGTGGGGACTGTTAGCATTAGGTCAGAGGTTGGACTCGATGATCTTGAGGTCTCTTCCAACCTAGAAATTCTGTGATTCTGTAAATTCTCTGTATGCTACATTGGGCAAGACCCCAATTACTGACAAAGCCTATCCACACAAAAAGCTACTCATTTTGTGACAATCAGAATAAATCTGAAACAAACCTATGCAGCCTAGCAGAATATCAGTAGTAGAGAATACGATAGCTATGTTCTTTAAGGTCTGGAAAGATACATAAGTCAATTATTCTGTAACTGTATGAAATTAGGGGAAAAATTAGGTATTAGGTGAAAGTAGAGGAACTCTTAAATCAGGCTGAAACCACCAACATGAGCAATATCCCTTGAAAGAGATCCAGGTTCACACTTGAAAGGGTGAGTGCGAACCACCAACAATCCCAAGCAAAATCCAGAAGTGTTTATGCAGTCTATTAATTTTGGGAATCAAAGCATCCAGACCTGGCCAAGCACAGCAGCACACCCAAGGGGTCTCCAGGCTCCAGGGAGGTTTCTCGTGGCCGCAAGAATGACCATGGTCTTATGTGCTCTGCAAGGGCACCCACGCTGTGCTGAGGGCAGGAGCCGCTGCCTTTGGCTCCAGCTCGAGCACATGTTTCAGGGCCCTGCATGCCCAAGGCACAGGTCCCCACAGGCTCTGTGAACGGGCTCCTGTGGCACAGGATGTAGGTGCTCAGCAACAACCCTCTGGTTTCACCTGCCTAGGTGAAATGAGAGCCCCTGGGGAGGCTGGTCTCTCCTCTGGCCATTAGCCCAAGGCCACCTGTGCCAATAGGGCTGCAAGGGAAGAAGGGAGAACCCCAAACTCAGAGCTGAGTTAAGTGAGAAACACTAAATCCCTTGAAGTCATCTCCAAAGTCTCCCAGCCTCCCCCTCAGGAAGGGAGGCTCGCTGTGTGCCCCAGCCCAGGCCACTGCCACCTCACACAGCACCCCTGGCAGCCGGGCCCTGCCCACCCTCCGCAGACCAACGCCGCCCCCTAGCACCCCCCCCACCGAG
Organism: Aythya fuligula; assembly: GCF_009819795.1. Taxonomy (NCBI): domain Eukaryota; kingdom Metazoa; phylum Chordata; class Aves; order Anseriformes; family Anatidae; genus Aythya; species Aythya fuligula. The sequence goes on along the minus strand of NC_045574.1, from coordinate 2,202,642 downwards.
TCAGGCCCTGGGGATGCTGCCCCCCAGTGTCACTGCTGTGGCACACCGTTAATGGAAAACGTTCATTGATTGATCTTCCAACATCTTTGCTCCCTTATACAGGGCACACAGATGCTGATTTCTGTTCAAAATCCTCCTCAAAACCTGCTGCAACACGACCTAAGCCCAGATGAGCCATGCAAACCAAGAACCCCAGCAACTTTGGTTGTGTATACACCAGGTATGATTCAAAGCTGTTTTCAAACTGGGATTTTTACAGAGCAACAGATGTCTTGATAGAGTCTAACAGACAGCCTCCAGGCCTCCCTGTCACTTCCCAGCCACCAGTTATTAGCAGCGGTGCTGTCACAAAGAGAAATGGGAGACCAGCACCTCTAGAAGGAACTATAGCTCTGTTAGGTCAGTGGTCCCCACTGCTCTACCATCACACACCTCAGACAGCCATCAAGTACCACACTTCACTTCATTACCTGCAGAGAGAGTAAATTCAGGTTTCAGCACATTGAGGGCAGGGAGGGGACAGGACAGTCTGAAGAATGTTGTCTGTTGCACAACAAAATACAGCATCTATAGCAAGTCTTTCTAAAGCAGCATTTTCCCCAAAGGAACAATTTCCCAGTGCAACTGACTAGATCAAGGATAATCTCTCCCTTCTGAAGGAAATCCTTGGGATTTGATGGCAGAAACGTCGAATTCAAACCTGCTCTTTCTTCTGTCCCATCTGCTAAAGACAAGCTTAGCAGACTGTCTTTAAAACTGTGCTAAGTGAACCCCTTGTTAACTATCTCAGCAGCTTCCCTTCCCTGAAGGCCACCTGCCTGCTGTCCCCAGGTGGCACACAGAGCTGATCTAAGCCACCCTCAAATTCCGCCAAATGAAACACTTAGTTTTAATGCCTGAGTGCCTTCAGAACAGAGAAGTGCCTACAGCAAAGAAAAAGTTGAAGTAAAATAAAGAAGCCTCGCTGAACATTCAGGCCTGCTCTGCTCTCCTGTATTTCCTACCAGATCATTGAGCTCTAACAGATCACAAGTCATCCCATCTTCTCAGTCTTTTCTGAGCCTTTTGCAGAGATGCCACAGATGACCTCTGCACAAGTTCAAATGACGACCTTCTTTGGTTCTGAATTTTTACCCCCTCTTACCTTTACCTATCTTGGTTTTAAGAGCATTTAGCTTAGTGGAACAAGAATATAGTACAAAGGCCATTCTGCCCTCTAATGGCAGCTGTGAACAGGGGCAAGGAAATGCTCCACAAGCTTTACCACACAGCTGTTCAACACAGCTGCTAGCTGAAGTAGACTTGAATGAATCACAGAGCCCTATTTTCAACTGCTCACAGCACACCAGGACTAAGCTAATTTCTGTATTTATTAGACATAGCTGAAGCATGGAAGACAGACAGTTCCCTCTAAAATTAGGTCAGGAAGCTTGTCCAGCCTTCAAATAGCAAATGATGCACTCAGCTCAGCTCCACAAGCAGTTCTGCTCAATTCTCAGCTTTCCTTATGTTTCCAGGGGAGAACAGCATGCTGCAACATCATCAGCGCTCACAATCCAGCCCTGCCAACTACTGTGCATGCTCTAATGCAACTGTCATTCTACCTCCATTCCCAATGAGGCCATTAAAATATGACAATTCATTTTCAATGACCTTTGAAAATCACCACAAGCCTTTAGCATTTATTAGCCTCTTATCCTCAAGGCATGAGAAAAATAGATGCTGCACAGTGTTTTTTTAAGCAATGCTTGCAACAAAGGGCTAAGCACAAATCTTTAATGCAACCAAGGCTCTCTACTCAGTGGGTCCCATTCTCAAAGTTTTGCTGCTTCTGAGGAGCATTGGACTGGGTGGTAAAACACACCATGTTCTGTTGCCTTCTATAGAAATGAGTCTTAACTTACTGAACTACCGCGAGGAGGCTTCTCAGCTACAAGCAGTGCAGACAGTATATGTGTTTTAGTGAGGGAAACACTGATAGGTATGATATTCTGTCTAGACCCTTTAAAAACCCAGCTGAAGAGCCACTCAAATTGGGAAGCAACCCCAGGCAGTAGGGATGTTTTATCAATGGCAGACCATAGATGGTTGCCAAGCAGGGAGACAGCCACTGCCCTGCTGCAACATATCATACTGGTCCCTTGCACAACAGGAACACAAGACAAGTGATGGCACAAAGGGGCAGATAACAGAAGGTTGGTGGTGTGAAAGGAGCTCGATGCAAACACCCTTAGGAAGAGAGACACAAATTGAGGTGTTTGTTACAGGTATGTGGCAGGGGAACAACCCCACTAAACAGAATCAGAAAACACATTTTGGGCTTATCACAATGCCGGAGGTGTGACTAGTTGTGGTATCCTTCAGCATTAAACAGCAGAAAAGCAAACTGTCATGAATTTCAGGCAGAGGCAACCTAGAAAGCAAAAGAGACCTTTGATGGAAGAGAGGGGATCCCAGGACAGCTGAGCAAACACCAGTGAAAGTCTTGCATTAATTCAAAAAACACCAAGATGTTCACTGCTGAAGAATTACTAATGTGAGGTTCAGGGTCAAGGAGAAAGCAAGGCTTGTCTCACAGATGCAACTTCCTCTCTTCTCTTCCTTGTACCCCTTCCTAACACAAGCGCACAGATGGCAAGTAGACCCAGCCTCCTTCCTTCCCACAGCCCTGTGCCCTGACTTCTGATTTTTCCCTGTTCAGGCAGCACAAGGCTCAATAATGTTGATCCAGCAAACTTTACAGCAACCCCACCTCCAAGGACCAAGAATGAACAGCAGCATACCCAAAGGTATCAGTTTAGTTTCTGCTCCATATTCTCATCCATCTCCACACATCCTAGGTCAAACACATCCTTTGGACCGCAGATGGGCCTCTGTGCTTTGCAGCAGCACATGATAGACACTGGCAGAGCAAAGAAGCTGTCATACTTGTCTAGCACAGATGAGCCTGCTACTGCAAGTCATGTCAAATTCCCTTCAGATAAGTCATTTTACAGTAACACATGCTAGCCACACTATACACTGATGTTTTCAGTTTTACTATCTTATACCAGAGGTAGTAAAATCAACAAAAGAGTACCAAACCTGACTCTGTCAGCATCTTAGCTGACATAAATTGGATGAGTTAATGACTTGTACTTTATACACTGTAGAAAATTGCTCCCTTTCCAAGAAAAGCTACAGGTTGTCACGAGTTCACCTAGAGATGCGCTAAGAGGATAGGGAACAAAAGAACATTAATGACAAAAAACATGTATTAATTGCTAGCTGACATTAACCAACTCTAAAACACAGCCCATTTCCAGGAAGCTTTTGGCCAGGCAGCAGCACCAGTTGTCACTCAGATAATGGATACAGCAAACAATAGCCAGAAGAATAGGTTAATGTAGTATAAATACTACAAAGCAAAGATGGAAACAACAGTTCCTGCAGGTAAGAGATTCTGGTTTTTTTTGACTGTACACAACTTTCATGGACACATCCATAGCCTGCTGGCACATGCATTTGCATCATCCCTCCACCCCTTTTACACAGGCAGGTAATTCCCAGAGAAAAAACACCTAAATGGCCTCCCAGATAGAACAATGCCTGACAAAAACTGCAAGTTACCTTTCAAGAGCTGTGGGTATTTAGTATGAACGAGGTTGGTAAGATCTCCACCATCATCCAAAATCATGTTGAGGGGCTGCCCATCCTTGAAGTAAAGAGTCTGTTCAATGCACCACAAATACTCCTCGTCGGTCTCCCCTTTCCAAGCAAAAACTACAAAGGAACAAACACACAATTAGACAGTTTCTTATTCGCTGTGTAATAAGGCATGTAAATAAAGATTTCATCAGCAGCATTCAGTAGCAGAGCCAACAGAGAAATTATCTGTGCCTGCAGGCCAGAAGAGACATTTGCATTGGAAAAAAAAAAAAAATCAGAATGGAGAAGTAAAATTGATTTGCCTTATGTTCCAGGCCACAAATTTCATCAAAACTGAGGCTGCACTGTTCCCCTCATTCTTCTGCATTAAGAGGGAAAAAGCAAAGCAAACTAAAGCAGACTCATACCCACAATGCCCCCACTTCCTCCCTTAATTCACTGTTACCAGGAATTCAAAATATCCAGTGGATATATTGATGCCAGGTCCTGCACTTCAGCCACAACAACCCCATGTAGTGCTACAGGCTTGGGGCAGAGTGACTCGAAAGCCATGCAGAGGAAAAGGATTTGGGGGTGCTGACTGATGCTCACCTGAACATGAGCTGGGAGCGTGCCCAGGTGGCCAAGAAGGCCAACGGTATCCTGGCTTGTGTCAGGAATAGTGCAGCCAGCAAGAGCTGGGAGGTGATCGTCCCCTGTATTCTCTTCTGGTGAGGCTGCACCTCAAGTGCTGTGTTCAGTTTTGGGCCACTCACTACAAGGACACCAAGGCCCTGGAGCATGCCCAGAGCAGGGCTACAAAGCTGGTGAAGGGCCTGGGACATAAGTCCTGTGAGGAGCGGCTGAGGGAACTGGGATTGTGTGGTCTGGAGAAGAGGAGGCTCAGGGAGACCTCATTGCTCTCTGCAACCGCCTGAAAGAAAGCTGTGGGGAGCTGGGGGTCAGCCTCTTCTCACAGGTAACCAGTGATAGGACCAGAGGGAATGGCCTCAAGCTGTGCCAGGGGAGGCTCAGGTTAGAAACAGACATTTCTTCTCAGAAAGACCAGTCGGGCACTGGGACTGCCCATGGAGGTGGTAGAGTCACCATCCCTGGGGGTGTTCAAGGAGAGGTTGGACGTGGTGCTTGGGGACATGGCTTAGTGGGTGCCATTGGTAGCAAGGCAGTGGTTGGACCAGATGACCCCGAAGGTCTTTTCCAACCTTAACGATTCTATGATACAAATAAAAAACACAGCTACAGCATTCTATAGCACAGCAGAAAAGAGGCTCCAGACTTTAGCATGAGCAAAGTACCAAAACAAAGACAACAAACTCTCCAGCAAATTTGAGTTTAAATTCTTGTCTTTAGCACAGTGCTAAAATTCAAGCTGCCGTGATTCCCTTATTCTTATAAAGGTGCATTTCTAGACCAGTACATCTACCACTATGTTTCAACAACTAACATGTTATATCTAGCAGTACCTTTGCCTTTCCAGGCATTTGTACCTGTTTCATGTTATACTCAAGCTCCAGTGATAACGAGCTACTCAAATGTATTAGGCATGATTTATATACCCCAACATTGAACACCTGCTAAATTGCCATGTTTTCCAATGTTTAGACCGAAAACTTCAGCTCTGAGCCACAAGGAGCCAATCCTACAACTGACCCTTCTGCAGAAATGTGCATTAGTATCTCTTATTTTATACAAAGGTTCGGCATTCCTCCAAGGCCTCATAAATTCAGTATGTGAAGTGTAATATTAACAAAGAGCAAGTTCCACCAAGCAAGAATACCAAGGGCACAGGTCAAAAGCTTAAACAAACACTCCATCTATAAACTGCTCTTCAGCTGAAGCTTTGAGTGTTGAAAGCAGTGAGGGAGGCAATATCTTTAATATCATATCTGGAAAGTCTTCATTCATCCTTCGACATCACACACCAGCAACAGGCAGGAGCTGATGCCTGCAGCTAGTAATGTCACAGAAGCCGATAAAAGCTTTCTTCTGTTGCCTTAAAATGCACCACAGCTGAGGAAAGACTTGTGACAACAGCTAATTATAACAGTAATGAAGGACACCTCCCAAGGCAGAGAACCAGGCTGCCAGAAAACAGATTTAGCTTCTGCCAACACCCAGGCTCAGACCATGTACTCCCAGCAGACAGAGCCATGAGGATTGTATGTCCTTAAGCTGAGTAACATGGCAAACAGCTTAATGTATTTATACTGATCTGCAAGGAATTGCTAACTACTGGAAGATGACAGTAATAAAACAGCATTTTGATAGAACACTGCAGGGATATTGGTCTGCAGTACAACTGGCCTGGGTTTAGCCTTAAAATGTCTTGAGTATTGACCCTGCTACCGTAATAGGGCACATGGCAGTAAATATTCCTTCCCCAACCCCTGTTAGAACCAAGCTTGCTGGAAACCACCAAACACCCGTATCACAACTACACACCAGTGTCTAATTGTCCATCCCATTTAATCATCTTACTGACCAAGCTTAAAGCTGGTTAACATACAGCCCAGCTCTTCTGCAGTCTGCCACCAGATCAGCCGTTGTCAGGAGTGCTAGACTGTCTGATGCAATTCAGCTAGAATCAAACGTCCCGCTTTGTAACAATTACTGGCTTTGATAAGCTGTTTCTATCCCAAAGCTTATTCAGAAGAGCTTGATTTGTACACAGTTCGATTTAGCTAGAACAGACTGTATACTATATCCCAGTTCATCAGAGCCAAATTAGGACATAGAAAACTTACCAGGGATACCAGCTTTTGCAATAGCAGCTGCAGCATGGTCCTGAGTAGAGAAAATGTTGCAGCTTGACCATTGTACCTGGAAAACAACTCAAGTTTTATTTGCTGAACAAAGTTCTGAGATATCAGGAACTCTATATCCAGACACAAAAGAGAACAAAAGCAGAAAAGCATATTAGTACAAATCCCTGCCTAAGTAGCTCTGCAAAAGTTAAGATGAAAACTAAGTATTTGGCTAGGACAGGGAGAATAATGACATTTGGGGGGATAACATAATGGAGCTTTAGCTGTGCTGCATATTCAGACATCTACTTATGAGCACTTGTGCCAGACAGCCAAAGCACGCATTCAGCTACAGATCTTCAGGAAGTGCAACAGTATGGTGGGTTTAGAAAGTCTGGGTCTGTAAGTTCAAATTTTCAGAACAGCCTTATAGCAAGTGTCCAGCAAGGGATAGCCACGCAGCAGCACACCTGCTGGCACTCAGGAAAGTCAGAAACGCAGCTGAAACACTACAGTCCATCAGCAGGCATTCTCTGAGGTTATGCTCACCCAACTCCCACTCTGTGCCGCAGTCATGGAAGTTTTCCCAGTGAGCTAAGCATTTTCCACAGATTTCTTAACTAGGCTCAGGCACCTAGAAGAGCAACAGCACATCGCTGAGTTGCATTGAAAAGAACTTGCACACCTACTGCAGCTCCCCAGTGGTGGCTCCCAGGTCCCCAGTGTGACCTGAGAGACATGTTGGAGCTCTTGCTCTGTTCCCTACTGGGCTGACCAGCAGGTAGGTATCTGCATGCTTATTTACAGCAGACTTTAAGGAAAGAGGAAAATCAGGTACAACCCTTCAACCTGATTTCAGATATTCATCCCATTGCATCAAGAATCAACACTTCAAACTAAGGGTTGCAGTAGCATACTCTGTTTTCTTCCATCTGAGCCTTTAAAACCAACACTTAAGCATTGGTAACAACACTATCAATCTAGGGAAAAAATGATCCAGGAAGAGCACAGAAAAGCTGAATTCAGAGTTAAGCACTACACCTCCTCACCTGTGTTTTTCTGATCTCCCTCCGTATCAGCATAGTTGACATTAGAACGTGTCATGAAGTTCAAAGCATACTGAATACCTGCATACCATCTACACTGGAAGCACTTGATACAAGCCACTTTTCAACTCTGCATCCTCAGATCTGTAATGCCAGTTTGTGGTAATGGCATAGACCCAAGAATTACTGGTGTACTTGATGGGCTCAGAGCCTAATACTTACATTGCACTGGTTATGAAGAGCACGTATTGCAATTACATAACATTAGAACTTATGTACACTGAGGGCACAAAGTATTTACTCTTTGTAAGCTTAACCACAAAAAGGGATACCAAGATCACTACAGCTACAGCCTCACTGTGTAGGGTATAGTTTCATTGTAGTTTCTCTCTTTCCTCCCAAGCACTGAAACTCCAGTAGAACAGATAAACCAGGGCTGAAACCAAACTCAAGGCAAAGTCTAAACTCACATGCAGGCATCAGGACAAGAAAGGAACTCACAATCAACACAATCAATCATCAAGCTGACATAACAACACATATCTTAGAGGCACAACCCTAATTTACACTTAGAGGAATCAAATCTTTGTAGGTACCTCTCTGAATGACTTGGATGAATGCCATATGACACTGATTTTGAGCTGCACTCAGACTAAAGCAGTTTAGCAATATTTAAGCAAGCACACAGCTGCTGCCTAGGCCAGCCATACTGGGAAACAGCAACAAACAGGAGCAGCAAGGAGCTTCATAAAGTTCAGCTGCTACCACTTGCTTTTAAATCCTGTAAAGGGACAAAAGTTTCAGTTCATAGGAGTTGAAATAAAGCCAGGACTGGAACTCGTCAAAGCTCTACTTCAGGGCTGTGCTATTTGCAACAACTCTGACCTGGCAGAAGACAACCCTAACACACATTCAGTCCTGGCACTCTATCTAGATCTATCCCCCTGACTTTTTGAGGAAATGCTTTAGCTATTATAGAGAACTTCTACCAGTGCTTTTTGGTCAGCGTGACAACACTCATTTCCTCTAACCATTTCCAGAGGTGTACTCCCAGGAAGGGGATTCCATACAGGGCATCTCTGGGCAGCCAGGTTGCAGGCAGCTACGATTCAGGAAAAAGGAATTTCAGATCACATCCCGTGCTTTACATAATTCATCATCAAGCTCCAGCCGGTTCCCTGATCAGCTCACAAGCTACCTGGATTGTGCCAATCTTGGACTCCATTCTGCAAGACAGGCACAGGGCATGATGCAGCAAAGAGCTTAGAGGTATCTGAGTCTTTAACACAGACCAGGGTAACTGGTTCACAGTCACCCAGTGAATTTGAAGTCAGTAGGGTCTCCATCCTCCATCACTGAACCATGCTGCCCCTCTGGTGTTTTTTGCACAGCTCAAGGGCTATCAGGAGCTCTCAGACCGCTTCATTAGTTTTTGCTGACTTTGACGGCACAGGGTAGTTCATAATGCAGGCTAATCTGCACTGGAGGCAGTCACTAGAGATTCAGCATTAGCAGCATACCAGCAACAGCACTGCATGCCTGAACAAAACATGACCACATGGGAGCAGCTTTTGGCACCACTCCTCACAGTGCTGTGTACACTGCTGAGGGAGCTGCTGAAGCCACTGACCCAGCCCAAAACAGACACTTGTGAAGATGCTGCCTGTCCGGAGGGAAGACACACATCACATCCCAGGGGTGTGCACATTACAGGTTTTTGCTTAAGGAAAGAAGAGATAATCCACCCTTCCTTAGACTGCAGCACAGTCTCTTCCCAAAAAGGACAGAAATTTGCAAGGATCCCCTACAGTAAGTACATAAATCAAAGCAGTGCCCCAGGCAGAGTGTTACCTAAGAGCATACTGACAGAGAATCTCAGACACTTTACCTCAGCTCCCAGCTTTATAAGGGTCTCTATGAGAACTGCTGTCTGCACGGTCATATGAAGGCAACCGGCGATACGTGCACCTTTCAGCGGCTTTGATGCAGCATACATCTCCCGCATCTTCATCAGCCCTGGCATCTCATTTTCGGCAATCTCAATGGCCTTGCGACCCCAGTCTGCAAGGCTGATGTCAGCTGCAAGAGAAGGACAGGTGTCAGAGCTGAAATAGCTGAGGCCTTGGTATCTCTTCACACACTTGTGGATAGGAAACAGCTGCAACAGCTGAACTGAACACCAAGCAGCAGCTTAGACACAGAGCTGAGGGAAAAACAGGCCCTATCCCAGTTATTCCCTGCTGTTGCACTATGGTATGCAGGCTTTCAAACAAGTTTAGATCAAACAGTCCTAAAATAGCAGTGCTCCTGTACAGGCACATTAACCAACTGCGACCTATTGCTCAGGAATCCTGGGGCCCATTCATTCATTACACTCCATCTTTAAGCACCCATTCCTGCAGATACTGTCCGAGGGACTGTCACTTCCCAGAGATTTACTTTCACAGACTTGCACACGTGCAGGGACTGCCTGTACAGTAACAGCTTCTGCACGTAAGAACGGACACAGAGTACTGTGCTCCCTGCCAAGGGTTCCAGGGGCTGAGCCCCACCCAGCTCCCCCCATTTAGGAGGGAGCTGCAGGGCTCCCACCTTGACTCTACAGAGATAATTACTGAAGCATCATTCATCACAGCTCTGCAAAGAAAGGTTTCCAGCAGTCTAGCTTGGCGTTGAAAATACTGCACCTGCAGTACAAGTGTGACTCCAGCCTCACCTACAAGAGCAAGGGCCAAACTGCTAACACCTAGGTGCTCTACCCTGCAGCATCATCCAATGCTAAAAGGCCCTGACTTTTTTTTATTATTATTATTTAATCTCTTCCAGAGATTTCGGGAGCTTACCGTTTCATTACAAACATGGTCAGCTATATTTCATTCAACTACCTAGTGAACACCAGCCCTGGAGAGCATTCAGGAACACCAAGCCAGAGCGCCCAGGTTCATACTGACGAGCTGGTTGCGTTTTATTCCAGAATGAAGCCCAGGGGCCATCAAAGCTCTAGGGCCTGGACATTACAGCAACCAGGTCTGAAAAAAACTAGCAAACGGATAGGAGTTAAAATGATGATGACAGGGGTGGGCAGGGGCTTTCTTTAATCTCACCCATCTTAAAAGCTCAGCTGTCTTACAAGGGGGTGCGTAAGGAACCTCCTGGAGTATTTTAGGCTTGTAGCTCTTGCATTCTTTCCTCCAAGGCAAGTTGCTGTTATGAACCAGAACCTTATGGACTAATGGTTCTGGTTTTAATTTAATCTTCAAAGACCTCAAAACTCTATAGAAAAGCGTGTGTTTTTTTTTTTGTTTGTTTGCTTGCATTGGTTACCGTCGGTGCCATTTACATGAAGGTCCAAGATCTCAAACCCACCCCCCTAAAATCGCTGGGGGGCAGGAAGACAGGCCCCAGATTTAGAGGCACTTCCCCGCCCGGGGTGCTCGGTGAAGGGCTCCCGGAGGGGAGGCGAAGCCGCCGCAGGGCTGGGAGGGGGGGCCCCGGAACACGGGCACACGGACACCGCCTCGAGCTGCCCCGCACCACGCCGCGGCGGCTCGGGGCGCCCCCTGAGGGCTCCCCCGCTCCTCCCCGCTGCCGTTCGGCCGCGCAGCCCCTTCCCAGGCTCCGATTACCGCCGAGCTCTCCCCGCCCCGGCCCTCTCCATCTTCCCTCGGCAGCCGCATCCAGCCGCAGCCCCGGGCCGGCGGAGCCCCCCGCCGCCCCCCGGCCACTCACCCACTTTGTAGGGCAGCTTGTCCGACATGCTGCCGGGCACCGCGGCCGCCGGAAGAGGAGGCAGCAGCGGCCGCCCGCCCGCTTTAAGCAGAGGCGGCGCCGCCGTGTGGGTGCGCGGGGCGGGGCCGCTCCGGCTCCTGTGCGCCGGGGAAGCGGCCCCGGAGGGCTCTGCCTGAGCCCCGGGCCCGGTGCCCGGTGATGGCTGGGGCGGCCCGGCCCGGCCACCGGGCAGCGCCAGGAGCGGCCTTGGAGCGCCCCGGGCCCAGAGCAGGCCTCAAAGCAGAGCTGGCCGCGGAGCCGCTGTGGGCGCAGCGCGGGCTGTGCTCCCCGGCAGGCTGCCCCCCTGAAATCACCACACGGTCACCTCCCTGGCCCTGCTGGCTGCACTATTCCTGACACAAGCCAGGATGCCCTGTCCCTCCTGGCCACCTGGCTCTGCTGAGGCGAGCAGCAGTCAGCACCCCCAGATCCTTTTCCTCTGCACAACTTTCCAGCCACGCTGCCCCAAGCCTGTAGTGCTGCATGGGGTTGTTGTGCCCCAAGTGCAGGGCACAGCACCGAGCCTTGTTGAACCTCATCCCGTTGGCCTCTGCCCATCCTGTCCAGGTCCCTCTGCAGGGCCTTCCTACCCTCTGACACATCAAAACTTCCCCCCAGCTTGGTGTCATCTGCAAACTTACTGAGGTTGCACTCAGTTCCCTCATGCAAGTCATCAATAAAGATATTAAAGAGGATGGGCCCCAACACCAGCTCCTGGGGAACACCACTGGTGACCAGCTGGATGTCACTCCGTTCACCACCACTCTCTGGGCCCAGCTTCCCAGCCAGTTATACCCAGCACAGAGTGTACCTGTCCAAGCCATGGGCTGCCAGCTTCTCCAGGAAAATGCTGTGGGAGACCGTGTCAAAGACCTTGCTGAAATCTAGGCAGATACGTCAACAGGCTTTCCCTCATCCACCAGGCGGGTCACCCAGTCATAGAAAGAGATGAGTTTGGTCAGGCAGGACTTGCCTCTCATGAACCCATGCTGACTGGGCCTGATTCCCCGGTGGTCCCGCATACATTATGTGATTGCATTTAAGATGATCTGTTCCATCACCCTTCCTGGCACCGAAGTCAGGCTGACAGGCTTGTAGTTCCTTGGATCCTCCGTATGACCCTTCTTATAGATGGGCATCACGTTAGCAAGCCTCCACCATAACTGCTGATAGACGATGGAGAGTGGCCCAGCAATCACATTTGCCAACTCCCTCAGCACCCTCAGGTGGATCCCATCTGGCCCCATGGACTTGTGACAGTCCAGGTGGAGCAGCAGGTCTCAACTGTTTCCACCTGACCTGTGGGGGGGTTCTTCTGCCCCCGTCCCAGACTTCCAGGTCGGGAGGCTGAGTACCCCAAGGATAAGCGGTCTGGCTGGTAAAGACAGATGCAAAGAAGGTGTGAAGAACCTCAGCCTTTTCCTTATCCTCAGTGCTCATGTTCCCCACTGCATCCAGTAAAGGACAGAGATTCTCTTTGGCCCTCCTCTTGCCATTAATATATCCATAAAAACATTTTTTGTTATCCTGCAGGGCGCTGTGCTGGTCAAATGGCGCGCAGCATAGCCCGTGAGCCGCGCTATCTGCCTGACCCTTGGACTTGGCTGTGGCCTGATCCTTTTTCCAGCCTTCAAACTGTTTGCCAAGTGCCGGGGGGGCTCAGCGCAGGTGGGCCTGCCAGCTCCTGCCCCTGGCCACAGCCAATGCCTGCTGCACGGGCAGGAGGCAGAGCCCTGCCTCAGCCTTGCCTGCAGGTCAAGCGTACACTTTGTTCTTACTCCTGTTGTAACCTGAAAGGTTTTTCATAAGCCTCAGTCATGAACTGGGGCAAACTATGCAACCAGTTTGTTATACATCTCTTCTAGATTTACATCTATTTATGAAATATTTAAAAGTGAGGATTTCCTCACACCTACATATTCTTGTTGAATTATCTTGCAAAGTGTGGAAGTACTGTCCAAGTAGATCAGTGCAGAGTTCACCTCCACTCCACTCAGAGTACTCCCTGTAAATAAGGTTCAGTATTTGTTATCTGAGCAGCAGTTGATCTTCAGTCCTGCAGTGAAAAGTCCAAATAGAAATAGAGTAGTCCTAGAAGAAAACCTGTAGTCCCACAGCCACTACACATATAAGTGGTAATATCTGTGTTTGATATTTGGAGTGCTGCAGGTTGCACCAGCACATCTGACAGCACTCCAAGCAGTTTTGTAAGTCAAAAGGTGCCCAAAAGACTAACGTATCCATAGCTCTAGAACAGATTCATCTAACTTGGTCATGCTGTTGTGGGTTTACATCACTACAACCTTTTCATCACAGCTCAAACACACCAGCTCACATCAGCAGGACAGCAATTCATACTCCAGCAGTTTCCATCTGCTCCCCTGACACTGCATCCAAGCATTGCATTGCTGGCTGACCACAGTTTCTGTGTGTTCCTGCATGCCTGTTTCTGCTGACATACACATGAGGGTCTTGCCAACAGCCCTACCTTATACAATGTGGCCTAAGGGCAAAAAAACACCTCATGTAAGCCTTGTGTTGAGTGCCAGCCCCTCAGCAAACCTGACTGTAAGTTATAATGAATGCTGTAACCTGCATGAACACACAGCAACCCCTATGCACAACATGTCCTTCCAAAATTAATTAGCAAGGCCAAAACATAGACAACATTTCATATAACTACCACTAATTTCAGTTCAAAACATACCTCCCTGTGAATGCTGGGCCCAGCACCTGATTACACCTAAGCCTACAGTGGATGGTGGGAGCTGGTGGTCAGCTCCACCTAGTGTGAAGGTGCTCCAGTGCCTGGGAAAATAGTCTCAGCTGTTTATAACTGCATAAAGAGAACTTAAATACAAGTCAAACAAATGGCCTAGTCTGCCCCAAGCCTCTGATTTAGGAGATTGAGACCCCATATTATACTATATCAATTTAGTAGTCAGTGCCTTGACTACTCGTGTACACTCTGGTCCTTTCAGTGTTGCTGTCAGTGGTGGGTTTGGGATGCCAGATGGCACAGGATAGGTGTTAAATCATAGGGAATAGGGTGGAACAAAGCAGAGAATGGGGAAAAGAACAGAAGAGTTCAAAAAACACTCCAGTAGTAGAGTACAATAACAGTAATAGAAAGTTATTTGTGTTATACATCCTGCTACTGTATCATTTACCATAGTGAAGTTCTGGGTCTCCAAGTCACTGAACAGGTGTGAAACTCAGTGGGAAAAAAAAAATAAAAAAAAAAAAAAGGAAAACATAAAAACTTTTTTTTTTTTTAACTAGAGTATGAAATTTTGAAGATCAATTTCAAAAATAAAAATCAAAAAGGCTTACTGGCTTGATTATAAAATATTGTAGAGTTCAAGACTAGGAGAGAGCATCAGTCTAAACTTCTGTATAACACAGGAGATTCTTCACACAGATACTCTATACTAAGCCAGTTAGTTGCTTGACTAGCGTGATGTATTACATACATTATAAGAAATATTTTGTGTAATCTGATGGGCTCTTTCATAAAAAGAATGCCCATAATTTGTTCAACAGGATTCTCTCTTAACAGCGCACTGAGAGGATCTGTACTGAGTGTGAATTAGAAGTGTACAGAAAATGAGGCTGTTACCCGTGGGGCCTTACCTCCCTTGTCACAGAAGGTAGAAGATGGGTATGAGCAGCATGAATGGTTTGACAATTAATCTAGAGCAGTGGGAGCATGGGGATCTGGGTTCTACCCTACCACAAGCACAGCCTTGCGCTGCCTCAGTCCCTTAGGACAGGCTTTGCATGAGTGATCGTTAATTGCATAGTCCTCATTTTCTAGGCAGCAGCATCAAAATAAACAAACAAACAAAATATCTGACACATTTTATTTTGCATACAGGCCTAAGCTGTTACTGATTCCAGCCTTCACAGGCTTTATGTAGGCTTGGGAGGACAGCAAGGGGAGAAAGCTTGGCTCACACTTTGTGGTACCTACAGGTCAGCTCATACCATCTAACCCAGAACAGCAGCCAGGTAGCCCATCACTCCTCTGCAGGATGTTGGTGTCTGCTAACAAGTCACACAGCCCCTCACTGCTGCAAGCCACAAAAGCAGAGGGGATATGTGGGATGCTGAGTGTCAGGCTGTCCTTCAGGCTTGGGGGTGCACTGCACCCAAGCCGCAGCTGTCCTGGAGCCCATGACAACAGGCTATGCTCTTTCGTGCTCCCTGATCAATGTGCTGCCAGGCACTGTGGACTGAAGTCCAGAGTACCTCATGGACCTTAGAAAATGCGTCACAATGCCAAATACTCTGACAAATCAAATACTGCATGTCTGAAAGTGGTACCCATAGGCAGGCAGTTCACCATTACCCACAAACTGCAGACAATGATTTTACTTTCCCACCAACTCACACAAACATTGTAAAAATAAAATAGTTTCTGTCTGTGAAGTGCAACAATATTGTGGTGGCAGCATTCAGGAGCTCCTTGAGTTAGGAGACTAATGTTTTACCCTGCATGGAGGTAAGAAGGACAGAAGAAGAATCCCTACCCAGAACGCTGCAGATGAAGGAGGTGTTGGGTAACTGCTATTTCAGCTAGCACAAGGCATTCTGTTCAGTGAGGCAGGGAGACCATTTGATTATCCATTTAGGTTGTATCGTGGTAAATATCACAAGGTGCCTAAAGAAGGTTATAACAGTGCTGCTATCACTGCCATCTTCTAAATAAAACACTTTGCTCTGTAGACTTAATGTTCTCAGCCAGAGCCCACAGGAGGGCTGTGAAGGCCCCAGCCAGCAGTTGAAGGTTGCAGCAGCTCTTTTCTATGCATGCTGTGACTCACACTGGTAATTCACCTTTGTGGGGAGCACATGTGGTCTAGAGCCCTTGTTCATGCCTAAAGTTGGCTTTTAATATGGTGTTGTTACAGGTATCATAGATATACATTTATAGTACTCACAAGTGTGCTACAGCTCATGCTGCAAGTGAACTCTGCCTACCTGCCTCAAGCATAAACTCATGTATTGCCTCGTGTGTTTGCACAAAGCCCTTTACCATGAGGTTTCACACCACCACCTTGTGCAACAGTACAGAATAACAGCGCTGGGGATCCGGTCCATCTTTGAGTTGTACTATCTCAATCCACAGCTACATTTATATTACTATAACTAGCATTAGCATTCTAACAACAATAACGTTTGTCCCAGTGATGTTAAATTCAACACATTCCACATTCACCACAGTTAACTTTCTCTTCCTCTCTCTTTAGTAAAGACTTGCTGCACTTTACCAGGTTTTGACTGTGTTTATGCTACCAATTTCCATCATTAACTGCCCAACAGAGGGCAGAAAGAGCCTTCATTTTGACTTCCCTGCGGATAAGCACTACCAACACTTAAATGAGAGATTTGTATGACCAAGCTCGTTCCATTTGGGAGGAGTATTGGTGGTCCAAGAGTTAAAAGAAAGCTATGTTTTTGTTGCCAGAGTGATAGAAATCAATTACTTTAGAGCATCCTGCCTGTACAGCCAGTGCAGGCATGAACTGAAGCAAAGAGCTAGAAGAGAAGAAGTGAACTAGATGGAGCCATACTCTTTTGCAGAGGTACACAGGGACAGTATGAAGGGCAAGAGGCAAGAGTTCCAGTAAGTGGAATTCTGGTTACATATAAGAAAAAAAAAAAATCACTATGCAGGGTGTCAAATGTTCAACCAGGGTTATGAAGGGGCTGTGGGATCTCCAACCTTGAAAACAATTTTAACTCAACTAGACAACGTCCTCTGTGCAACCTTAGTTAGTCCTGGTTTGGGCAGGAGATAGACCTAGAGGCCTACCTAAATCCTTTATATTTATGTCATTGTCTGGATTTTTGTGTGCTTGGCTAGCATTTTCGTACAAAAATCCAGAAAATCACAAATCCTAAATCATTAAACACTTGTCAGGGAACTGAGAAACCCAGTTTAGTTTCTGTCTCTGACAGTGATTTGCTGTGCCACCTTCAGTAAGTTAGATAATCTTGAAGAAAGTAAGTTTGTCATCTGTAAGGCCAACAGGGACCTGCTGGTTAAGAATGGAACATGGGAATGAATGAATGCAGGGCCTGTTTCGGGAAAGGGGCTCTCATACTCTCAGATAACAAAACAACTTGGGTATCCAGTGCTTTTCTTATGTGGGTCAGTCCCAGCCCCCAAGCTGAGGGAGCCCAGGGCTTTGAGGTTTCAGAGAGCAATATCCATTTATAGGCGCCTGTTCAAAAACCTAGTGGAATTGCAATATTTTTAATGATATTGTAGGATTTTGGCAGGGAGTTTTGGAATTAATTGATCTTTAAGGTCCCTTCCAACAAAAACAATTCTATGATCCTATGATATTTCTTTTTTAGTAACACAACAGGAAAGATTCAAACATGGAAGTGATTTATACAACTCTGCCACACAAACCCTTAACTTCAGTGGCTTCCCAGTCAACTCCAAGCATCAATGGCACTAACTCAATGTGCTAGTTCTGACTGAAAGAACTCAGTTAGAACTCAGATTCTGTTAGTGATTTGAATAATATTACTTAAAATATAGAAGCCTGACTGTAAATAAATACTATGCATATTTTGTCACAAGAAAAAATCTCTGCCTCGGTGACTTTGAAATCTGGCTCAGACTGAGAAACAATGTGAAAAGTATTACTGATATTATCAAATATTACCTCTCAGAAGTTAACTCCCAGAAGCACTGCTTGACCATATCAAACACAGGAAATCTGAAAAGCTATACTGTAAACACAGTTTTCCTAAAACCCTTTGCACAAGATCTTTCTGCACAGAAAACTTTTGTCATCTGTTGCAGTTTTTACCAGTCAAGAGGAAGTTATGACAAAAGAATTGCAAGAAAATTCCATCCTGCCCGAGTATCTTATAGGAAGTGTAGGAAAAAATGTGCTAATCAGTAGTCTCCTTTTTTTTCCCAAATAAGTAAACAAAGCAGCAGAAACCACAAGGACCAAAAGAAAGGTGAAGTTTTGGATACAAACCGCTTCTGCCACTCAATTACATTATCTGTGCCATGTTGGTTTGATGTTAATTTATGTTTTGGTGTTCCCGTTCACTGATAGACCATGATTTTTAACAGGGAAAATATTCTCTTTCAGAGTTTGAATGTGAAAATTGCACTACATTCATCTTGAACTGGCAAGCATAAACTAATCAGTAGTCTGGGCACCTGGAATGCATTCTTCTCGTGAATTTTACAGAGCACCTGCCACTAGTGGATCTTGCATTAAGACATCTGAAGCAGAAAAAATAAAAAGATTGGGGTTGCTGAGGTTGAACAATAACATTTTTCCCAAATGTCAGCTACAAAAGGAGGGAAACAAAATGATAACACAGAGGACAACTTATATGGTGAGCTTGACATGTGATACTGAATGTTATTAATCAACACTGGCTTTAGCAACCTTTACCTTAGTAAAGGTAAGACAAAAACAGAGACTGCAAATGGCCACAGTGCCCAAGGGATAGATACATATACATGTATGTCGAGCACATAATTGTACTTGGGGTAGCATTCAGCTCCTTCCTGCAAACACTAATCTTACACTAAAGTCAAAATCAATTCAGATGGCTGGGTAAAAAGTCCTAGTACATCTAGGGAATCATACCACAAGCACTGTGCAAAAACAAGCCCAATGTTATAAACAAGCCATGAGATAGAAGAATGCACCAGAAATGAAGCCCAGCCATGCAGATATGGAACTCCAGCTGAAGTCAACCTGAGCTTTACTGTCCTGCCAGGACAGGATTCTGTACCATGGCAATGGATGAGAGATGGCTGCTTAGAGGATGCATGAGAGAGAGATTTATGCAAAATTCATTTTTTATTAACTTGAATGGAACATTGTAAATATTAAACTGTAAAATGTGTATCTACAGTCAAGTATCTAGGTCAAGTATCTATAAAGGAATGTAAAAACTTAAAGGTTTATGGAAAAACTCTAAAAAAAAAAAAAAATGAACTCTGAAATTAACTTCAGCTCTTCAGTTGGATGCTTCTTCTATTGGGCTGTAATCTTGGCTTCAGACGTGCACTTTTTTGACAAAGCCACATGCTCTTCTGACTTTTTGGTACTCACAGGCCCTGACTGGGCAGCACATATTGCTCTGTGCTGGAACTGAACTTCAAGCCTGTGCTTGAGGTTGTGTGTGTATATTCCCTCATCAAACGCAACCGCAGGTGGCCATTTAAACATGGGTATAATTCAGCTGGGGGAAAACTGGGATGTTTTCTAGCCCAGGCCTCATATACAGGAACGCTAGCTTAATTCTAGCCATGGGATCTTTCTTATTGGGGTATGTGTGTAACCTAGGGAAGATTTTCAGAGCCCTAGCAATTATAAGAAACCTCCAAACTTTACACTTGTAAAGTAAGTAATTTTGCTAAAACATCGGTGAGGTTCTTCTCCTACTCTTTAAAATTTGAGTCTTTTCTCTGATTTCAGAGCATGGAAACTGACCCGTTATACCCCGCTGTTAAAGGAGGAAGTGTTCTGTAATTTCTGTGTATTCGGAAGTGCATTCTGATTATGACAAAGTCCCTTTAGACAAACAAACACACGACAAACCCACCCTGTACAAAGTAAAAACAGTATCTTTAATATCTGCAGCGGACACGTGAGAACACAAAGCCCGAGCTGTGTCTCACTGCTGCCCAGCTGTCCCAGTTGCTCTCCCGACACCAGCCCCCAGCATTTCCCCTGCTCGTATCAGCAACCTGCCGGTGGCACCCATATCCCGCAGCCCCGGACCCTTCTCCCCGCCGCTCGCCGTGTGCCTGCTGCCACCTCCTGGCACGGCCGGAGCCCGGCACCCCAAAGCCGGACACCATCACTTTTGGGGTGTCTGTGCTCATTGCACCCCTGGTACCTGGGGAATTCCTCGGCAAGCAGCAGTCCCCAGCACAAGGCTGTTAACTGTGGTTTTGCAGATGCTGTTCTGCAATCCAGGCAGCTGGCGAGAGGTTTTTTACTTTTGTTATTATTATTATGACTACTATTGGTATTTTATTTCTTCTTTTTCTTCAGTGCTTTGCAAGAATCTCGACCCTAGATGAAGCCTTTGAGCCCTCAGCAGGAGCCAGGGTGCTCCCATTGCCAAAAATCTCACCCGACTGTGCCCTTGTCCCTACATTGGCACCCTCACAGCGCAGGGAGCAGCAGCAGCAGGGAGTTTCAGGGCGTTTCACCCGATGTTGACATTGCCGAGGGAAAAGACCTGGTTTTTAATCACAGACTGATTATTTCGAGGAAAGGCAGGGAAGTGGGGAGTGGAGGTGGGCCCGGAGCACACGGAGGGAACAATGGGGCCAGTGTTGGGCTGAGCGCTGCAGCTCCCTGCAGAAACGCCCGGCGAGGGGTTTTCAGCACATTTCGCTTCCCCACTCAGGTATAATTACACCGGGGAACAAAGAGCCCTTCAGCCCTGCCTGCTCCCTCCAGCACAGCCCTGGGGGGCTGCGTGCATGCACGCACGCACGTGTGCCAGCTCTCAGTGGGGTGCAAGGGGATGGTGACCGGGTGGATGGCCCGGTCTTTAATTCTGTTTAATTCTCATTCATTCTCTGTCTTTTTATTTTGGTCCGTGTCTCCCACTCAGTGCACACCCCAAAATCCCAGCGCTGCCCAGCCATCCTTGCCATGCCAGCACCTGTCCTTGTTGCAGGGAGCAAGGACACATCCCTGTGGGTCGATGCCCTCCGGTTGCTGCTGCTGCTTCTCCTCCAGCACCATCCTGCTGAGCCCAGCACCCATCCAGACCCCCAGACCTTTTGCAGGAACCAGCTGGGGTGGGCTCTGGAGGCCAGCTCTGATGCAGAGGTGAGGGGCACCGATGTCTGCCTGGGGCTGTGCTCCCTGCAGCTCCCCAGCACAAAGCAGAGCCAGAGACAAGTCCAATTTCAGATTTCGGTCCCCAGTCCCACGCCTTGTGCTTGCTGCTGCAGGTCTGTGTTTGGGCACGTGCCTGCAGCCTGGTGGGGTCCCAGCCAGGCACCCCGCAGCTCCCTCCCCGAGTCCTCGAGGGCTCCTGGGGCAGGAGCTGCACCCCGTGATTTCTTTCTCAGCGTTGATCCTACCCGATCTGTTATTGTCTGCTGGCTTGCATGCATAATTACAGCACCAGTGCATGGAAATTAGGTCTGCTTTTTTCAAGCCCAGTTGTTTATATGAACTGTTTAAAACTCCACTTTCCCTTCCCAGTGAACCCTGAGAAAACCACCAGGGTGTTTCTTCCGAGATGGGGATTGAAGCAGATTGCCAGCTCCCTCCGTCCTGCCCCACCAGCCTGGCTTCCCCGGCCATACTGCAATGTGGGGCCGATTTTGGGAGCCATGTCCAGCCCCACAGTGCAGCTCTGCTTGCCTCAAGACCCCCATATGGCCACCAGGCCCCAGCTGTGGACGTGGTGGCCCTTGTCCTGTCCCGTGTCCCATCGGGATGCTGTCAGCTCCCGAGCTCAGTCCTTCCCCACACTGCAGAAAGTATGGAGCTTGCCAGGAGGGAGCTTGTTTGAAACCTATTTTTTTCTCATTTTAGGGAAAAAGAAACAACCCAAACCCTGATTTTCCACATTTGGCTGCATGGACAAGGCTGAGTGCCTGGAGCGTGGGCACAGAGGCGTGGTGGTCTCCAAACAGCTCATTTAGGGGTGTGGTTAACAACACCCCCACCTGGCACTGAGGGGGACACAGGCACCCATGGATGTCTCCAGCCCACCCCGTCCTTAATACAGCTTTAGGGTTTTTTGAGCATGGCCAGTGGTGCCACACACCCAGGCCGTTCCCGTTGTGCTCAGAGTCTCTCAAGTAGGTAATAGCAATTCCTCGGCAGCCCAGCTTAGCTTATTTTGGCCCTGGCATCCTTCTGCATCCTGCTGCCCAGCTGGGTTATTTATAGTTCTGCCAGAAAAAGGATAAAGTCAGCACAGGTTTGCTGGGACTGCACAAACTTACGGCCCCATACACGCGGCTCCCCTGCCTGGGGCTGGGGGTGCCCTGGGGGGCTGCTGGGGTGAGGGGACCTTGCTGGGGTCTGCAGGGTAGGGCTGGGACCAGTGTGGGGGCTTGGCAGGGAGGCAGATTTTTGGCTTGAGATGCAGGGACCAGCCCCTTGGTTCAGCTTTGGCTGAGGTCTGCTCACACACCACACCAGCCCTGGGTATCAGGAGCACAAAACTTCCAAGAAAGGTGGTTTTCTCTGCACCTTTCCCCCAGCTGATGGGCAGAGCTGCATCCCCACATCCTTGCCCTCCTGGGGTGAGATTTACACCAAACAGTGTGGCTGGGGATGAGAGGGCAACTGCTCTGGTGCTGGTGGCCCCGCGTTCCCCCTGTCTCCAGCGCTTCCTGATGTGGGGTCCCAGGGGACGCTCGCCGTGGTCCTGTTGTCCTCTGGGGGGGGGAGCTGGCAACGCTGCCACCCCCTGGGACCTCAATGCGGGAGGTGACAGAGCTGTGACAGCACTGGGACCTGCCCTGGGCTGCCCTTGCCAACACAAACACCTCGCTGGGTCACAAACAGGGCTGGCAGCAAGCCTGCCTGCACCGAGCCCTGCTGGCACTGGCCAGCCACCCTCCTACAGCCTCCCCTGGCCAGCCTCCCTCTCTGCCCACCCCTTGAGCTCAGAGAGATGTAAAATCCTCTTTAAACCCATTTTTTCCAGCCTTCCTACAGGTTGCAAAATCACTGACTGCCCTCTGAGCGAGGCAGCCCTCTGGCCACCTTGGCGGAGGGAGCAGTGCCGGTGGGCTGGGTGCGAGCTGGGTGAGCAGGAGATGAATGCTCCCGGGGAACCACGGCCACCCCTCACTCCCCGAGCACTGGGTGCGATGTGGGGCAGGGCAGGGCTGTCCTTGTGGGGTACGGGGCCGGATCCTGCAGCAATATGGGGCCGCAGAGCGTGGGGAGCTCAGTGCTGCAGCCAGCCCTGGCTTGCCATTAGCCGGGCTCTGTGCTGTGCTCCCTTCCTGCTTGCTCAGGGCATTATTGGGGAAAATAAATAAATAAATAAAAATCACTCCCCGAACCTGCTGCGTGTTTTAGGGCAAAAAGCAATGGGTCCATGTTTTTTTTTCTTTTTTTAAAAACCCCTTGGAGCCGGGCTGCAGCCGAGTGCTGGCTCGCTAGGTGGCAGCAGCCACTCTTGGTGTTCTTTAGAAAGTTGTTTCAGGGGGAGAGAGCCAAGATTTTGTTTTCTTCTTGATGTTTTTGAAGGTGCTGTCACCTCCAGGACCTGTTTATATATATATATACATATATTTAAATGTACATATATATAAAGTGCTTATCACCATACCGAAGCAGGAGCAGGGCACTGCTGTGGCGATTTCCCATTGCCTTCAGACCTCTGCCGCCACCCAAGGGCACTCACACAACGCCACGGCCACCCATGGTGTAGTTATTCTGTGTGTCCTAAAACCATGTGATGCTTTTGGTAATTTCCCAGCTCCTGGGGTGATATGAAAGTTTTTAATTCTTCCTTTTAAAGCCACATTTCTGGCTGCATTGGGGATGGGGAAAAGCCTGTACACATAACTCAGATAATCCATAACATGGCTCAGGAGCAAGGGAGATGCTGGAGCAGCTCCATTAGGGATGGTGGGGACGATCTGTGTGTGTCCCCATGCGTGCGGGGTCCCTGAGCCATCCAGCAGAGGCGGGCGCTGCTGACTTGCTCACGAGCGAGACTTCACAACCGCGTGGCTGGCGCCTGTCCGAGGCAGTTTGTGTTAATTGGGGATTATGCAAATAAACAGCCCTGACGATGCTACCAGCTCCTCCACCCAGATGTGGAGCATATGCTCCGGGAAGTGATTTGTCCGGGAGCTGCAAAGCTGCCCCTTTCCACCTGTGGGACCTGCTGGGAAATGCAGAGCCCCGGATAGTTGCAGTCCATGGCTGGCTTTTGGGGACAGAGGTGAGAACCGCCACGGTGCCCCGAGCCCCCCCAGCCGTCCTGTCTTCCCTTTCCCCATGTGCCTTGAGTTACTGCAGATGTTTGTTGAACCCAGCAGGCTTCAGGAATGAGCCACTTGGTGCTTCCTTCGCCTCTCCAGCGAAGCCTCGTGCCGTAAACACAACGCAGGCTTGTTCAGAGCCCTTGAAGTCAACAAGTCCTCCTGCCTCCAGGGCTGGGCTGCTGCTAAATATAGAGGAGGGCGCTTTCCATTCATAAAACAGGAATTATGCACAGGGAGGGGAGACTGGGAGCTGGCGGGCGGGATGCAGGCATGGGCTGAAACACTTGGTCCCATCCTTCCCCCGAGGTCCCACAGAGATGGGGGACAAAATGCTTTTGGGGAGCTGGGAGGAATCCTCAGCTCAGGCATTTTGTCTTGGATGGGGTTGATTAAAGGGTTTTTCTTGGGGTGCATCCTCAGTTCCATTAGCCAAGGGAGATTTGCAGGGGAGCAGGGGCTGGTGGGGTGGTTGTAGCAATATGTGGCTGGCTGTAACATCCTCCTGCCCCTTTCCTCCACCAGCAGCAGCCCCGGTGATGCACTCGCACAGACACAGGGGTGTCTGCATCGGCTTCTAAACCTACATGGGTTTGTGGAGAGAAGGAGCCCCATCTCCAGACTGCTGGGGGGCCTTAGGGAGGTGCTGCTACCCAAAAAATGCAGGGGGTGCCCGGGCACTGAGCCAGAGGCACCGGGTGCCCCACACTGCTTTGGGGCTGCCCCTGCTCCCCTCAGTGCTGCTGAGTTCAGCACAGGTTCAAAACCTCCGCGGTTTTGGCACCTGGCTTGTTTCTAACCCCAGCTCAGAACTGCCAGGGCAGCACGATTTCTAGGTACACCGTAGCTCCTTTGATGCCACGGAGATCTGAAGGCTAAATAAAGCCGTAAGCTCCACTCCGCATAGCGCTCGGGTCCAGCTCCAAGAAACCCGGTTCCTTTTTATGGCCTCTTCAGATCAGCAGCTTCCCGCTGGCTCCAGCCTCGCACCGCGTGTGCGCGTGAAACAACGGAGCTCAGAGAGCCATGACAGCTAGGAAAAGGCTGGCTTTCACACTGAACTGTTTCTCTATTTTTTTTTCCCTTTTCCTTTTGAAATTACCCCATTTGGGCCTCTAATGGAAAAAAATAAAAATAAAAAATCTGGTGCTGGGTATTCAGCTGCTGGAAATCAGCTCCTCGTTACTGAAAAGCACAGAAGCGGTCATTTATGTCACAGAAGTGACATTTAAGGTCACTTGCATTCATCATCCGTGTCCCTCCTGGCCTTTGAATATATGGACCAAGGAATCAAGGGAGCCGTGATGTTCTGTGCCAGCACGGGAGGTAAATCCTGGAGGCCAGCAAAGAAGCAATCGAATCAGTAAAGAGTCCTCAAAGCATGATTTATTGGTGCTCTCAGGTGAGATCTCACCAGGGCGAGATGCTGCCATGAAAAGAGAGAAGGCAGCGGGTCAGATAACAGATGGGCAGTGGATGTATGGGGACGACCCTCGGGCAGGACCACCTCAGCCTGCGGACGTGGCTCAGGGACGCTCCTGTCCCCAGGGCTGGGGCAGGCAGAGCACTGCTGGCCCCGCTCACTAGCTCTGCATGAAGAGGTGGAAGTTGGTCCTGGTGAACTCCTGGTGGATGCTGTCGAGCAGCTTGTCCGAGTCCTGCGGGACGTCCGAGGGGACCGGCTGTCCCGGCAGGAGGCTCTGCTCTGGGGTGTAGGTGAAGGTGAACGAGCTGGAGTAGATGAGGCCGTCATCCCTGATCAGCAGGAGCGGGACAGTGATGGGGTATCGCAGCCACCTCCAGTCACTGCCGAAGGCGGAGACGTCGGGGACAACGCACACCAGGGATTTGGGGCTCCTGGGAGCAGTGCATGAAGAAAATGTGCTTTAATGACCTGGAAGGCACATCACCTCCAAGCTGGAGCTCAGTGGGAAGCCTCTCGCCACTCTCCCCTCTCCTCCTGGCTGTTTTGTTCCTCTGCCAAAGCTCCTTGCTTGTCTTCAGCCCCTGGGGTCCCTGTGGCCTCCAGCCACCCCTACAGCAGAGCCCTCCCACACCAGGAGCAGCACGCATGCACCCAAACGAGCAGCAGCGAGGTGGGCAGCGACCCCAACCCCCCCCCCCCCCAGCCTTCCCCACCATTCAGTACAATGCTCCAGCTTGGTCCCACAACACAGGTGGCACAAGTGCCCCCTTCACCCAGGCTGGCAGCCACGAGCCTCACAGCATCCCCAGTACAGCCTATGGCACCACTGTGCCCAACCCAGAGGCTCCCCCCCCACCATTTTTCCACCCTTACCTGTACATCGTCTCCGCCTCCACGTCTCCAAACCAGACCTTGAGGTGTGCGTGGAAATGCTCGCCCTGCACCTCCAGCATGGCCACGTCCCCGCCACCGGTGAGCTGCGGCGGCAGCGCGTTACGGCACCGGCTGCTCTGCCCCGTGCCCCCACCCCACACCGAGCCCCAAGGAACGGGGCAGCAGCCTCGCCGCACCCCCACGCCAAGAGAAACTGAGCAGAGGAGCCCTTTGGGGATGGAGATGCCCCAAAAGGCGCCCCGCAGCCAGAGCCCTGCCTACCTGCAGGGCAGCGATGAGCGGCACGGGGCTGACAGGCTCGCGGGCGCAGGCCAGGCTCTCACTGAAGGTGTACTCCACCATCTCGGTGCCGATGATGGTCCAGCAGGAGCCGTCGTTCAGTAGCTCCCGGTTGGCTTCCTTCGGGCATGGAGACGCCTGCGGAGAGGGTCACAGCTCTGAACGTGTCACGGTGGGGACAGCAGGGGACCAGGGCCAAGGACACCTGGATTCTGCCTGGTCCCGGCGAGTGACCCAGTGCCTCTGCTGTGAAACGGGGACTGATACGCTTTGCAAACACCTTGGTGATGAGGTCAAGGTCCCCACCAAGGCTGGAGGCTGGTGGCTCTGCAGTGATTCTTAGCTCAATATAGAGGCAGCCCCTGTTGGTAGCACACCTCCCCCTCCCCGTGACCCGCTCCCAGCAAGCAGCCAAGCGGAGCAGTTTGGATGTGGAGCACCCGGGGGTCCTCAGCCCCTCATACCTGGAACTGGATGACTTTCTCCGTGGACAGACACAGGTACATGCGGTCGCTGCCCTGGAACTGGAAGGCACACTTGTGGAGCTGGGAGATGGGCTCGTCCACGTCCAGCATGGCGTACTGCTTGCTCACCTTCCTGATGATCTGCGGGGTGGGGGCACCTGCTCAGCATGGGGCTGGCGAGTCCCCTGCCCTGAGGGAGGCTGTGCCCCCGTGAGGAGGAAGCAGAGGGATAAAGCATACGTTGCCCTGTGTGAGCCCCTGGGCTTGAGGGAGCAGGAGAGCGGCGTTGGCCCACAGATTGTACCCATTGCTCAGATCCGTACCGCCCAAGCCCTGTGGGGATGGAGGCTTACCAGGGGAGGCAGGGTGATGCCAGTGGCCGTGCAGATGAGCTGCACCACGGAGCCGTAGCGGATGTACCCTTCCCGCAGGGGGAACTCACTCCGGGTGTAGCGCTCATCGGCTTCGGGGGAAGGAGAGAGGCAGAGTCAGTGCCTCAGGCAGCAGGGAGCAGGTCTGGCTGTACTCATGGTGCTTTTTTATGGCTTTATCTGCCCTGCAAGTGCTCAGTGCTTGGAGAGACCTGGCTGGGAGGCCGGCACCCAGCAGGCCTGGGATGTGGTACCACACAGGGACATGGCCAGAGGCAGCCCCATGAGGCTCCTTACCCAGGTGGAGGGTGAAGGCTGCCCACTGCCTGGCGCTGGCGATGAAGGCTCCCCCCTCCACGGAGAGGTAGCGGGTGCTGACGGTCTGGGAGCGCAGGCGGTTGAAGAGGGACACCTTGGAGCCCGAGGAGATGCACACTGCAGGGGGAGGTGGCTGGGTTAGTGCCTGCCAGCTTGCTCGGGGTTTGAGCTACAGCCCTGCTGCTTCTGGTAGACCCGGGGAGGATGAGTCCTGGTTACTGCGGTGAGCAGCACTGCAGCAGGCAGCACTTCCATCTGCCATTCTCTATGTGCAAGCAACAGCCAAGCTGCACCTTCCAGAGGTGCAGGTGAAGCCCACGGAGTGGGGAGCACATTGGCATCAAGGTGCTACAAGTTGCAGTGGGTCAATCCTTTGGAAAATGGACATCAATATGCCCACATGCATTCTTTTTTGAGGGTGCCCATGAGCTTTAGATCAGCCCTGACCACTCTGAAGGCAAGATGTGAGCACGCATCCCATCCCATCCCATCCCATCCCATCCCATCCCATCCCATCCCATCCCATCCCATCCCATCCCATCCCATCCCATCCCACCCCTTCCCACCCCATCCCATCCCATCCCACCCCTTCCCGCCCCCCAGCAGACCCATCCCCGTACGCACAGTCCGTATTCTTCAGTGACTGCTTCTTCTGTGAGGGCTTGGAGATGACTTTGATCAGCTTGCTGTGGAAGGTGCCGATCTCCTGCCCATTGCTGAAGAAGAGCTTCAGGACCAGGCGGAAATGTTTGCGCTTGTCTGCGTCCGAGATGTACAGCGCCTTGGCGCAGCCGAAGCCCTGCAGGGGGCACGAGGGGCAGCCGAGCATGGGCTGGGGGCAGTGGGCATGGCCCCAACCTCTCCATCCTTTCTCACCCTCCTCACCTTCCTCACCACCAGCCCAGGCACGGCGTCCCCCCAGGACAATAGCGCCCTTTCAAAGAGCCCCGGGTTCATTTACAGGGGGAAAGGGCCGGACATGTTATTACAGGTGCGGTGAAGAGCCAGGGATCGGCAGAGGCTTTATTTACACAGGGGGCAGAGAATTCCTCATGGAAATTAATGTTCACGTGTGATTTATCCCGCGTAACATGAGGGATCGCCCTGGGTTTTCGGTTTCCCCGCCATGCTGGCTCTGGCAGGGCTGATACGCCGTGCTCTAGCAGCACCTCGAGTGCTGCAAACAAAGCCCTTTTTGTCATGTTTTTGGCCCAACGCAGACCCTGCACTCTTCAGGGACCCCAGATAACGCTCTTTTCCCGCTCTTTTCCCTTATCAAAAGATGCCGGCTCTCCTCTGAAGCTCTCGAACCTTGGGACCGAGCAGTATTTTCCTTTGCTGTTTACTCACAAATGAAAGGGCAGGCTTTCAGTTCATGATAAGCAGCACTGCTGTGCAGCAGGAGCACAAAACAGGCCGGGGAAGCCATGAGATTTTTGGCAACCCGCCTGCCCCAGGGCTTCACAGACCTAGAAAGGTGGTAAGAAGAACGGATCCTGCCCACGGGGGAGCAGGCACTGCAGGGCTAACCCCGCACAGAGCATCCCCAGAGGAGCAGGCTGCAAGCCCTCAATTTACCTTCGAGTCCGGCTGCTCCTCAAAGCTCAGCTTCTGTGTCTCCATCAGGCTGCTGCCCATGCTGTCCAGCCCCATGTACCCCCACACACGGAAACCTGCCTCTCCCAGGTCCCTGGCTAGAAGAGACGGGGACAAAAACCCTCTAGCCCCACTCTGATACCCCCTGGAGCTCCTCCTGGGGTGGTCCAGGCTGCTTCCTGCTCAGGTCTGGACTGCAGAGGGGCCAGCCCCAGGGAAAGAGGAGCTTGGGGGGCACAGAAATAACCATCAGGATGCATTTCCCTTTGCAGAGGCGGAGGATGGCTCACTAGGAGAGGTCTGGGGCTGCCACCCCACACGTACCTGTTAGCTGCTCCTGCTTTAGCTTCCAGCCCGGCCCACTGAGGTAAACGCAAGGCGGGGGGCAGAAAAACCTGTGGAGACAAGAGGACCCCTCCTGACAGCACTCAAACACCCACAGATGGTGCTTGGCTCAAGGTGTGGCTGCCAGCAGCCCTATGGAGCCAGCACGGTGCCGCTGACACACCTCTGGGTGCTGCTGGAGGGCACAGGGTGCAGGGTGCTGCAGCCCCCCCAGCTGAGCCCCCAGGGTCAGGCCCCCGCTCTCTGCCCGCCTGGAATGCAGAGTTTCGGCAGCTCAGGAACAGAGTTTGCATTCACAGCCAGAATCGGAGCCCAACGCAAATAAATCTATGCGCGGGGTTTTGGAAACCTATTTTCCTGTGTTTTATTTGGGTTTCCACTGTCTTTGCACTTGGGTGAATGGCACAAATTCATCCTCTATTCATGCTGGGTAAAACGGGAGCAGTGCAGGAGGGGGTGATATTTTGGGGCCCTAAAGTGCTGGGCTATGGATTTATTTATACAAATCCCTTGGGCTCTGGACCCTGAATCCCAACCCTGAATCCCAGCCCCGCTCATCTGGGGGCAGCTCAGCCCCCGAGGCAGAGCTTGTCACCTCAAAGCTGCTCTGCGCTCAGTAATAAGGGAGGATTATTTATATCACAAGGGTTAATGGAGGATTAATTATACTCTGGTGCCACATGCTGACGTCGCTGCCTGGGAGTAGCAATTTTGGGGATTCGAGCCAGAACCTCAAGGTGTTCTTGCGATGTGGGGAGGATTGTCCAAAATAGCAGCTTTGGGGAGACGGTGGGCATTGATGGAAATGTCCCAGTGTGGCCGTTCAGATGTTAAGACGATTTCCAGAGCACTTAAAACACTGACCTCTCTTCTTATTCTTTGCAATTTCATGCTGAGAGGGTGAGACCTGAATAGTTTCTTTCTTTTTTTCCCCAACCCTCTGACCTCCCTGGGAGGAACCTGGGAAGAGGAGTGCCCACTGGTGCGGGTTGGGGCGAAGGTGCCCTCTCGTGCTGCTCAGCCCATGAAGACTCTTACCTTTTTTCATTGCCGTACGACTTCTGGGCGACCTTTGCGTGCAGTATGAGTACTGTCTGGTCTGCTGGCAGCTGCAGGTACCTCCGCACACCATCTCGGAGCACGTTGGCTTGGTAGGGGTTGGATCTGCGAGACAGAGGTCCCACAGCATCGCAACCCCCAAACGGGGCTCCTCGCCTCACTAGCAAATGGCACCAGCCCCAAACCCAGCCCTCAGCTCCCCGCACCATGCAGCTGGGCACCGAGAGGCATGGGAGAGCTTTTAGGGCCACATCAAGGCTTTCTGCTCTGGTAACTGGGAGCAGTTCCCATGCACCTGCCCTTTAACTCTGGTGGCTCAGGCGGTCAGGCAAGGACAGGCTGGCTGAGTCTGAGCCTGAGGTGCCCTGCTCTGCTGTGGGACCCGAGGGACCACGTTACAATTAGCCTGACACCTCCAACCCGTCACTTCCAGCTTTCCCACGCTGTGAATGAAGCCGATGCTTTCCTGTCTGTACTGTCTGTATGTGAAGATGAGCACACCTCCCATACAAACAGGTATTTCCCCAGTGCCTCCTCTGTTGGCAGATAGTCCCACAGGGATCCAGCGCTTTGCTGTCCGCAATTCCCCGTCACTGCCCTGTTTGGTTATGAGATGGGCAATATAACCTCGATTCTCCATGCAGTAATACGTCACCAGCAAGCATAAACCAACGGAGCTCTGCCAAAAGCAGATTTATGGCAGGTACCGGTGCCACCCACAGCATCAGCTGCCACTCTGGATTTGCTGAATTCAGCTGTCCAGGCTGAATTTGCTGCCCTGTGCCCCAGTGCCCCAAGTCAAGCTTTACCCCCTGGTTTGCCACCAGAAACCTCTCCAGGGTAGGTTTTCATCTTGCTGAAACCTTCTCTCCAGCCCTTCCTTCCACTGAGTTGTTTGTATCCTTGCTCAGGCAAATATAAGAACGAACCAGGCTCCTTGCCTGATTAATTTTTTCTATTTTTTTTTTCCTGCATTGCTCAGTGTTCAGTGCCAAATGAGGAGCATGGCTTTGGGCCCAGCTGGGTGTCAGCTCCGTGTCCCCTGCTGGGTGCCCCCCACCCCACTGGGTGCCCACCGCAGAGCCTGGGGCTGCCTGGGAGCGGTTGGGCTGGTGCTGGAGGCAGCACCTCAGCTTCACCCATCAACAGGGAGTGTTCGGCAGCAAATTGCCAAAAAATGTGGATTAAGACGTGTGCTGACAGCGTGGCCAGCAGCAACGCCTGCTTTGCAGAGCTTCCTGCACCAACAGCTTGGGGCAGGGCCGGGCTTGTGCAGGTATCATTGCTCCGTACCATCACATCCCTGCGTAACGCCAGAGGCACGGGGACTGATGCACAGGTCTTATTGGAGACTTCTGGAATAATTATCCATGTGCTACTTGCTGCTTAGAGAGGGAACGTGCACACCAAGAGCAGGTAAGCAGACTGTGGTTCTTCAGATTTGATGTCTAGCTGGGGAAGGGCTACCCAGAAACCTGGAGAGTTTAGTTTCTCCTTTCTCTGCAGCCATTGCTGTCCAAATTTGGGGGTTAAATTGTTTGAGTGACGCCCCTCTGAACAGTGCTCACCATTCTGACCAGGAGCCGACCACCCAGCGTCCATCATCTGGTTTAGATTTGCCTTCAGAAAGTCAAAGGGCTATTGCTAAAGCGGCTCGGTATGCTGCTCGGTACCCACTTGGCTCCTTCTGGCACCTCCAGCCTCTGCAGGGTTACAGGGAATTATTCACTCCCTCTGACATTTATTATATTAAATTATTAAAATGCTTTGATTGTAGTGCAGTGTTAGTTCAGTGTCATGTTAGCGGCACCGCGCGGGCCGGGCTCTCACAGCTCACACTAACAGCCTCCTTTTCAGAGCCACAATTCCCAGCTGGGAATCAAACGCTCTCGCACAAAGTTGGGCATTATGCAGAGGCAGAGCGAGGCCCTGCCTCCTCGGCTCTGCGGGCCACGACCCCTTTCCTTGGCTGATTTTTTGCAAGCCTTTCCCTCTCTGTGCTCAGCCTGGCGCTATGCTGTGCTGGGGCTCTTCTCTTGCTTTAAGCCTGGTGGGTTTGGATGTGCTGCAGGAGCGGGTGTGCTTTGAGGTGTGCTTGGATGTGATGATCCCTGCAGGTCCCTTCCATATGGGGATGTTGTTGGGGTGTCTCCGGGGTGTCTCTGCCCAAAATGGGGGATGTGACAGCACCCAGACTCCATGCATGCTTACAGTCCTTGGCCACATTGCTGTGCATGGGCCAGGAAGCAGGAAAGGAGAAGCAGAACCCCGCATGCTATCCGTGGAAGACACAAGACTGGACTAGCTCTGGTGTGGACACCCCCTGGTCTCCCCATTGCCCTCTGCTCTGTGAGGGCAGGTAGGGCAGGGAAGCCCAGCAGCGCCCCGTGTTTGCACCCTTGGGTGACCCCAAGAGCAGAACACCCACGTGAGGGCACTGGGAGAACCAGATCCCCCCCATGCCACTGCTCCCCAGCCCTGGCTACGGTGCGGTGCGTGCTCTTCCCCAACATTCACCGGCTCAGCCTGCAGAGGATGGGTGCCAGTTTTGGAGGTCCTGCTGGGAACTGACTTGGAACTGCTTGGAACTGCTGTGCCTGACTTGGGAGACCAAAATACCACCACCCATCAGCTGTTACTTGGGGTCTTCAAGCCACTATGTAGACAAGAACCTTAACTCACATTAATGCTATCCTGGAGTGCACACTGATCCAGGTGCACAGTTTAATTTTCTGCCTTTCACCCCCAAAAGGAGCTGCCGTTTGCATTGCTCAGAGCCCAGCTGCCCTGCAGCTTGCTGGTGACTTGTTGCCACAGAGTGCAATTGTTCTTTCCTGTGGCTGGGGAAAACCAAATGTCCTAATAAAGAATATCCATTTTAGAGGTCTGGGTTATATTTCGTAGAGAGCAGGGGAGAAAAAGCCTGCAGAGCTCCTGGGTATGGAGTCAGCGTGATGTTTATGCAAAAGGAAAAGCCATTAGAAATCACAGAAATGAGAAGCCTGCAGTTTCTGGCTTCCCTCATTTTTCAATACCTCCTTTAATCCAGACCAACCCAACCCACAAGCCCTTGTATATGCACGGGTATTTATAAATCCTATATTTTCGTCGCTGCACACACAAGTGAAATTCAGCCTTTTCTGGGCTTGGGGGATTTCTCGACCACACCAACGGCAAACACCGGGGCAGGACGGCTGCAGGGGATGGGGGGCCAGGCAGGGTGGTCATCCACGGTGTGCTCCTGCCCCGCCAGCACCCCAGCAGCACCTGAACACCCACGTTTGGTGCCACAGCATCGCCTCGACTGAGAGAAAGCTCAGATAATGTGGGTGGTTTGCTGGGGTCTCCTTTCTCTGATCATCCTGCTGTTGTTTGTGTTAGAGCAAGGAAAGTGCTGCTAAAGCACTGAAGCTTGGTGCTATGAAGCACTAAAGGTGGCTCCTGCCACCAAGGAGCTGATGTGAGTGCTGCAAGGAGGTGGAGGGCTGGGAAGCTCTGTTCCAGGGTTCCCTGGAACAGCTGGGAAGGGAAGCTCTGTTCCAGGCTCTGTTCCAGCTACAGCCCCACACATCACTTGTCCTCGCCGGCAGCTGGACCAGGTTCAGCTCCCTGGTTCCAGCTCAGCTCCCCGAGCTCCCAGGTCTCTGGGGATTTGTAAGGAAGGACACAAGGAGTTTTGGGGATGTTTTCTGGTACCTTTGCATTTTATGGTTCACGCACTCTGCCAGCAGAGGAGCAAAAAGATAATAATAACCCAACACAAAATACAAAAATAAATAAATAAATAAATAAATAAGCAAACAAAACCCCCAAAACCCAAGCGGAGGAAGCCTCTCGCGGGCCGTTGCGGTGCCGTGCAGGCAGGGGCTGTGCCCTGACCCCGCCGTGTTGCCCCCCGCACTGCCCCCGGCGCCGCCGCTCCCACCTGCGCGGCTCCCGCTCGCCCCCGGCCGCCAGCCCCGGGATTTTTGTTTTTTGGGGGGGGAGGTGGCCGGGGGCTGGGGCCCCTCCCGCGCTATCCCGGGCCGGGCCGGGCCTGCCCCGCCTCCCCCCGCCCCGTTAAATGCCGCTCCCGGCACCGCCGCTCAGCACTGCGGCCCCGCAGAGCCCCCGCGCAGCCCCCGCGCAGCCCCCGCGCAGCCCCCGCGCAGCCCCCGCCGTACCTGAGCCAGTACCGCGGCGGGGAGCGGCTCTGAGGCCGGTACGGGTGAGTGAGGGGCTCCACGGCACCTGCGGGGAGGGGAAAAAGGGATGGGGATGGGGTGAGGGGGAGCCCCGACCCCGCGGGGGGTGGAGGTTGGGGGGCTACCTCCTGGGTTGAGGGGTTAGGGAGTGATGTGCCCCCCTCGGGAGAGTGTCACTGATCCCTTGATTATCACTGATCTCTGGGGTTTCTCCCAAAAGGTGCATTTGCTGAGTTCCCCCACCTGTATGCTTTTCCCTTTCTGTGGTGTCAACACTTGCTGTCCCAGCTGGATTTTTGGGGTGCAGGGTGCGGGTACTGGAGTCACAGCACCCTGCTGTGTAAAGCAGCCCCTGCTCTACTCTCGGTACCTGGGGGGAGGATCAGGCTCTTCCTTGCCACAGGGATGGCGCAGTTTGAAGTCTGCATGCTCTGCTCACCTTTTGCCTAGCTCTCAGGCTAGTTTTTGCTTATACAAATGAGGATCTCTTTTAGCAGAGAATAATAAGGTCTTGTACACCTGGGCAAAGCGCACCGAGCAATAGGAGAGCTAGATCTTGCCAAAAGATACGCTGAGAAGTGTGCCCTAAGTTTGTTCTGCACTGCTTCTGCGTGACTGGAAAATTGGGGCTGTGAATACTCATAGCTCTGTTTGTGCATACCCATAAACATGTTTGTATAAGCAATCACCCACCTTTGGCTTATCACTCCAAGCATTGCACAGGGAAAAAAAATAGCTTTGGGCATATTTGCTGCAAGCAATTACGTGGGAAAACTTGTCTGGGAAATCAGACTGCTCTGCGCTCATCAGATCTGTGCCAACATGCAGCTGAGTGGGGCTGTGCAGGTAACACGGTGCTTGGGGACTTTTTCCCCCCTTTTTGGCCAGAAGGTGTGAGGACGGCTGTTGCTGCAGAGCAGGGAGCTGCCCAGTCTGTCCCAGTCCTGAGAGCACCCACCTGGTGTCAGTGGGGAGCAAGGAAATGAGGCTCTGCTGCTTGCGGGACTGGGGCAGGGGGAGAGGGCTTCACGAGAGGACCCTGTTCACACGGTTTTACCTCTTCTACTTAAGTCCACGGGATTTCTGCCTCCACTGAGACCAGACTGCATGCAGTTACTGCAAAGTCCTCTCCATGGGACTCTGTCGCATCTCTTGGTGGCAATAACAAAGCTTCTCCTTATCTTTTTTTTTTTTTTTTTTTTTTCCTGAGAACAGGAGCCATCAGTCACAGGCAGTCAGCCTGTAGGCTCTCAGCAGCAAGTAGAAAATGTATTTCACAAGCAGGTTCTTGCAATCTCTTTGGGGAATATCATTAGATTGGCATCTGGTACAGGCAAAAATTGTGTGTGCGTGTGTGTAATCTGCTCTCGATCTCAGCCCTGCTATTTGCCACCAGGACTTGGCAATACAAAGAGCAGAGTTAACTTCTGGGCTAAATCTGGCCTCGTCTGAAATCCAAGTTCCCATCTGGAGGGCGTGCAAGAGATCTTCGTGTTTGTAGTAAAATGGCACTTTCCATCAAAGCAGGCAGGGGACTGCTGCATCCAACTGGAAAAAGCTGCTGTTCATTTTTGTGGAGGTTCTGTGTTGTGTTTTTTTTCCCTTGAAGAATTAAATGAATTTGATGGGATTAGTACAAGATGGGCTTGGGAGTTACTCCTGTTGGTGACGGTAGTGAACAGAAAAGATGTGGCCAACAAGGCAGCCTGTTGTAGGCAGTCGGTGGTCACAGAAGATGTTTGTGCTCTGCTTGCTCATAACGTAGCATTTCCCTCGAGGTTGGCACTAGGGGTTAAAGGTTTTCAAGAGAAGCCTTTGTTTAAACATTTTTAAAGTTTCCAATAGGGGCCCCTTTGTTCACTTTCTGAGCCATGTGCCTGCCTTGTTAAAAACTCAGTAAAAAAAAAAACTCATAAAATGCCACTTCCAAATGCTGGATGAATAGGGCTGGAACATAGAGAGAGGCAGAGATAAGCAGCATTTGTACCTATGTGCACATGCGAATTACAGACAAACCCTCCCTAACTGAACAGAAGGGACCCAGGAAAAACACAACAACAGAGATTGAGTGGTGCTCATAAAGAGGCTTATAAAAATCAGCTGCTCCCCCAGAAAGTGTCCCTTTTGCGCCAGATGTCCTGCATGTTTCTTCCAGCTGTGCCACGAGGCTGAGCAGCTCCTGCATTGTTACCTCGTGGAATTGTTTTCTTCACTTTGGGGACAAACAGTAGCAAATTGATGTGTGGGGCTCTGCTGGCTGCAGGGGAGCTCACACAGCCCTGGGTCCAGCTGGCACAAGGGCTTTGTTGAGCAGCCAGGAGCAGGGACTTGGCCTTGGTGCTCTATTACCTGCTGCAGGCTGGCAGAATCACCCTTCGATGGATATTTGGTGGTTAAGAGGGTTCTGTTTGCTCTCCCACCTGGGATAAATGTGAAGGGTTTAAGGCCAGCCCTGCTGAGTGCATGTGCTCAGGAGAGGTGTCAGTGTCCAGCTGTGGCAGTGCTTCCCTGCAGGGTGCCCCTGACCTGATGCTGCATCTGAAGCTTTTTTGGCTCTCAGGCTGCTTCTCCATCCTAGCATTTCCCATTGGACATGGGATCCTTCTTCTCCAGCACATTTCTGCCTTTGCTTGTCTTTTTTTTTTTTTCCCTCTAAACTTCCTATTTCTCACTTTGCAAGCCCTTAAGTGCACAGGTGAACCCATCCCTACCCTGGTGCACATCAGGGACATCAGGGCATCCCATAGAGGTCAGCTGGGGTCCCTTGCAGAGAGGTGATGGTGACTCGGTTCCTCTCCAAAGGCTGAGCCTTCCTGTCCCTGGGCTGTGTCGTGCTGCTCTGCTGGTTGACTGCCGGTGCCAAAGGGCAGGATCCTGATCTGCAGTCTGCAGGTTGTCTGCAGCAGGAATCAGTAGGAGCAGATCTGTTGTCAGCTCAGTTAGCCCACTGTGCAAGAGTCTGTTGTGGCTGGAAAATTACTGGGGTCCATGAGCTGGAAAAGACAGGAAAACCCTGCCTTTGGAAACTCACAGCTCCCACGCTTGCAGCTGGACTTGGATGGCTTCCTCCAAGTGTCACATTAAACACCCCCTTGCTCTTCTCTTCTCACAGCATCTTGCTTTGGTTTTAACAGCACCAGCCAGGAGCAGAGTGACACAAAACACTGCCATCTGCACTCAAATGCCAGGCAGAACCTGACAACCTCACAACCACTCTCCCTGTCGTCTGCTGAGCCTCATGTCAAGCTGGTGAGGCTGATGGTGGGCTGGGAGCGGCTGCAGCCCCAGCATGTGGCTCTGTGTTCCCCTTGCTCTCTGAGGTGTCCCTGTGTCACTGTCCCAGTAGGAGAGCCAGCCCAGGTCCCAGTGCTGCCACAGACCTGCTCTGGTCTTGAGCAAGTGGCCTGGAGTCTCCTGGCCTCTGCTTGCTCATGCTGCACTGTAGGACTTGCCTTGGAGAGCCTCTTGAGGCCTCCAGACCTCAGCAAAGTGACTGGGCTGTTCCCTGGTGTCTCCAGGGAGCAACAAGCCTGTAGGTGTTGTCAGCAAGGACTCAAGAAGCAGATTCAGGTAACTTCAGAATAACAGATTTAGATAACTTCAGCTACTTGCTCATGGATGGACCAAAAAAGGCAAACCTCACGCTGTGGTAAGGCTGAAATCAGCTGGAGCGTCCGATGCTGCTCTGAGGTTTCCCTTACTGCCTTTGGGATTCTCAACACGAAAAGTATCTAGACAAATATTTCAACCTTTTCTGTCGTGAGGAGGGCTGAGAAGTCTCCACATGCTTTCCTGTGGCAGCCAAAGGCTCCTCGCCTTCTGCTATTTCAATTAAACACGCGGCAGGACGGGCAGAATAAAGGGGAGAGGCACGAGAATATTCTCCTGGCGTCTTTCCGTGTGCCAACACATTGAGTCACGTCTCCAGGGCAAGAAATATGATATAAAGATTTAGAGAAGGAGGTCAGGCAGCAGATCTGTAATTGTGGGGCTGAAATGGCAGGCGCTCGCTGCGATTGCCTGTGCCCTGTGAGCTTGCTGGAGGTCAGCTGGGGATACAGGTCCCAGCAGATCCGGGAGGCAGAGGTCCTGCTAGGAGCTGTCAGCCTCAGCGTTTAGAGACACCGGCTCTGCTGCATCAGAAGCTCAGCTGGTGAACTCTGCACCAGCCCAGGAACTGCTCTGGGCCATTTCTTTCCCTTTGTGGTTGAACATGCATACTTCTGGGGAAAAAATGCACTCTAACACCTTCCTCCCAGAACAAGGACTTGGGCCGTGGATTGCTGCCTCAGCTTCTGGATGGCCCATGCCTCTCTTCCTCCAAGGACTGAAGTCTCCTGGCTCAGGTCAGCTGTCCTCCAGGGGCTCGTTTGCAGATGAGCATTCTCTTTTGAAAGAGTCTGGAAGGTGAGCACTTCCCCTGGTGATTATTCTTCATCAAAATCTAGAATTATTCCAAGGCCCATCCAGTTTTGCTGAAAATGCCCAGTGGGAGCAGGGCTGCGTGCAGCTCAGGGGACACGTGCAGGGTAAGGATAACAAAGAACAGAGAACCTGCAACAGGAGCCATCTCTTGATGTGATTGATTGAACAGTCGGAACTGTCTGACCAGCTGATGTTTTCCTCTTGGCTACATCTTCAACACATGCTTTCAAAGGCCATGTTTAATGTGCAAGTGAACATGGCATTTTATTTTCTTGTCAGCTGCTGCAGAGCCCAGGTACTGCGTGTTTCAGAGCAGAGCCGGCTGGACTGGAGGAAATTCCTCCAAGCACAGCAGGTATTTTAGGATTAGATCAGAGACAGACCCCACCTGCTGCCATAGAGGACATCTAAAAGGGGATGCTCTGCCCATTGGATTCCCCTCAGAAGGAAGATGCTGGCTGTGGGAAATGCCACCTCATAGCACAAGCCTGTTGGGACATTTGGGATGTTAAATCCATGAGGATAAGCTGTGAGACAGATATCTGCCACTCACCCTGCAAACAGACACAGGCAAGAAACACCTCTCTGCTCTGTGTTTTGGGGAAGATGCAAACCCGAGCACGGGAATGGACCCCAAAAATGGGGAATTGGCTATTTCAGAGAAACCCCCTCAGTGTCCAGCAAGGCTTTCCTGTTACAGCCCTCCCGCTGGGTCCGAAGGCATGATGTGCTGTTGGAGAAGCACAGCCTTGCCTCTTAAACACCGTGTCCTTCCAGGTGGCACTTGGCCCAGACGAGCTGCTGAGTGCTGTAACCGGAGAGCGCTGCGATGTCCTGGGAAGAGGCTGCTCTCATTATCCCACACGTGCATCGGGGAGGGACCGAGGGCGTGCCAGTCCTTATAAAGGGGGGAACATCTTTACTCTCTGTCGCTTTTGGACTGGGAATCTGTTCTGTTTCTCTGGTCCTGATGTGATGGTGCTTGCTGATGCTTCCTTGTTCTGCAAAATAGTCCCCAGGGTGGATTTGGGGCTCAGAGCAGCAGGGGCACCCCAGGACAGTTAGTCTGGGTTGCAGTCTCTCATGCTGCTCAGGGAGAGCTCTGTGTTAGGGACTGAGCCCCGACCTTCCCAAGGGCACACTGCTGGGGACAGCCAGGCACCCAGGGTGCCCGAGGAGTCTGGAGCTTCATGTTTGGGGTGCAGAAACCTGGAAAAGGAGCTGCTGTGCCAGGGGATGTGCCAGCAGCTCTCTGCTGTGCTGCTAATGAGTGCAGGCTCTGTCTGTGTTTCAGTTTGATTTTGTTTTTTTCCCTCCTCCGTTTCAGCTCAGGGAGTTTTAGCCTTGCTGGGGTGCAGGCAATGTTTCTTTGCCACCTGAAGGAGACCTGCTGCTGGAAAGGAATGTGTAAGCCTTCCGCACAGGCGGTAGGCTCCGAGATTAGGTGTTTCTGGGCACCCCTTTGCAAAGTGCTGGCAGAGCTGGGCTTCACCTCTCTCACATCAGCCCCATCCATCCATTGAAATGGGCTGGGCTCTGCTCTGCTGCTCTGAAGTGCCTGCTGCCGTGCAGGTTACAAGCTCTAGAGAAACACAGGTGTCACGAAAAGGGGAGCTGAGAAGCCAAGTTCCACTTTGAAACTGGGCTTTAGTCCAGCGACAGAGAGAAACCAACCTTTGGGCAGCCCTCCAGGGGAGTGTGGCTCCAGCTCCAGGAGCCTCAGCCTTTCATATTGCTGGAGTCTTGCAACTATCGAAACAACGTGCATGGGGTCTGCACAGCAAAACCCCACATCGGGAGGGGTCTCCCGCTTGATGCAGATTGCCTGCATCTTTCCAGGCAGCAGTCATTGCTTCCTTGTCACTCATGCCTTGCTGTCTTCCTCCCCTGTCCCCACCTGCACTCTTTGGTAAGAATTTATTGTGGGCACAGGCCCAAAGGATGTCTCACTGTCCTGCCAAGCGCAGGCACACGTTGGTGTCCCCATCTTCCAGCCTGAGACCAGCTCTGTGGTGCTGTCCTGAGCATAAGGACTCTGTGTCCAGGCTCCTGAGTGCATTTTGGGTCTTCTTTGGCAATTTATTGAATAATACTCAGGCAGGAGGTGAATTATGGCCTGCAACACTGCCTGGTGGGGTCTCTGCAAAGAAAAGCCCTGCGGTTGGGTGCAGAACAAAGCTGGGCATGCAGGGAGGCAGGGGGTCATGGGGACACCACGTTTGGAGCCGCTCTATCATTGTCCAAGATCTCCAGCACAGAAATAGGTGCTATTAGCTGACAGCACCCATGGCATCAGGGCCATGCACCCCTTCCACATCACCCATTTTAAATGTGGTTGTGCCTAAGACCTGGCTCTGACCACGTAAACACAGGGGTCTGTGACACCACGGCCACCACTTGTCCTGTCTGTGAATGCATAGCCCTCTCCTGAGCCTCTCACCCCCCTATTTCTCCATATTCTCCATTCTTCCTACACACCAGCAAGCAAAGCCCAGTCCCTGTTTTTACACCAGGAGACGTGCTGGCTGCATCACCCCAGCCCTGCCGTTTCAGCTTGCCCTGGGGAGGATGCATCCAGGTCCAACCTGCAGCTGAATCAGAAGGGGAATATTCAGAGTATTTCTGTCAACCTGCAGCCAGCAGAGCGCTGCCAAGGAGGCCAGGCTGAAACCTGAAGCGGCTGTTTTTTTTTCCCCTGAGGCTCAGCACTTGGCGGGGAGCAGGACGGGAGGGAGGCAAGTGCCCCGGGGGGCTGCCTTACCTGGCTGCCTCTGGGGGTTCATCCTGGTGTCCTCCTTGTCCCAAGGCACGAGGGAAGCTGAGAGGAGCCTGGGCTCATTGCCAGCCCTTTTGCCCCTATGTGTGGCTTGTCCTTTTGCTGCCCCACGTGTTGACCATCTCCTTCAGCATGGGCTGGCTTCCCCCCTTGACTTTTCCCCTTGAAATGGTGGGGAACTGGTGCGAGGTGTCCCGCACGGCAGAGCCAGCCCTGCGCAATGCTCACCCCCCCCCCCCCCCCAGCCCTTTTCTCCTTTATAGCTCAGTGTTATCTCAAGGTCCCTGCTGCTGTTTGCCTTGCCTCACAGCACCTGCCTGCCAGCCGCCTGCTTCCCACCCATCTCCCTCCTGCTCCTGGTGACAGGGGGCTCTGGCGTGCTGCACCCCTCAGCGTGGGGTGAACCCCCCCATGGGGAGCAAGAAAAGCAGGTAGCTGTGGAAATCGTCCAGTATGGGGTGGTGGGAGGGATACTCAGAGGTTTTTATCAGCTTCCCAATCCCCATCAGCCTTCCTGCTAGGTGTTTGATTAAATTGGGGACAGCCAAAACAACCCTCTTGGAGCTGGATGTGTGGCTGAGCCACTGTGCCCGGTCCAGCCCCTCCAGCCACGGGGAGTGTGAAGGCTTCATCCAGCACTCAGATGCTGTTAAAAATAGATCAGTCGTGAACTGGTTTTCTCCTCCTTGGTTCCTGGCCCGCGACTTCATTCCTCCCTCTGGGCTGGCTCTGAAGCTCTCTGGATGCTGCAAGACGCAGGCTCTGTGCCAGCCTGCCGCTGCAGGGAGGCTTGGAGAGCAGAGACCTGCGGACGTGAAATAGGTGGCACAGCTGTCCCTAGAATATTTAGTGGTTAGTGAGCGCTTTCTCCTATAAAAATAAACAATAATAAAAAATAAAAAGTATTGCAGGAGGGCTCAGTGAGGCTGCAGCCCCCTGCCAGCCCCAGGGCAGCAGCTGGGGCTGGTGGTGCTCCCCGGTGAGGGGCTGCATCTCGTCTGACCTCTGCCCCTGTCTACCTTCAGCTCCCAGCCCCTGGGTGCTGCCAGGGCTCTTCTGCTGAATTTCTGCTCCCAGAAACCTTCCTCGTGAAGCTGGCTACATAAGTTTGGCTAAGTTAGAGGTGAACAGCAAGTCTCTTGCTGTGAGGCTGGTATTCGGGACACCACTTTCCTCTTGCAGCCTTTTTCTGTCCTTCTGAGTTCTTCAGTGTGGTTTTTCAGGTGTGAACACTGGAGGCGATTTTAAGACGCAGCTGTGCAACCTGTTATCAGCATGAAATACATTGGGTTCAGGGCTGCACACAATCTCTCAGCAATTAAGTGGAAACCGTGGTGATGAATTACAACCAAGACCTCATGGGGCTAAGCAAATATCAGCTGATAACCACCGATAAAATTAATTTCCAGTGTGCTTTTTCAACAAATACTGTTCCAGCGCCTGCTCCCCATCTCCCTGGGGAAGCTACACTGCCTGCAGTATTTCCCTGCTGCCCCTTGGGTTTCCAACCTGCACTGGGGCTGCTCTGGATGCTGGGGCTTTGGGCTCCCTCCCAGTGATCCCCCTTATCCAAGGGTGCCCGAGCACCTCCTGACTTTGCTTTTGTTGCACCAAGGTTGTGCTGTTGCAGCCCCAGGTTTGCCATTTCTTTCACTAGACTCAGGCATGGCAGGAGGGCTGGCACCTGCTCAGTCCTTGCCTTATAGCCCCCCCAAATAAATCCACGGAAATACAGGAGCCAGATGAGGGCAGCCAAAACAAGAAAACACAGAAATGGGCAGGGAGGGAGATAAGCAACAAGCTGAGGTTTTGGATAACCAGTCTAAATATCTTGTTTCCTCGGCTATCCCACCTCAAAAGCCCAAATCCTTCACCCAGGTCCCACAAACCCATCTGCATAGGCACCATCACCTCCCGTGCATGTGGAGGTTTTTGTTTTCTGCTCTCCCTGAAAAAAGTCAGAGAATAAATTCTTGGAAAAGCAGTCTTTGCCAGTGACTCTGAGAGTCTTCTGAGCAGGTTTTGCTGGCCTGGCGTTTAATTTTTGGGGTGTCTTTTCCCAGCACGGAGCTGGTGGCCCTGCGATGCTGGGAGCGGTGGGGCCGTGGTCGCGCGTCCCCGGGAGCGGAGCTCCGCTCGTCCTCTGGCTGCGGCGAGCGCCAGGCAGGGAGCGCTTGGCTGAACATCCCAGCCGCATGGTTTGCAAGTGAAAATAAGGCTTGTCTGGTGGCCAGCTCCACCCAGAGCAGAAAATCAGGCCGGGTTTTTCACTTGGCAAATCGTCGCTATTGTAATGAAACGTAGCGGCGCTGAGGCTGCCCGTCCCTGCTTGGAACAGTCCCCGCCTGGGTTTCGGGGAGGTTTGGGGGTGGATCTGGCACAACTGCTGCTGCTGTCTGGGGGATTTGGCAGTGCCAGGGGCACCCCCTGCTTGTGGGGTTTGCCAGCAGGAGCTGCAAGCCGTGGGGGTCAGCACTGACAGCACATCTCCTCTCTGCAGTGCGCACAG
This sequence comes from Aythya fuligula, assembly GCF_009819795.1. Classification (NCBI taxonomy): domain Eukaryota; kingdom Metazoa; phylum Chordata; class Aves; order Anseriformes; family Anatidae; genus Aythya; species Aythya fuligula. The sequence continues at coordinate 2,157,808 of NC_045574.1, read as the reverse complement.
CAAGGATGAAGCTCCTGCCGGTCGCCCCTCTCCTCCTGCTTGTCCTAACGACGCTGGAAGCCAGGCCAAAACCTGCAGGTGAGCACCGGCTGCTGCAAATTGCTTAGAGGGGAGAGAAGTGAGTGTGTGAGGGTAGCAAAGCTCTTGGAGGAAGGCTTGGCGGGGACCTGATGCTTTGGAGCATCCCCAGGAGGATGCAGGGTCCCCACCTGCACCCCTCCATGCACGTGGGTCTCCTGGTGGGGAGGACGAAGCAAATTCAGGGGCACCAGCCTCTGTGCTCCCCGGGCAGAGGTGGCCAAATTGGTTCCAGTTTCAAAAGCCATGAAAGCACCATATGGAGAAAGGAGCTGAATGTGTCTCAGAAACCTCTGGGCACTTGGGAGCAGCTAGGATGACAGCCCCAGTCTGGGCATCGTCCCAAGGGGGCTCGGAGTGTTTGCTTACCATTATGGCCAAATTCTCCCAGGCTCCGGTGCACACAAGCCAAGCAAAATATGTTCATTGGCTTTTCACTTGCTAAACACCCGCCCAGTTTGCACTGGAAGTTGCACCCATGTATCCAAGAGAGGCTGTTTGGCTCGACCCTCTTAATGTGCATGTCTGTAGCAAGGCTTTTCATTGTCTATTTTTTTTTCCTTTTTTTTTTTTAAAAAAAAAAAAAAAAAAAAAAAAGAATAGAATAGAGAGCTCTGGTTTTAGACAGGAACTGGAAAAATGCAGTAAAAAACAGGAGGCTGGAGCTGCAGGAGGGACAGAGGAACTGCTGCAGAGATGAACACGCCACTGCCTAAAACTGCCTGAGCCTTGCCAGGGCAGATCTGGACAGACAGAAGTGTTTGTGCAGGAGCAGGGCAGCAGCAGGATTTGGGGGCGAGGGGACACTGCCATTCCCTATAGCCCCATGGCCAGGGCGTGTGTCCCCTGCCTCCTGTTCACAATCCCAACCAGGCACCCTCCATAGGTTCATTTGGCAGTGGGAAGGTGCCGGTGAGCCCTGACCTGCCCTCTCCTTCCCCCACGAGCACCCCTACAGCCACCCAAAGGGGACACCTCTGCTCCTCGCAGGCTAAACCACCTCCTTGCCCTCTTGCAGCCCTGAAGTGCAGGACAGGCCCCATGGACATCGTCTTCGTGATCGACAGCTCCCGCAGCGTGCGCCCCTTCGAGTTCGAGACCATGAGGCGCTTCATGATCGACATCATCGGCAACCTGGACGTGGGCCCCAACGCCACGCGCGTGGGGGTGATCCAGTACTCCAGCCAGGTGCAGAACATCTTCTCCCTCAAGACCTTCTTCACACGGGAGGACATGGAGAAGGCCATCAACGGCATCGTGCCGCTGGCCCAGGGCACCATGACGGGGCTGGCCATCCAGTACACCATGAATGTGGCCTTCACGGTGCAGGAGGGCGCGCGCCCGCTGCACAAGAAGATCCCCCGCATCGCCATCGTGGTGACCGACGGGCGGCCTCAGGACCGGGTCACCGAGGTGGCCACACAGGCCCGGGATGCTGGCATCGAGATATACGCAGTGGGCATCCAGCGGGCAGACATGACCTCGCTGCGGGCCATGGCCTCGCTGCCGCTGGAGGAGCACGTCTTCCTCGTGGAGTCCTTCGAGCTTATCCAGCAGTTCGGGAAGCAGTTCCAGGACAAGCTGTGCGGTGGGTGAGAGCCGCGGCGGCGGGGTGGTGACGAGGGTCCCAGTGCCTGCTCCTCACCCTGCACCAAGAGCAGGAGAGAAGATGGTCCTCAGGGGGTGTTTGGGGTGGCAGCGCGCAGCCTCAGCCAGCAGGAGCTCTGCCTCATGCAGAGGCTGAGATGTGCCCAGGGGCACACTGCCCTTCTGGCAATGCCTTTGCCTGCTGCCTCCCTGCCCCAGTGCCCATTTCCCAGCCGGGTCTGTTCACATGGATGCGCAGACATAGCTGCCTGGGCTCCTTCATGCAGAACAGCTGAGCTCAGGCTGTCAACAGTAGCAATTAATAGTGAGCATTTAGTGCTTGGGTAGACCTGAACACCAAAGCCATTCAGAAACCTGCACAGCACAAGGGGTTCCTATGCCCGTGCACTGGAAATCAGCCCTATGGGACACCCCACAGGGACAGGGAGCATGCAGGAGAGCTGTACGGGAGCCCGTGGGCCGCTCTGACCCCTCTCTGTCTTGCAGGGGTGGACATGTGTGTGGAGCGCGACCACGGCTGCCAGCACAGCTGCGTGAGCACCCCCGGCTCCTTCTACTGCGAATGCAACCCCGGCTACCGGCTCAACGCAGACGGAAAGACCTGCTCCCGTAAAAACCTTTCTTTATTCTAACTCTCACAAAGGACTGGCAGGTGCGGGTCTTTTGGAGGGGAGCTGAAATGCAGCTGAGGGCCCAGCGAGGCCAGCAGCAGTGGGGTACTCCCAGTATTTGCCCTCCCAGAGGGCAGAGCAGTATTGGCTACTTCTGGCCATCACCCCAGCACCTTTCCTTCTTGCCTCGTGGTTCTGCGCCTGGGGAACTGCCCCAGGGACACCGAGGCATGAATGTGATGGGTGTCTGCTTCCCCTGCAGCCATCGATGCGTGTGCCGACGGGAGGCACGGCTGTGAGCACCAGTGCGTCAGCGCTCGTGGGTCTTACTCGTGCCGCTGCCGCGCAGGTTACTACCTCAACCAGGACAAGAGGACCTGCACCAGTACGTGTCCTTCTCCCTCCCTGCTGCTTCTTCCTTTCCTTCTTCATTTGCTTCTTGCTCATCCTCCCCTTGTCCCTCAGTGTGTTGCCCCTTCCCTTGCTAACATCCCCTGCCCTTGCTCATGCTGGAAACAAGGGCTCGGCGTCTCCCCGGCTTTACTCTGTTGCCACAAGCAGGGTCCTGGTCCTGCCCCATGCCGCAGTGGGACCCACAGAGCCCCCCTGCCAGCCTCCCCCTGCCTCCTTCTCTCCCCAGTGATTGATTATTGCAGCTTTGGGAACCACAGCTGCCAGCACGAGTGTGTGAGCATCCCCAGCGGGCACCGCTGCCGCTGCCACCGCGGCTTCACGCTGCAGCCCGATGGCAGGTCCTGCAGGGGTGAGTCCCGTGGGATGCACAAGGGTGCTGGGGTCCCCTGCTCACACAGGGATAACCCCGTGCCCTTGCCTTGTCCCCCAGCCACCGACCTCTGCAACGGAGTGGATCACGGCTGCGAGTTCAAGTGCGTGACCAGCGAGGGCTCGTACCACTGCGTGTGCCCTGAGGGGCAGCAGCTCCAGGCTGATGGGAAGGGGTGCAGCCGTGAGTACTGGGGTGCAGCACTGAGTTTTGGGGTGCAGCACTGAGTACTGGGGTGCAGCTCACCCTCCAGGCTGCAGTGTGGGGCTGCTGGGCACCCAGCTCCCAGCGAGGGCTTCACCCACATGGGCAGCTGCGAGGGGCTCTGTGTGGGTGGATGTGGGATTGCGTCCACAGAGACAGAGCCCAGAGGATACAACAGGAGATTTTGGGAAAGGTTCAGGAAAAGGGAGACCTAGGAAGGATGTCCAGGGGACCCTGGGGTGGCAGTGGAGCAGTTTGGATGGAGGTCCCCAGGCATTCTTGCCCCACTTCCCAGCCTCACCCCATCCCAGGGGCCCAAGCACTGTCCCGCTGGTCCCTTCTCACCCCGCCGTGTGCCCGCAGGGTGCGGGGCTGGGCACGTTGACCTGGTGATGGTGATCGATGGCTCCAAGAGCGTCCGGCCCCAGAACTTCGAGCTGGTGAAGCAGTTTGTGAACCGCATCGTGGACCTGCTGGAGGTGTCCCCGCAGGGCACACGGGTGGGGCTGGTGCAGTATTCCAGCCGTGTCCGCACCGAGTTCCCCCTCAACAAGTACCACAGCGCGGACGAGATCAAGGAGGCTGTGATGAAGGTGGAGTACATGGAGAAAGGCACCATGACCGGCCTTGCCCTCAAGCACATGGTAGAGCACAGCTTCTCTGAGCTGGAAGGGGCCAGGCCCCTCTCCCACAACGTACCCAGAATCGGGCTCGTCTTCACAGATGGGCGCTCCCAGGACGACATCTCTGAGTGGGCCAGGAGAGCAAAAGAGTCAGGTGAGGGGCAGGGGGCTGGGAACCATCCCAGGATGAATCCTTGGGATGGTTGGCTCTCGGGACTTGGGTTTAGCCTGCCCACCGCACCCAGGCTTGTGGTGTTGCATTGCCTGCACCATGGTGTCAGGATCCTCTGAACAGCACCTTTCGTGCCGCAGCATGCACTGTGCTGGTGCTGTTGTGCCCCTGCCTGCCTTTCCCAAATCCATGCCACGAGTGGGGGAAGCCCCAGGGTGGGGAAGCACTCAGCCTTACTCACTCTGTGTTTGGGAATCACCTGCTGTGGGGTGCTCAGGGTCCGTCCTCGCCCTGCAGGCATTGTCATGTTTGCCGTGGGTGTTGGCAAGGCAGTGGAAGAGGAGCTGCGGGCCATCGCCTCCGAGCCAGTGGAGCAGCACTTCTCCTACTCGGCAGACTTCACCACCATGACCCACCTGGTGGAGAACTTCAAGCTGAACATCTGCCCAGGTGGGTGCCCAGCCACGAGCCCTCATCGCCCTGATGAGCCTGCAGGGTGACTTGAGCCCCTGCCACCCTGCAGCTCACCCATCATTGCCAGCATCACCTATAAGGCTTGTGGCAGCCTGGCAGGGGCAGGTAGAGCCCCCAAACTGAGCCCCAGGGCTGCTGAAACCCCATGGTGCCCCTCTCCTGATCTCCTCTTACTGTTCATAGAGGGTTAAGTTTCAGGGAGGGATTATTTAGAAGAGGAGAAGCTGGGGTTGAGGGGTTTAATGCAGAAGGGCTGGAAAGACAAGGGGCTGGTGCTGCATCGGGGGGGACGTGAGCGGGGCCAGCTGTGGCACTGTGCCCTGAGCACTCCCAAATCCCACCGACACAGAGGAGGGCAGAGGGGAGACGGAGATCCGGAGCCCATGTGAGTGCGAGGCGCTGGTGCAGTTCCAGACAAACACCGTGGCCATCCTGCAGAGCCTGACCGAGAGGAATATCCTTTGGGTGCTGCGTGGGCGCACCGGGGCACAGAGCAGCCCGCAGCTCTGGGGGGCTGCATCCAAACTCCTGCCAGGGGAGGCACAGGGGCTGGCAGCAGGGATGGGAGGTGGGGACGGCCGGGGCAGCCAGTGCTGGCCACTGAACACTGTCAGATCTTTCAAGAGATAAAAGGCAGCACTGTGACATCTCATGGCACGGAAGCTCAGTCCCAACCACGGTGTCCAAAGGGAGGGACCCTGGGTGCCAGCAGGCACAGGTAAGGCTCAGTCCATGCTCGTCTGGGGCATGTTTCTCTCTCTTTGCCTGGCTCACGGTTTCCTTAGCACACTCACTTGCTCAGATGACGGCCAGACTGGAAGCCTTGGAGAAGCAGATTGCCCTCAAGAAGTGAATCTCGCAGAGAGCCGCGGTGCTCGGGGAGGGCACGGGGACCTCCGGTAGCTACGTGGAGCTGTTATTGCTAGATTATGTGTAAAGCATCATTGTTTGTTCTTGTATCACAAAATCCCGAGGGGATGTGGAGTGTATTTAAAAAAAAAAAAAAAAAAGGAAAAAAAAAAAAACTTGAGCAGAAGCCTTGCCACAAAGCAAATGGGTTCAGCCCTTGCAGTTGCCTCGTTCCCCCAGCCTGAGATGAGCTGGGCACTGGAAGAGGAGATGTGGTGCAGCTCCTACAACACCTGGCTCCAGCCCCAGTGCTCACCAAGGTGCTTTGTGAGAGAAAAACCCGGCGGTGAGGGCACCCGGAGAGCTGCTGTGGGCAGGGTGAGCCCAAGCTGCCAGCAGCGTGGGGCTGGACGGGGTGTAAGGGGTGTAAGCCCCTTGGCTGTGGGGACACAGCCCCAGCGTGCGCCCATGGGAGAGAGGGCATCAGGATCCCCTCGTCCCTGTTTTGGCAGGGTTGTTTGGGAATTGGTCATTATCATGTGATTTTGTTTTTGTTTTTGTTTTTTTAATCACATAGCAAAATGGTAATAATTCTTTCTATAAATATCTACGTGTGTGTACATATATATTTCATGTCGAGAGCAGGGTAGTGCTATTTTTAAACACTTATTTTATATATGGAAATTTCTATCTTGACAATAAACACCCTGGAGATTTGTAGGACATGGCTCTCTCCTTTTTGTTGGGCCTGTGTCCATGGAAGTGTCTGTGTCTGAGCAGGGGCCCTGTGGCTTTTGCCAAAGCCCCATGCCCTCAGGCTCTGAAAATCCTTTGGGAAAATCCTTGCTTCTTGAGCACCCCAAGTGGGTCCCCAATGGGGACAAGGACGGGGCTCACAAATCGAGGCAGAGGTGTGAACCTAACCCCACCTGGGCAGGCTGCAGCCCTGCCACTGGTGATGGGACCTCCCTGCTCGGCATGCAGCTCCCTGAAAAGCAAACAGTGAAAAATTAAAAGGGAAAAAACAACAACAGCAACAACAAAAAACCACTTAGTCTAGGATTTAATAACAGGCTTGATTAAAGCAGATAATGGCGCACACTGAGAGTTTGTATTAAGCCTCGGTTGGACTGGTGACACGTTGGCAGCGTGTAAGGCAGGCTGCAGAAGGGCTCACGGCGAGACCTTGGGGCTCTGCAAGCCCTGGGGGTCCTGCCCTGGGGCCAAGGGATTGGAGGGGGCCAGCAGGAGGATGCTGTGGGGGGAACGAGGGGTACAGTGGGATGAGGGAAGCATATGGGGAGAGCAGCAGGAGTGAGGCACCAGCTGGCTCTCATCCAGCTGGGATTTTTTGGGGGAGCATCCCAGGGCAGAGCAAAGCCCCATTAGGGCCCTCTCCTGCAGAGCACCCCTGGTGGCTTCTCACTAGGTGGCACCAGACACCAGCGCTAAGGAGGGTGCGCTGGGTTAGGGCACCCTGCCCCTGGGGACCCCAAGGCGAGCGGGGTGTCCTCTGCGGGGAGCTGGAGAAGGGTGGATGGAGGGCCAGGGAAAAAGCACTGCATCGCCCCGAGCTGCTGCGTAACAGGGACAAGGGCTGGTCTACAGGGCACAGACTGTCCCTGGCGTGCTTTGTGCACCCTGATAAAGAGGGAGCCTGACCCCGCTCAAACCCCAAGCCTGCAGCATGCTGAGCACTGCTCAGCACAGGCCCTTTCCACGTGGGGCAGTCAGGGGGGTGCTGGGGAGGGCTCCGTGGGACCTGTCCCTGCAACGCAGGGTGGGGGGACAAAGGGTGCTGCACTGCATCCAGCTCGTGTTCAGGCTGCCATGGTCTGGGTCCTTCCAAGGGGGTTGCAATAGAGGCAGGTTTTAGACATTTCCCCTATGGATCAAGTGCTTTCATCTCCCCCAGAAGGATATTTTCCCCCCCAGGATTTCAGCTGCTGGATCCCCTCTGCTCCTTGGTGTTTTTTCCTCCCGCAGGTGCAGCTCCACGCACTGCCTTGGCCGGGCCCTGGCAGCAGCCGGGAGCACCACACTGCCCTCTCCCCATTCCCAACCACAGCAGCAGCTGAACTGCTAAAGATTGCTCCAAAATTGCTCCAGTGCTTCTATTTCCCATCGATAGTGTTCAGGTATTGGTGCACAGCCCAGAAAGCCTGTTTGGGTTGGCTGAATCCTTCCACAGTTGTTTAACAAATGACTTTACAAAGAGCGAAATGTAGCCAGAGGATCATTAGGGCAGCTGGGCAACAATTAACAGATACCCGTGAGTTAAAGGCCAGTTACCAGGGCATGTGGAGACACGATAGGGGAAGAGCACGGCAAGATGCCCGCAGAGCCCTGAGGGGACAGGGCAATGGCAGGGACCTCGTGGGGCACAGAGGGGTGATGCTCCTGCTCTTCCTGGTCCTTGCCCTGCCCTGTTGCAAAACCATGGGCTGCCCCAGGCTGTGTTTGCGGGATCACGGGGTGACCGGGGGCTGTGTGCATGGCTGGGGGGTGCCTTTCCCCCAGGACATCCCCTGCGCCTGCTTCCAGCACAGCTCTGGGCTCTGCCTGCAGCAAGGATCCCTTCGGGAAGCATTGCACAAGGTGAGGGGACGTTGGCCTGCTGGTGGGGAGTGGAGCAACTGCCCATTGCCCAAGAGCACCCGCCGAAAACAGCTGTGCCTGGGGCAGGGGTGCACACTCCTTGTGCAGGGGGATCTTTGCCTCTCCCCAGCAAACCCCCATCATTGCAGGGTCCCCGTGAAGGCTTCTCCTGGAGGACTGTGCCTGCGCAGGAGTGGGCAGACCCCCCAGGACCAGCTGCCTTCATTTTGCCCCCCACATCCCAGGTGCAACCACACGGGGCGGTTGCACAAGGCAGCACCAGCTTTTTGAGCAACGGAGCCGTCCCATCCGTATCTTGTGCAAAAGGCTTCCGGAAAACACAGGGGGAAAAGGCACAAACGTCGGCATCCCCCAGCCTGCTTCCCACCCCCATCCTCCCCCAGGAATTTAAGTGCCAGCATCCCCCAGTGACTGCACACATCTCCCAGGGGCCGCGGCAGCATGAGGTCCGTGGCTGCCCTCCTCCTCGTGGGGATGCTCATCGCCTGGATGGAGCTGCCAGCAGGTAATATAAACGCTTTAGGAGGGAGGAGAGGTGTCCAAGGGGACAGGGTGGCACCCGGCCTGTGCATCAGGAGGGGACAAAGCCCTCTGGGGACCCTCCTGGGCTGCAGCCCTCTCACCTTGCAGGCACCGCCTGGTCCTGCCCGCACATCCGCGTCACCTGCGCCATTCCCAACCCGCCGAACAAATGCGACAGCAGCTGGCAGTGCCCCCGCCACCAGAAGTGCTGCCAGGGCGCCTGCGGTAGGAGATGCTTCTCGCGCCCGCCTGGCATCCCCACGTCCCACGGTACCGTCCTCTCCGAGCCACCTGTGGTGGCCGTGGCCCTGGGCAGGGAGGTGGCCACGGCTTTCAGGGCTGGGGGTGGCCCAGGTGCTCTCTCTCAGCCCCTCTCCCTCTCTCTTTCCCTTTCCCCAGTGTGAGGGCCCGGCACAGACCAAGGGGCTTCTCCGCATCCCCGTGCCACCTCTGGTACCAGCCCGCTGCTCGCAGCCCGGGGAGGACTGTCCTGCTGGGGACAGGGACGGGGACAGCTCCTTGCCCATGCTCTGAAACCTCCCTGGCTGCAGAACCAGCTGCCCCAGGATGCTGCCTGCTGTCTGCTCACTCTCTCTTTTCCCTTCCCTGCTGCTGTTACAAATAAAGGAACTCGTTCCAGGAGAGCTCATGGTGTGTGTCTCCCCTTCCTGCCCCTCTTCAGGCCCACCCTGGCGCACACTCCCACTGCTGCTCCCTCCCCAGGATTTGTGCTGGGGGAAGAGGAGGAAGCCCACCCCTCTACAGACCCAGCATGTGGTTAGGGGCTGCTTGGGGGCAGCAAACCCCTCCCGAGGCACCCAGACCCCGAGAGGAGGGTTGGAGGGGCCGCAGTGAGACCCAACAGGACACTTCAGGGACCTCCCAGCAGGCTGAAGGGAACCGGGTGGGCAGCATGTCCCCGGGTGCACCCAAGCCGGGCAGGGCGGTGGGACAGGGAACGGGACCCCCTGTGGTCCCCAGCAGCTGGGGAGGGGTTACACAGCCCCGTAACCCAGGGTGCTGAGACCCGAGCCGGTAGGGGAAACTCAGCTGAAGAGGAGTGCCTGGGAGAGCCTCCAGGCAGGGCACAGAAACACAGCCCATGTTCGGGGCCAGGCTTTCATGGGGTGCTGAGACAAGTTGCCAGTGTGCAGCCTGCTGGTGTCTGCTGCAGGGACAGAGTGGCACCCCACAAATGACAGGGACGTGCCAACAGCTTGCACGGTGCCCGTGGGGGATAAAAACACCGGGTGAGCCAGCAGGGGCAGGCAGAAGGAGGGCCAGGGGCTGGGAGCAGCCAAACCCAGGTGGGAAATTGGACAGCATTTAGGACCAGCACAGCACCTGCCCGTGGGGATGTCCCTTGCCACCCTCACGCCAAAGAGGGGGGGCAGAGCCCCGGTGCTGTCCCCAGGCTGTCCCCATGGCTGCGATGGCATGCGTGGTGGCACGTCCCATCAGTCACAGACCGCAGCACCCCTCCTCCGGCAGCACCAGCCATTATCAGCTATTAAGCAGGCATTTCCACGCAGCTGGCTAATTTGATAACGCTGCAATTATCCCGGTTTGTTAACAAGATTAAATTGCTAATTGGTTTGATTAAGCACCAAGCTCCAGGCACCGGGTGCCTCCAGCAGCGCTGGTAGCCCCGGCCAGCCCAGCCCCCTGTGCCCAGGGCAGCAGCTCCTTTGTGGGGGCAGGTACAGGAGACAGCTTGGGGGGGGGGGGGGTTGTTATCCTGGGAGCTGCTGAAAGGGACCTGCAGACTTCCACGTGAAGGCTGCAGAGGTCTGCCCTTCCCTCGTCACCACTGCCACCCAGCTGGGCAGGAGGAGATGGAGAAGGCAGCCAGGGGAGGATGCCTGAGGGTCCCTCAGTCTGGGTTCTTTCTGCTCTGGGGTGCTGCAGGTTAGGAATCAGATAATGCAGCAGCCCCGAACACCCGCCTGGAGCTGCAGCATGAGCTCTTCTCTCCCTCCCTAGAAGCCCCCCCACTGGGGCTGAGGTTTGCCTGCACCCCGGGACAGCCAGCACCGCCTGGCAGGAGCAGGACAACGCACCCAAACGCAGACGAGGAAGGCATGACCCTGACTGTGGGAAGCTGCTGGCAGCGGGTTTTGCCTGGAAATCCTTTGGATCTGGGTCTTGGGGAAAGGAGGGAATTCCACCATGTATCGAAGGTATTCGTGCCAGGAGACAGCAGGGGAGCAGTGCGCCCTGTGCCAGCCAGGAGATTCTTCCCTGCTGGCTCTGCCCCCATCATCTGCTCTCCTGAGGCTGGAGCAGCGTGGGGACAGAGCCCTTGGTCCTCTGCCTGGGCCTGATGCAGCGGATGGAGAGGGAAAGTCTCACCCCCAGTATGCCCCTTGCACACTTGAACATCTTTTTAATATTTTCTTGGAGCCTTCTCCCTGCGTATTTCATGCTCTGGCTCAGCAGTGTGGGTGATCAGGGTGAATACAGAGCAGTTTAGCGCTCCGGAGTGACGCGAGACCTTTTCAGGGATGATTCAGACTGGCCTAATCAGAATTACTACAGCTTTGAAAACCTTTGCAAAGAGAGGCTTATTTAACTAGCCCGGGCCAGGAGTGGGATGCTGTAGTCCCAGTAGGATGCAGCAATCGCATCAGAGCCGTCAGAGGAGAGCCCCTGGGCTGAGCAGATCCACGCTCTGCCCCCGGCCGGGCACTGAGCGCAGCCCCCGCCTGCTCTGCGCACAGGCAGCGGCGTTTCGGGAGGGAAAATGAGTCAACCTCCTGGTCCCTGCACACGAGGAATAAATACACCTCTGCAGAATCGCAGCCCGTCCTCCCCGCTGAAGGTCAGCGTAGTTATGAATTCACCCTGTGCCTCAACACGTGGGGTGTTTTCTTTGTTTCTTTGAGCTCAGCTCCCCCATGGCCAGTCCCTGCAGGCTGCAGTCGAGGTGCTCATGGCCAGACCAGAGCTCTCTTGCAGTTGGGACCCTCCAGCATGGACTGTCTGATGGCACAGGGCTGCCTTTGTCCTGATCCAGTGTGCTCCCCTAGCCACAACCACCCTCTGTGGCACTGGTGGTGCAAAGTGGGAAGCCTTTGGGACCGTCCCTCATCCTCTCTTCCCTTAAGTGCTGCTTCACCCTGAACCAGTTCTGGGGTGGCCACACACGTGCCGAGGGGCAGCAGGGCTGTGCCTTGCCCAGCTGAGTCACTTGGCTCCGTGTCCCCACCAAATCCCCCTGGAAATCCTCACCAGCCTGCTGGGGCTGCACGCCCAGGAAGCCGCCAGATGAACCAGAGGCACTTGGTTCCCTGAGCCTCTGCCATCGGTCTGAGCCTTGGCACAGACCCCCTGAGGCTGGTAAGGGAAGAGCTTGGTGCAGAAGCAGGAGTGCAGGAAGCAACTCTCTCTGGCCCTAATGCCAGGGACATGGGGACCTGCCAGCTTGGCCTGCTGCACATGGCCAGAGCTGCTCAGCCAGGGGGTTCAGAGTATTTTGGGGAGTACATGGAGTCTCACACACAAAGCCATTGTTTCAGGCTACAAACCCACCCTTAGAAAATGAATATATTAATTAAGAAGCAAAGGAATAAAGCGGTGGCAGCCCCCTGTAGCTAGGAGAGACCCCTAGCCAGCAGCTCCTTGTCCCCATGCATAGGGGACAGAAACCTCTTTCTCCTGCAGCCAGCCACACTGCATGGAGGCTGTAGAGAGCTCAGCACGTGGAGGCTGGGCAGTGGTGAGAGCAGGAGCTCCCCCAGCCTCCTGCAGCCCCATCGTGTCCCCAGCCTCCTGCAGCTCCCGAGCCAGACCCGCAGCCCCTCGGAGAGGCACCCCCACCATGCTGCAGCTAACAGCTTTGGAGCCCCTGGATGCTCCTCTACAGAACAGTGCACAGCCAGGAAAGCATCCCCTGCAGCCCACTGAGCACCAGGGGCCCCGCATCCCCTCCCGAGTGCACAGCTCACCAGGACCCCCCCCCAGCCAGCCCCAAAAGCCACCCCCGGCGGGCAGGGGGCTGTTCACGTAGTCGGGCAGCACGGACGGGCTCCAGCTGCAGAGGGGAAGCAGTTTCCAAGCTCCTTCGGTAGCATCCTGTGGAGCAGGGCACCGGCAGCAGCACCAGCACAGGGGAATTCCTGCCTCTGCAGCCCTGCCTGTGCCAAGGCGCACGCAGATGCTCCTTCCCTGATGGTTATGTAGGTTAATAGCATGCAATGCGATTGCAAGGCACAGGCAACCGCAAAGCTATGTCAATATTTAGCGTTTACACATTTGGCTAATTAGGGAGCAACCTGTGATTGCCTCCGAAGGAGGCAGGGCTGCGTCGCCCATCTCCCTCCCCCTCCCCTGATTCGGATGGAGGAAACGTCGGCTCATTATTTCTGGAGTTCTCTGGCCACAAACAGTCCATCCCGAAATGCTGTGCCCAGGCGCTGGATGTCAGAAATCATTATCCTAAATACAGCTCCATGCATGATTCATGAAGCTGGGCTTCACATTAATCAGGGAGAGATGGGTGAAAGCGGAGCAGCGTCGCAGACCGCTGTGCACAGGCAGGCGAATGGGAAGATGAGATTTGGACCTCTGGGGCTAAAATCAGAGGGATGGTGCAAATCAGAGAAACAGCCACGGTCCCAAAACAATCAGAGCCCATGTGAGTAGAGACCAAATGCAGGCAATGGGCCGATGCCCAAGTACCTTTCTGCTTGAGGAGCTGCTGCGACTCGATCACATTAATGAGCGCAGGGCAGCCGGCACCATGGCTCTGAGCAGCCTCGGAGATGCTCGGCTGCTTTCCACATTAGCCCTGGTCCGGGCAATGCGCTGGGCCAGCAGTGGGACTCACACAATGATGTGATATGATGATGTGCAGAGCATACTGTGATGCTCTGCACAGTTTGACCACTAAAAATAGAAAAATGTGTGTGGTTTTTTTTTTTTCTGAAATGTCACTGGGAGGTTCCTGGGCAAGCTGGGTTTCTGCACCAGTGCCACGCTGCGCCCCAGCAATCAGGACCTTCTTGGGACACAAATGCTCCTTCCATTGCTCCAGGGCTTGGGAAACCAGGGAGATGTGTCATCTCTGTACCTGGATCTGCCCCAAACACAAGCCCTGGGCCCCGACGGTCAAACAGCCAGTGAGGGTTGCCCTCGGTGTGCCAGTGCCGATGGCGTGCTGCAGCAGGACGCGGTGTGCATTTTGCAGGAGCAAGTGTCCACGCCAGGCTCAGCCCCTGAGCTCCGTCCCCACATCCTGGGCTGTTCCTTTGCCACTGGTACAACCACTCCTGGTTAAAAATAAATAAATAAATAAATGAACCGACAAAAATGCAGTGACTAGCAGCCAGGCCAGCCGTACAGAAGGGGGAAATCCATAGCTGGCATTGTAAAACCTGGGCTCTGAGATGAAAGCAGCGGTGACCCCTGTGTCGTGGAGGAAGCAGGCAGCACCACCGAGCCCCGCAGCTCTGCTGGGCTGGGACAGCTTGGGAGAGTGGGACCCACATGGGCAAGGCCCCAGGAGCCACCGCTCTGGGCTGGTAGAAACCCCTGTGCCATGGGAGCCCCCGTCACCAAGCCCATCCCATGGGAACCTCCCCAGGGGCACCCCAAGGCAGCCCCCACACAGGACACCAGCCTCGCCATTGGCAGAGGGTGCTCATCCCACCACCAGGGCACTTCCACTTCTGAAATACCAACATCAGAGGCCAGTTATCAAAAATGTATAGGTTTGGCTGAAATTTTCTGTCGTGCCATCCCAGCCTGGACGTGGCTGACGGGTCCCAAGGCCGGGGGCAGCTCGCTGTCCCCAGGGCCGGTGTGCTGGCTGAGCAGGACAGACTGGCTGAGGGAAATGGCATCTCCCTTTATGCTAACCCCCCTTTTTTTTTTTTTTTTTTTGCATGGAGAAGTTGTTTTGCAGCTTGTCTCCTTATATCAGGGCTAAACACTGATGTGTAAGGCAGTGCTATTTCTGGAGGTCGCTGGGTTGCCAGGATTTTCTGTACAGGTGGAACTTGGGGCCGCTGCGTGTGATCCCCGTAAGGTGGCTGTGGCTGTACTCATGAATTTATTGTGCCTGTGGCTGTACTCCTGAATTTACTGTGCCTTGCTTGACTCTGGCACCAACACCACAGCAGGATCAGCACTCGCTGTTCACCTCCTTCTGCGCTGTGTTTCTGGGGATGTGTCCTGGCCAGAGCAACTGGGGGCAGAGACAGTGCGGCAGGAGGGATTCAGCACATTGGAGATGTGCTGTAAGATGTGGCTGGAGGTGATGTATATCCTCCGGGCATGTGGAAGATCTCCAGACAGTAAATCATTGCTGCTTCCATCCCTCAGCACTGCGGCACCTCCCCGCTCCCCCTCCGGAGGTTCCCTGTCTATGTAAAAAATAGCCACCGCTGCGTTAGGGCTCTCCAAATTTTCTCATGCTTCTGATTATAGCTTTTAAGTTGATCCACAAGCCAAGGTCTCCGGTGAGTTCAGTGAGTTTTCATTAATTTTGCCTGGCTTAGGAACACAGTGGGCTTTGTGAAACTCCAAGCCCAAAGCATTTTAGGCTGTTGGAGCCTGCCATGGTGCCCACGCTGCGGGAGGACGGGCGGATGCTGGTGGCACATCCGCGGGCTCTGGAGCAGGCTCGAGTCCGGAGGGGCTGGCTGAATTTCCCTGCACTGAGCAGGCTGAAATGCCCCTGCCACAGGCATCCTGTGGCTTTTTTTGGGGGGAGGAAAGAGGGATGTGGAGTGGGACTCTGGAACAAAGGTGCGCTTGGGGCTCCCCGTGCGGTGCTTGGAGGTGCTCTGGGGAGAGGCAAAGCTGCTGGGAGACAGGAGATGGCAGGGCAAGGGCAAGAGCAAGGGCAAGGGCAAGGGCAAGGGCAAACCCAAATCCAAACCCCACAGGCTCAGCCTCTCTTGTCTTGGGGAGACAAAGGCAGCAGCAGTGCAGAAAGCTCCAGGAACCAAAAGCATGAAGAGAAACCCAAATGCCTTTACCACCAGAGAGAAGGCTTTTTTCTTCTGCCCTAATTTAGCTCTGGAATTTAGCTCTGGAAATGAAGATTTTTTAAATTCCCTCTGTGCTGGTGTCCCCAGCATCCATCAGGTGCCACTTGCAGCGATGTCCCTATGCTCTCAGCCACCCTTCCAGCCCTCCCACAAGGCAGGTACCAGCGGCTCTGTCCCTCTCAGCACACGTCCACGGGCCTTATGAGGGCTTGAAAATTTCCCTTTTAATTAAAGGAGCTCTGCAGGCAAGCTCCACTCATTTATATTTCCCTTTATATTTTAATTTATTGCTACATCAGCTATTAACACCCCCCCCCCCCCAAAAAAAAAAAAAAAAAAAAAAAAAAGGAAGCAGAAAGCAGAAAGGCGCAGAGCTGACACAAGCCGGGCGCCTTTCGGGATGACTCACTGCAGCACCGAGATGGCTGCTGGCTTCGGATTCACCCTGCCTCTGCCTCCAGCCCGCGGGAGGCAGCGAGGCGAGAGGCTGAGAGGCTTCGTCCCTCGTGGCCGCTTGGATGGAGGCTTCGCCACGCGGGTATCGGCGACATCCCCGTGGGCCCTGGTGGGAGGGGGGCTTCCTCCCAGAGGGGCAGCAGGGGGAAGACGTTGGGAGGAGGAGATGGCAAGGCGTTTCCAGCTGACCTGATTTTTCTGCCTGCTTCCCTCGCCACATCTCTGCGAGGGAGCTCAGGAGTGGTGGCAGCTCGCCTGGGGTTGCGGGCGCGCTGCTGGGTGCCCCAAGCGCATCCCCTGAGCTGGGGGAGAGCCTCGGGGCTGGACCCTCTTTTCCTGCCCTGCCTTTCAAGTGCCAAAGCTGGCTAAGGAGAGAACCAGCCCTTTCGCAGTCCTTTGTGCAGCAAGGGGAGAATTCACCCAGGTACCATTTGTGCTGCAGCAAAGCCACCCCTGGAAGGACGCGAGGACACCAGCATGAGCCTGGGCGAGGCCAGAAGGTGACCTGGGGTCTGCAGCCACCCCCAGGGCTTTGGGGCTGCTGCTGGAAGCACAGGGGTGTGGGGACACGCAGGGACACCCTGCCACGATCCCGGGGTGATCCCCTGCAGCCTGCTGGGCTGATGGGCAGGGGCGCAGGGTGCAATCCTGCACCCAGGGAGCCCTGGCAGCTCTCTGCCTCGCACCACTGGAGCCAGCAGGGCTGGACTGGAGGGCACAGTTTCAGGTCCACCCAGCATCAGCACATAAATGGGGCTGGGGGGAGATTTACAAAGAGCTGACCTGTGCAGAGACCGGGTGTGAGTTGCAGCGGATGCCCTCGGAGAGCCCAGGGGTTCCCCCAGGGCAAGGCTCCCTCCCAGAAAAACAGCTGAGAATTGATTTCAGAAGGGAAAAGGAAATTCTCCCCGTGGCAGCACATCAGTGACAGGCAGAGCAAACCCCGGGGGGCAGCACACCCTCCTCGCTGCCAGCAGCCAAAGCTGGCTGTGCTTATCTCACAGCCTCCAGAGCTGCGCAGCCACCCCTAATCGCCATAAAAATAAACGCTTTTGCCTCGTATCACAGAACAGAGGAATTTCCCTCCGTTGGTTTTCCCTTTTTTTTTTTTTTTTGATTTTTTTTTCCCCAAGGCCTCCCTCCGAGCCTTCCCCCCCCCCTCCCTCCTTGCCATGTAAGCAGGCGCGGGGCACAGGCTGACATGGGGACACGGCGGCGGCAGCGCTGCCTGGCGCAGGGCCGGGGCTGGCAGGGCACGCAGCCACGAGAGGCGGGCACGCAGCGGGGGGAAGGATGCTCCCCGCCGACACGAGCTCCCAGCCTGCTGTCTGCGTGCCTGGAGAAGGGTGAGGGCCTGCAGGCTCCGTGCCCGAACCCTAAAGCAGATGGATTTGCCCTGGAGGGTGGCACGGAACCTTGAAGGGTGTGAACTGCCGGTCTGACTGAGCTGCTTGGTGCTGGAGCAATGAGCCATCGCCACATGGGCATGCGGCCGTCACCCGGGGAAGGTCTCAGAGCCTCCCTTTGCAGCCCCTCTGCGCTGGCAGCCGGCTTTGGGGGCAGTTGGAGCTCTCGCCAGGCCATACAGGGATGGCTGCGGGTGGCAGCGTCCCGCTGAGCTGACCCCGGCCATGCGCCTGACCTGCTGCCTTCGCCCACCTCCTGCACGGGGACAGCGGGGAGCTCAGCAAGCCGGGCAGGGCTGCCCAGGACCCCTCAGCACACCCAGCCCCAGGAGGTTCAAGGAGCAGGATGCTGTGACGGGCACCTGCGAGGGCCGAGGCGCATCGCCGGCACACCGTGGGGCGGCACGCTGAGCTCGGGGCCCCACCGCTCGCCCCCCGCCCTCCTGCTTTGGGGCGCTTGGAGCAGGTAAGGCAATTTGGGGTGGGGGGACACCGGTTCCCCTGCCCACCCCGCTCCCAGCCCCGTGCAGCCACCGCAGAGCTGCCTGTAGCCTTCACGGGGGAAACCGCAAAGGCAACCATGAGATGGTTTTGCCAAAAATTGGGGGGGTGTCCCGTCCCCCACCCCCCGGCTGGCAGCAACCCCTCGCACCCATCTCCAGCTCTCCCAGGGGAGCTGCGGGGGGGATTCCCCAGCCCCCCCCTCCATCCACCTCCCCCAGCACAAAGCCGCCGGGCGGAGCCGGAGGGCGGCACCCAGGGGAGGATGGAGGGGGGGTGACGGGGCGGGGACCCCCCCCCCCAACCCTTCCCCTTCCTTCCCAGCCCCTTCCCCTCCCCGCCCGGCCCCGCGGAGCTGCCGCCGGCCCCGCAGGGCTCCGCGGCTCCGCGCACGCTGCGGCGGGGGCGGCGCGGCTGCAGGTGAGCGGAGGGGAGCCGGAGATGGGCAATTCGGGGGGCTGCATGCTGCGGGGGGGGGGGGGGGGGGGGCAGGGACATCGGCACACCGGGCTGAGCAGGGACCGGGGAGCAGCGGGGAGGAGAGCAGCCTCCAGCCCGGGATGCTGCGGGGAGCTTGGCGCACGGGGTACCCCTGCCGCGCACTCCGGAGGTGGGTGTAGGGGAGCCCCTCTGCCCCCGGGTCTTCTCCACCCCCCCCAGGAACCTCAGGGCAGGGTGCGGGGTCCTCCCTTTCCCCCCAGAAGCTGTGCGCCCGGTACCTGGCAGCAGAGGCACCGCGCACGGCAGCATCCGCAGCAGGCGCTGGGCTCCTGCTCACAGCCGACCCCGGAGCTTTGGGTAACCGCCCCCCTCCTGCACCCCAAAAAAGAGCCGGGAGTCCCCCAGCTGCCTGCCCCCAGCCCCGGGCACTTCGGTGGCCTCCGAGCACACGGCAGCAGCTCAGGCTCCGGCTGCAGAGAGCTGCCAGCAGTGGGAAAACCCCTCCGTGCTCCCCGCACCCCGCTGAGCATCTTCAGCTCGACGGGCACAGGGATGCTCAGCGGCGGGGACAGGGCACATGGGCATCCCAGGGAGAGTGTCACCTCCCCAGTCCTGCCCCAGCCACCCCCAGCACGCAGCCGATGGATGGGGACACCCCCCGGGACGTCAGCTGCCCCCCTGGATCCCCCCAGCCCTGCCCCGATCCCACGGGCATCCCAGCTGGGGCTGGCCCCAGCAGCCTGCAGCCAGCACCCCGGCACGCCTGGGAGGTGCAGGGCCACGAGCCCATGGTGACAGGGCGCTTCGGGCTGGGCTGCAGGCAAGGGACAAAGGCTTTCCTCCTCTGCACGTTTCTAATGGCTCCTCTGAGACCAGCCCCACGACTCCCCGCTGGGAAGCCTCGCCGAGCTGTAAGTACGGGGCTTTTTATCCGGGCTGTTCATCTAAACCCATCGTACCTGCTTGGAAAACCCCTGAGTGCAACACTCCCTGCTCTCACCGCATCCTCACTCGAATATCTATTAGCATCTCCCTGCCCACTCCCCTGGGTCCCCTCCGCCAGTTGGAATAAATACACAGAACTTCCCAGTGAAAGGCTGTCAGAAAAAAATGCATTGTCAAGGGAAACTCTTCCAGCATTTCATACAGATATGCTTGATCTGTTTTAATATTTCTTTACTGTCATAAATGCATATATCAGAGATTTTTTTCCTTCACGAGATACATATTCATTTGAATGCCCAGTGCATGGTTCCTACTGGGTGTGTGGCAGTTTCCCTCGAACAGCTCACAGAACATTTCAAAATCGATCACAAAGGGCCTGGCTCGATCTGCTCTGTTTTCCTAATCATTTATGGAGATTTCGGTGCGACTAAAAGACAATTTTGCAAATTCACGTTACTGCAGACAGGCACATTTGTATTCTCTGCCCATTGTGATTTAAAAAATAAAGAAAAAACCCAACACACCCAACCTCCTCAAAGCCAGCTCCTGTCCCCCAGCCGCTAGCCCCGCCGATGGGACAGATCCTGCCCTGGTGATCCAGGTGGACAGGTTCTGGCCCAAGCCTCGGCGGTGCTCCAAGGCTGAGCTGAGCTCGCCATGAAGCGAGCAGGCAAAAGAGTTACAGAACTATTAATTGCTGCGCTGGATTCCCAGATGAAAGCCGTGTGTGGGCAGAAATAATTCACTCCGTTCAGAAACAGGCATCAGGAAGGAGAGTCTCTGTCCGCGACCCCCCTCGCCCTGCTCCCTGTGCAGCAGGGAGGAATTTCCCCAGGATCCAAAGCTCGCCCATCCCTGACACCCATTTTTCTCTTGCCATCAGAGCCCAAAGCTCTCCCATCCCTGAATTTTCCTCCTGCCATGGGGGCAAGGCATCACCCACAGCCACAAGGTGTGAGTTGCTCCTGCTGAGCCCGAGCATCGCTTTGGGCTCACCCCACGCTGCCAGCCCCATCCACAACCCCCAGGCTTGCCCCATCCTGGCCCCAAAACCACGTCCCCACTGCCTGGGGTGGTGTTTGGCCTGGCCTTGCCCCCCGGCTGCAGAACAGGGCACGGAGAGGCTCGGGGGGCGCAGGACGGGCTGCAGCCCACGGGCCCACCCCCACGGCCCCTGCGTGTGCGCGCAGCCTGACTGCATGAGCATCCTTCTGGAAGGAACCTGGATTAGTCATCCCCACCCCACAGATGGGCTGTGTGATGTCTTCCCTGGAAAAGCCGATCTGTCACAGAAATCCCAGTTTGTCCCTGAACAGGAGGAGCGCCTGCGCCCCTTCTTCTCCCTTCCATGTCTGAAGCATTTAAAAAAAAAAATTGATCCTTTTATTTTTTTTCGCCCCCCCTTAGACAGGAAAGCCGATGAGTCCATTTAGCTCGGAGGCTTTGCACAAAAGAGTTGCCTCCTCCAGACACGGGGAAGCGCTTGCCTTGTGGTGTGCAGCCTGTGTCTTTATCAGCCCCGGCGCCGAGATGCAACCGAGGTAGCAGATGCCTCTGCTGGGCTATTTCACACCCGGCTGGCATTTGCTGCACCCACAGCCCCACTCAGCCTAAAAACCCACCTCTGGGGGCTATTTCCAGCCCTGGCTCCATCACCTCTCCCTCTCCAGCTCTGACCTCCATGCTCAGATGCAAAACCCCCCCAGGTTCCTCC
Source organism: Aythya fuligula (assembly GCF_009819795.1). Classification (NCBI taxonomy): domain Eukaryota; kingdom Metazoa; phylum Chordata; class Aves; order Anseriformes; family Anatidae; genus Aythya; species Aythya fuligula. The sequence continues at coordinate 2,136,806 of NC_045574.1, read as the reverse complement.
AACCTTTTATATGTCACTGCACAGGCACCAGAAAGTGCATAGCCCCCTTTCCCTGCTTCGGTGCTTGCCCCATAAACCCCTCAAGGTGTCTGGTGAGCAGTGTGGGGTGGGGGAACCCACCTCAATGTCTTGGCCCTCAGGTGCTGCCCCACCTCCCCAGCACCCCTGCAGTGCCTTTTCCCCCGGCTTCTGCTGCCCGTCCCCAACCTCTGTCCTTGTGTCACCCAAAAGTTTGAAAACTGCCATGGGTGACACCAGGTGGAGAGGGTGAGAGACTTTTCTAATAAGAATGGGCTGATGAAAGCCGTGGAGGGAAAGCTTTGAGAACAGAGACAGGCCGGTCAGGGGGGTCACAAATTCCTCTGCAACCACTAAAAGAAAGCTCCAGCATTGCACAAGTCACATCAGCAATGACAGATCAGCAGAGCTCAGGAGCAAGGCACAGCCAACAAAGGGATTTTCCCAAAAGCAGATGATTTGTGGGAGAAATGCAATTTTGGGGTCTCAGAGAGCAGACCCGGTGCCCTCCTGAGGACACCAAAGCCCCGGCACCGCTCCCTGCGAGTTCCACCACGCCCCTCCGGAAAGGGCGACAGGCCAGGAGGTAGGTGGAGAGGTTCCAAGGTGACTTAGAGCACAAACCGAGTGCTCGCCTGCTTAGTTCAAACCTCTGGTCAAGGTGGGTAAATGCATTTTAGGGTGTGCGAATGCTGCTCGTTGTTAGATGTTGTAACTCTTGCTTGTTAGCAAATGGAGCTGCTGCTGCGTGGCAAAGCCCAGTGCCCTGAAACCCGTAAAACCCAGAAATGTGGCAGAAAGCAAAACTTCCCTTTTTATTTCCCTACTAATACACAGGCCTTTCATTCAGTCATCAATGATTCTGAATCATGTTTTTGTTATGTTTCAACACTATAAAAATAAATCCTAATATTTTATGTGACAGAACACACAAGAGGAGACAAAGCAGGCAGACGAATTGTTTTGACACTTCTTCCTCTGAAATTTTCCCTAACACCTGTGAAAACGCTTTGATTTTGGCAAAACTACCACGGCTCCTGGGCAAATCGTGCCATCCAAGGACTTTTTGGCCAGGTCCAATTAGCAATGTAGGTGGTCGGGCTGCAAATCTCTGGCACAATCTGATGAGCGCAGGGCAGCACAAGATCTATTTTTTCACTGGGGGATAAATCCTCTCTCCAGTGACTAATTACCTGTTTGAAGGAGGAAAGCCCCACAGGCGAGGTGCTGGAGATGCAGCAAATTGCCTTCGTTAGGCCACCGGCGATCTGCAAAGGGAGAGATTTCAAGAGGTAAATAAGGAAGGAAAGCCTCATCTGGAAAAATAGGTTTGGTTGTGTTTGTTTTGTTTTGTTTTGTTTTCCTTCTTCCCCAGCAAAGAACAAATGCCCAAAGCTGCTCCTTCCCCTCCATCCACTGTCCCTCTCTGTCCCACACGTGAGCACCCCTCACCCCCCAGGGACCTCTTGTCCCCCCCGAGCACCCTCGAGCTGTGTCTCGCCCACAGGTGGACCAGCCCCCGCTCTGCTGATCATGGTCAACAAGACCTTAACCTACTGGGGTCCCGGCTTCGAGGAGGACGTTATCAACATCAACGTGGGGGGGCTGAGGCGGCGGCTCAGCTCCAGCGCCCTCTCCAAGTTCCCCGACACCCGCCTGGGGCGCCTGCTGTCCTGTGACTCGGAGGAGTCCATCCTGCAGCTCTGCGATGACTACGACGTGAGCGCCAGGGAGTTCTACTTCGACCGAAACCCCGGCTTCTTCCTCTACGTGCTGCACTTCTACCAGACGGGGAAGCTGCACGTCATGGAGGAGCTCTGCGTCTTCTCCTTCTGCCAGGAGATCGAGTACTGGGGCATTAACGAGTTCTTCCTGGACTCCTGCTGCAGCTACCGCTACCACGAGCGCAAGCTGGAGGGCCGGCACCACAACTGGGACGAGGAGAGCGAGGTGAGCAGCGTGGACACGTCCCCGGATGAGATCTCCGACATCAACCATGAGCTGCTGCGCTACAGCACGCTGCGCTGCGGCAATGCGCGCAAACGCCTCTGGCTCACCATGGAGAACCCCGGCTACTCCATTCCCAGCAAGCTCTTCAGCTTCGTGTCCATCAGCGTGGTGCTGGTCTCCATCGCCACCATGTGCATCCACAGCATGCCCGAGTACCAGGAGGCGGACGAGGCCGGCAACGTGCTCGACGAAGCCGTTCTGCACAAACTGGAGTATTTCTGCATCTCCTGGTTCACCTTTGAGGTGTCCTCCCGCCTCCTGCTCTCCCCCAACCCCAAGAAGTTCTTCAAGCACCCCCTGAACCTGATCGACATCGTCTCGGTGCTGCCCTTCTACTTCACCCTCTTGGTGGACCTGACCATGGGCAGCGACTCGGAGCTGGGCAACCTGGGCAAGGTGGTGCAGGTCTTTCGGCTCATGAGGATATTCCGGGTGCTGAAGCTGGCTCGGCACTCCACGGGGCTGAGGTCGCTGGGGGCCACCTTGAAGGTAAATGGGCTCCCTATCTCCATACCTACCCTTATTACCAGCTCTGGGATGGCCGGGAGATGCAGAGGTGCCCATTCCCAGTGGTTTTCCAGCTCTGGGTGGTGTGTGAGAGCTTGTTTGGGGCAGTGGGTTGGGCTGTGGGATGTGCCAAAGCAGTGTGAGGGTGCTGCACAAGTACCCCTTGTGCACACACCCAGAGCAAACAGGAATTGACCCTGACACTTGGAAACTTGGTGCCTCCATGGGTTCAGCCCCACCGTGGTGGGCCAGCACCATACCCAGTGTCGGAGCAGAATGAGCCATGCAGGGGTGGTGACATCCCACCAGGACACCTCACTGGGTTAGCCACGGGGTCTGGGACCACCAGGAGCCGTCCTGTGGCACCGCAGAGCATGCAGGGCTGGGGAAAGCTGGCCTCAGGACCAGGCCCTCAGGAGGACAAGCTGGATGAAGGGGCACTGAGAGTGCCCCAGGCCCCTGGCACACTGGGAGGTGGCACCCACACACATTTGAGGAAAGGTCCCCAGGCTTCACATCGTGCCCCAATGCTCACCAGAGCACCCTCCCAGCACCTGGGAGGGCCTGGTGAGAGCAGCTGTGATGGGTTTTGAGGCATGAAGCTGTCATGAGACCCTCACCAGCCTGGTCCCATGTCCCCGACTTCCATCGCTGCAGCTCAGCTGCCCCCCATCAGTCTCTGCTGTCCCCACAGTCCCTCCAGCCGCCTCATGCCAAGGGTGATGTGTGGCTGAGCCAGTGTGTTGGGGAGGGTGAAGCCATCCCCTCACCTCAAAATCCAGGTGCTGCAGGGTCCAGCTAGCCCAGCCTTTGATTTTCTCTGCTTCTTGGTGACCAACTCAAGAGAAACCCCCAGGCCAGTCGCCAGGCCCACCAAGTGTGGCAGCAGATGCTCGAGCTGCGCACGGGGAGGACACCACTAGCACAGACACCTTCGCTCGTCCTGGGGCTGCCTCTGGCCCCACTTCCAAAACACCACACTGGTTCTCAGGCTGGGGACCCCGTGGTGCTGGCACGGGATGTCCTGGTGTCAGCAGAGCTTGGCGGCCAGGGCTGGCCCCGCTCCATAGGGCTGGGTAGAAAGAAAATCAACTCTTGAGCATGGCTGGGGAGGAGGATGGGGTCCAGGGAGCATTGTTTGAAACAAAGGCACCTGCAGCCCTACCCACAGCACCCTTGTTCCTGAAAACCCACCTTGGAAGAGCAATGAGCAAGCGGCATGCACACCTAAAGCAGCTCACAGAATTTAAATCAAACCTTCCAGGTGGGAAGGGCTCCCCGATCCTTTCCTGTGCTCCACGGGGCAGGGGCTGCAGCAGGGCAGGGGCTGCCGGGCTCTGCCAGGCTCTGCCGGGCTCTGCCGGGCTCGCTGCACATCCTTGGGCAGAGCCAGCAGCAGGGGGTGAGCGACACAAGGCTGCCGCAGCTGCCTGGTGCTGTGATTTACCGGCCACATAAATTACAACACCGTGTTCATCATAATTTATTTCCTTCTGCAAGAGCACAAAGCAGCAGCAGCGGAGGAGCAAAGCCTGCTGATGGCCGGGAAGCGGGGCGATGGCTCTGGCACGGCGAGTAGTTGCTGCCCTGCCACAGGGGTGTTAGCAGAGGGATTTCTGCCCTTTGTGCAGCGTAAACTCAGCACTCTGCAGATGATCCAGGGGGCATTTAATTTGGTGGCAGCCTTCCCACACATCGCTGCTCCTCCTGCCCTGCACCAACATCCGTGACAGCGGGTGCGCTTCCCAGCTGGGGGCTCGGTGCTGGCCGCCCCCCAGCAGCGGATAAACTCCATACAGAAATAAGCCTCTCGTGGCCAGCTGATCCATCTGTGAGGCTCGGGGCTCTTTGTCCTTCCCCAGGAGCTCTTGGAGTTTCTCTGGGGCATTTGCAGCCACAGGTGATGGCGGAGGGGGAGGGTGTTATTTCCCTTGGTGTTACTGGCATTAGCTGAGCAGCTTCTGCCAGCAGTACAAGCAGTCTTCGTGCTCCCTGCCATGAATCCACCTCCTTTATGCCTTGCCTTGACCACAGAAGCTCTTTTCCCATGTCTTCTGCTGTTTGCTTTGCTCAAATGTTTCGTTTAGTCATTATGTGGTCTCCAGTAAAGCATTCTTTGGCTGTTGGGAGACTGAAAAAATAATATAATCAGAGCTCTGATTTCCTTTCCCCAAAAGATGAGAGGAGCGAGTTGGCCGATCAGTGGGCAAAAACATCCAAGAAATTTGCTTGTGGTGACCAGACAGGGACAGAACTGCAGCATGGGCTCAGCCCTGTGAGCTGCTGTTTGCTCTTAACCCGTTGCACACCCCTGCTGTCCGTCCGTCTGTCCCACTGCCACCACCCCCTGTCCCCAACCTGGCAGTTTGGGTGTCCCCAGTGAGCCAGGGGCGCAGTGCCCGTGGGGATGGGTGCTGGGGCCAGCCCGGGCTGGTGCTGGATGGATCCTAGGCTGATCCGATGAGCGGGGCTGCATCGATTCACACCGGGCTGAGGCAGAGCAGTTGGTCTTGCTTTGAGCCTCTCATGGAGCAGCAGCAAAAGGGAGATGGAATTATCTCCAAAAGAACAGTTTCTATAAAACAACTCCCCCAGCACAACAGCTGTGTGTTCCTGTAGCATCTCTGGTGTCCTGTAGCAGGGTTGGACACGGGTTAAAGTCACCAAGAACCCCAGGGTTGGAATGTCCCCAGCAGTGAGGCTTCAGGGGACAGAATTGGGCAGAATATGAGCAAAAGCCTGCTGAGCTCCGCAGATGGTGAGGGGTGCCGGAGGGGCAGGCGGTGGGGCCAGCCGGGGCTGGGACAGGAGCTGGAGGCAGAGCCGAGGCTGCAGCAGAGGCACCTGTCCTCCTTGTGCTCGCACACCGCCAGCATCAGGAAAATACAAATCACCTTGCTCAGAGCCTGCCGGTCCGGTGCTTCCTGGGGACCTGCCAAGATAAAAGGAAAACGTGTCTGGATGCTGCTAGCCCAGATCAGGCTGGAGCCGGGGCACAGCGGCTGCAGCAGGAACCCTCGGTGGGAAGCACAGGGCTGGGCTCCCCTCCTGGCTGCCCTGTCCCCATGGGGGTGCCAGGGGCTGGCTTCCCAGCCACCCTGCTCTCCCCAGACACGGCTCACCCATGTACCCTGACCCTGAGCCCACCCGGGGCTGCTCCCACTCCCCTCCCCGTGTTCCCCACACTGTGTTTAACTCCCAAGTGCTGCCACTGTGCTGTGATGCCCACAAGATGCCCGTGGAGGTGTGCAGGGGGCTGCACGGGGGCCGTGTTTGTGCTGTGGTGCCCCAGCGCCCTGACCACGATGGTCCTCGCTCATCGTCACCCCGCTTTGCCTTCCAGCACAGCTACCGGGAGGTGGGCATCCTGCTGCTCTACCTGGCCGTGGGGGTCTCCGTCTTCTCCGGCGTGGCCTACACCGCAGAGAAGGAGGAGGACGTCGGCTTCGACACCATCCCGGCGTGCTGGTGGTGGGGCACGGTCAGCATGACCACGGTGGGCTACGGTGACGTGGTGCCCGTCACGGTGGCGGGCAAGCTGGCCGCCTCGGGCTGCATCCTGGGGGGCATCCTGGTGGTGGCACTGCCCATCACCATCATCTTCAACAAGTTCTCCCACTTCTACCGCAAGCAGAAGGCGCTGGAGGCTGCCGTGAGGAACAGCGAGAAGAAAGACCCCGAGGACACGGAGAGCTGCTCCAGCCACGACCGGGACTCGGAGGCACTGAGCGAAACCTCCCTGGGCAGAGGCAGCCCCGACCGCCGCGGTCTGACCCCCGGCATCCTGCCTGCCCCCTGAGCCCCCCAGGACGTGGCGGAGGGGCCGGGCTTCCCCATCTCCCAGCTCCACACAGGGGACAGGAGGGGCTGGGGATGGTGCCCGCCGGCTGCTGCCAGCCCCGGGGCAGTGGGAGGCAGCAGCTGGGGAGGTTTGGGTGCGTCTCAGCTGGATGTACCCCAGCCAGGGGACAGGAAGGGAGAGGGGAGAAAAGAAATGTGGGTGACCCGAACAGGCGCTGCTCTGGGTGCATGAAGGGTGGTGCTCCTCCATCCTAAAGTTGTGTGTCATTTAGGGCATGGCGCTCGTTCCAGAGCTGCTGCTGCTGCTGGCACCCAGCCCATGCAGCAGAGAGGAGGCAGAGTGCCTGCAAAGGGCTGCCGGGGAGCGGACACGAGGGATGCTCCTGGGCACCAAGAAGCTGCCTTGGCCACTGCCGCGTGCTCCTGGTTTCCAGTGCTGGAGGAGCTGCCACGCTGGGGTGATGAACAAAGCCTGAGGGATTTGACACCTGCCCCGTTCCCCAGCCTCACCCTGCTGCCTCGTCCCCCTGCCCTGGGGCCAGGCAGGGGCAGCAGCAGTGCCAGGAGCCGGGGGGCATCGCCTCCATCCCCGCAGGGAGCTGAGCCCCCCAGGGCTCCCCTTTGCAGAGGAGGCAGCCCCGGCAGGACAGAGGGGACCTCGTGCTGCTCCTTGTCACCTCCTTGCCCGAGCCCCTCTCAGCTGGGCAGGGAGGACACCCCTGTCCCATGCAGACCCTGATTCAGCTGCACGTTTGGGGTTGTTCCCGGCACAGCACTAATTCTCTACGGAGCTTTTCCTTGACCCCCCCCCCGATTCTCTGTTTGGAAATCGTGCAGGATTTTCGTGCACACAGGAGTGTGCCCAGCAAGCCCCAAACTACTCCGATGGCTACAGAACGGCCACAGCCACCTGGATCCTGGTGCTTGCCACCAGCCGTCCTGGCTGGCACACAGGGCACCTCGTGGGGACCACCACGGTTGGTGACAGCTCTGCCACAGCCACCTGCTGTCCACGGGGATAAAAGACAAAACCGTGCGGGTCCAGCCGCCCTGAGCTCAGGTGGGACCAGGGGAACCCCGGGGAGCAGCAGGGCGTGGAGGTGCCCACGCTCCCGGCGCCATCGAGTCTTCCAGTACGGCCGTGCCGTGGTCGGCCCCGCGCTCACCGCCCGCCCCGGACCAGCTCCCGCTGCACCGTTACTTGAACAAAGGAAGGAGTTCCCCCTTCTCTCCATGAATACCCCAGTAGCAAAATGTACAAAAAAAAAAAAATGTGAAGACTAAATTACCTGTATTAACTAAGAAGCATTATGCAAATAATTAAAAGAGCATGTAAATTAATTTTCTATCTATGCATGGGATGCATACGGTATATTTTATTAAAGACCTGAGTGACCCACCCCGGAGGCTGGCTCTGTTTCATGCCCCATTCATCCATGGGCTTGGGGCAGGGGCAGAAGGAAGGTGGGATCAGCCCCCAGGAGCTGCCAGGCCACTTGCAGAGCGATTCCTGCAGCAGGCTGTGGTGCCCCTCTGCCATCTCCCACCACGGCTGCCGAAGCAGCATCCCAGGGGCTGGGGGGAGCAATTTCGGGCTGCGGGGCTCCCGGAGGAGCAGCACGGATGGGTGGCAGGCAGGGGGGGCGCAGGGTGGCTGGCAGAAAGAAGGGATGGCAATTAATGTTCGAAATGATGATTGCCCAAGCAAACAGCTTGCCCCATCCACAGCTCCTTCATCCTATCCATTACAGACCCACTAAATCTGGGAAGCAGGAATGTGCAGAGATGGGATGCACGGGATCAGCAGTGCCACGGGGCACGAGAGCAAACCTGGCAGCGCTGGGAGCTGGGGAGCAGCCTCTGGCCATCATTTCCCCTATAAAACACTTGGGTTTTAGGAAACTAACTTTAGCCCCTCCGGGGCTGTGTTTTGGTCTGGAGGTATGAAGGGCAGATTTTAAAGGAAGATTCAGTTCCAAGAGGCCCGTCAGGGTCTGTTGTGCCACCAGGGAGGGGTTGGCAGCATGAAGTCCCTCTTCATCGTCTTCCCTGGAGGCAGCATAGGAGGCTGAGGTGGCTGCTGGTGCCACTCGTGGCCTCCGAAACAAGGGAGGGGTCGTCTCAGTGCTGCTCCCAGCACGGCACCTGCACCCCGCAGCAAGGTGGGAGGGGAGGATTAAACCCAGAGTTTAATCTTTATTCCTTTGAGAGTTTTTTCATTTGGAATAATAATAAAAAAATCCCCATTCTACAAATCTTTCCGAGGCAAACACTTCCCTAACCTGGCGGTTAGAAGCCAGCCGTGCCTCCCCAGGGGCCCTCCACAGCTGCTGCATTCGACGGCTGCCCTGAGGGGCTGCCTGGGGGAAAACCACAAAGGACTTTTCTTTTTTTAGCCTCCTGCTTGCTGCGAAAACGTTCAGATTTGTATGGCGATGAGCAAGCGGGAAAGTCCTCCCACTGCTCTGCAGATAGAGCTGGCGGTGCCGGAGCTCTGCAGCGCCGGGAGCAGGCGGCGCAGGAAGGTGCCCAGCGCCAGCGTGCGCGCTATCGAGGCACTGCCACGCAGGGTGGGCTGCCAGGACGGGTCTGTCTTACTGTTCCCAAGGCCGGTAGGAAATTGGTGCTCTCCGGCTAATCCCTAATCAGTTTCCTGAGTGACTGTTCTCCTTTGGTACAGCGGGTAAATCAATTAAGCACTTTATCAGGTTATGTCTGCAAAAGCGGCTCTCCACACTCCAAAAATGATGGATGAAGGAGAGAGTATTTTACCTCCAGGGACCAGCAATGAAGGAGTGACCTTACTCAGCTATTTCACACAGCTGAGAATTGGACAATTCCTAGAGACAAAGTAAACTTCAGTACTTTTAAAAGCTTTTCTTCCTTCACCAGCATTCAGACACCCTGAGGGTGCTCTGTGCACCCGGCTGGTTGTGGGAAATCCAGGAGGTTTGGAAGGAGGTGATCCATAGGAAGCAGAAACTCCTCACTGGCAGTGCTCCTGGGACCTGTCCCGCCTGGCTCTGCAGCCCTGATCCCAGGGGGGTGAGTGCAGGGAGTCCAAAATCAGAGCAGACTGCTTGAAGAAGTGCCGATCACATCGGTGCTGCTTGTAATTCCTCCTTTTGCTGCACTGGGAGTGGTGACCAATAACGACCAATTGTGCCTTAGTCCTTTTTTTTTTTTTTTTTTTTTTTTAATTTTAATTGTGGCAAAACACTTTCTCCTGGTATTAGGAAAGCGCCTGGGTCTGCATATACCCATGGCTTCAGCCCTTACCTGAACAACAGCAATTAACCTGGTTGTACTTAAATCAGAGCTTTCCTTCTAACCATTTGAGCTAAGCGAATAGTCTCAAAGAGGTGGAATCAAGCTAACCAACTGCACCTGGGCAGGTCACACCATTTCAGGAAATGCCATCTGCTGCCCTTGAAAAACAGGGGTCAGGCATGCAGGGGAGCCCAACACCAGTGAGTGATGCAGCAGAGCCCATGATGCATCCACAGCCAGACCCAGGGAGCAGCAGAGGGGAAAAAGTGGCCCGTGCCTTCAGGATCATCCTCACCACGGTCAGTGGGTGATGGCCCAGACCCTGTGAGCCTCTCGGGGTGAGGAGAGGAGGGTGTGCAGCTTAGCACCCGCTGTGACACGGAGGAAGGTCTGCAGCAGGGACGTCCTGCGGTGACACAGGGGCACCGGGCTCCCTCCGCTGTATTGATCTTAGCTGCGACAGCCTGGAGGGGAGCAGAGCAGGCTGTGCTTAATGGATGGCATTGGATAGTTCTAAAATTTTTAAACAAGTTGGCTGCCTTCCTGGACTCTTAAATTAAAGGGCAATTAAGTCACTTTCAGCCTGGAAATAGCTGATGGGTGTTTCCTGCTTTGACTCTTAAATTTTGCCGGAGTGATTAATGCAATGAAAAACTGTCAACTCTCAAGTCAGGGCTGTCAGCCAACACCAAGAGCATTTATCTGACTGCCTGTTCAGCTCTTCTGGCCCATGGACGGAAGGAAATGGGACAAAATGAGGGTGTAGGAAGCAGCAGCTGGGCGTTAAAGACAATGCCACCTGCACCTTAGTACTGACAACCATGGGAGGAGGAGAAAATCTGGGGCTATGGCTTCTTGGCAGGTTGATTTATTTTTTTTTTCCCCCCCATAGCAGGGAAAATCTTGGCTCAACAGCCCCAGCTCAGGGCTACTTGTCAGCTGTTGTCTTTGTTAGCTCCATGCAGTTGGTATTTCTGCAGCACGTGCACCGCTCCTAGCATGAAATGAGTGCATGTGAGCACTCCTGCGGTATGGCTGCGGCGCTGCTGCTGCGCTGGGAGCACCATTTTCCCTTCATGCAGGTGCTCTGCAGTTTCCTGGTAATGTTGCTGAAAACGTGCAAGTGCTGCAGGCTTCCCCAGCCACTAGAAATGCCTGCAGCCTCCCTCCCTTTGGATTCCACACTCCTTCCTAACATTTAAAAGCTCACATCTATTTTGTTTCTTCCGGGATTGCTAACCAAGGCTGACTCCTGAATGAATTCTGTCTCTGGTTCAGTTAGTCATCCCTTCAGAACAGATTTAGTAACTGCTCAGGGAAACCACGTAAAAGCCAACAGTTCACCATGGGAAGGCAGCACCCACTCACTGTCAACTGCCTCCTTCTCCGAGCCAGAAAGCTGAAAGTGCAGCAAGTCAGCCAGAATTAGGAGAGTGACTCGAGCCTCACCTGTTGTGTAGGAAGAAGGAACGGGTACGTACCTAGCCCCGGAGCTGACTGCAGGCTCAGGAAGGTGCTGCAGCACAAAGCAGGGATGGCGAGCACTGCAGCAAAGCTCGCTGACCCCCCTGCCAGAGCTCCCTCCTGCACCTCCGATGTGCATCCTCACGGGGAAGTGGCCTGAGCATCCACCTGCATCGTCCCGAGCTGCCGCCAAGCCAGCTGCACGTGGGCCTGCCCCTGAATCAAAGCAAATAACCCCCCCAGCTCTCCTGGAGGGGTAGTGTTAGCAATGCTTTATGGCTAAAGAACTGCCTGTTCAAAAATGCATTTGACATGTTTACTGCTCGTGTTTATTAATGCTTGCATGCTCGGCTTGAGGCACCTCATGTCAAAGCTTGTCCTGATATGCCAGATGTTTTAACGCATAAATATTACTCACGACACTGATGCTTTCAGTAAGGACAGTTTATTTGCCCCTTTGAACAAATAAGGCAAGATTTGAGAAAGATCCAACAAAAACATCCTGTATCAAACTTGGAGAACACAATAAAAGTTACTATTCCATACATATACAAAGTAATGGCCAACGCTATTATATACAAACAGCCAGATCTTACAAAAGAGCATTTCAAGTCAGCACTTTATGCCAGTGTTGCTAATTTCTTTGTTACCAAAAAAAAAAAAAAAAGTTAAAGCTACAAACTTCACATTATTATGTCTCGCATGACTGACATCATTGGCATCTCTGGGTTTCAGAGGCAAAGATAACAGTTTGTCCAGAACACTTTCAGCAATGCAGATGGACCCAAGGAGCAGTGAATGCAGCTTCGCAATTAAGGAAGCGTTTTGCTTAACACCCTTGTTGGAACAGCTTTCCCTTAGGGCACGAGCCTTGGTCTGGGGGACTCTGAGAAGTGAGCAGCACTCTGCTCCCAGACACTCTACCAAGGGACCAAACAGGGAATTGCTTTCTCTAACAGACTGCAAATCAGTGAAGGAGAAAATAATTCCTCTGCATCACAGCTCCATGTGCAAGAAACATCAAGTCTCAGCTACTGCAAGCATTTAAGAAAGGTTCAAAGACAGCTAAGCCATTGGACCAGTTTTACTTCTTTTGGTTCATTTGCTGTATTGTAAGACAATCACATCAGCAAAGCAGAGCATTTCAACAGTGCTTACATTCAGTTACAGCAGACACAGGTTGCATATTCCAAAAACACGCACCACACTAGGGTGCTTCACCTAAAAACTTGGATTTTCTAATGCCCTCCAGCCACTAGAAAGTTACCTACACAGTGCAGAGGTAAAACTACTCCCAGCAGAATCTGCTCGATCCACATTACACGCATGCAGTGCAGAGTTTACCATGTCCCACATCCCAACATCTATCACACCAGAGGTACAAACCAGGCGTGAGCTAAAGCTGAGCTTCAGCGGGCCCTGCAGGAGCTGCCCAGCCTCCTGCCAGCTGCCTCCAGTCTCTCCTTGGTGCTGGGAGAGCTGCAGCCCAGCATACAGCCAGCCTGGGCGAGCCTGGGGGGATGGATCCATCGAAGTGACTAATTCAAGATGCAGTACTTCAACAGAGCTCTCCCTCCTAAACCACAGGAGTTTCTTTGATGCAAAGGGCTCTCATAAATATTGCTCATAAAAATACTCAGGGCAAAGCTTATTGCAGTTCCTGGACACGCACTGCGCGAGCCCTGGTGCTCATGCAGCACTTTGCCAGACTTCAGCAGAGTCCAGACTCTCACAGCTAAGGCATTTTAATCCATTCACAACAAAGGTTTTAATTACTGGGCTTGGGCTGCGGATGCAAGGCTTTTCCAAACTTTCCTGACACTTGAGGCTACCAAGTAGCTGATTATTCCAGGACATACAGCTTTTACTGCCACCTTTTTGCCTTAGGGCCAGCTGGGCCGCTGATCTCAGCAGCTGTGTTAGCACTGCCTATCGAGCCGGGACAAACCGATGCGACCAGATCTGCAGAGGGGGTACAAATGGCTTGGTTCCTTTCACAGCAATGGAGTATACCTGGTAACAGGAGGCAAAAGTCTGCTCCGAGCAGGGAAAAAGAGCCTCTCGAGGCATGAAGTGAGCACTTCTCTCCAGCAGCACTGCATTCAGGGGACACTGCTATTTCGTTTGATTATCTGGGTGGCCTACTAAGGCCTATTGCAGAAGAATGGCATGGAAACTCTTCTCTCCATCAGAGCACAATAAAAATAAATTGCTCTGACCAAGTATTTCATCACACGCCAGACATCTAAAACTAGGTAACTGCTGTTACAGCCCAGCGGGCAGAGGCGTCATCGGCCTGCCCTGCAGCCAGGCTCACTTCAGTGTTGCTCTGTTTTACCCTCCTCTCCACCAGCGTGAGATAATTGCACCATCCTCACAGCGATTGTACATGCTGGGTGTTGTCACTGAGCCATGGCAGGCAGAAATGGCAGGGTAATTTAAAGAGGAAGAACACGAGGAGCATCCAGAGGAACGGGAAGAGACTGAACCTCTTCCAGCAGGATATTGTTCATTGTCTTCTCCTCTGGATCAGCCCTGCCTCCACTCCACCCCATAATGCACATCTCTGTGCATCAACAAATGTTAGTTTTCATTTTTTCTCATGTGCTAAGCCTGGCAGAAATGTGAAGGATTGGGAAATTAAGTTTTTATTCCAGCACCTGAAGATGTAAATTTGAAATGACGAAGCTTACAAAATATTTCACCAACTGCGGAGACTCCTCAGTCCTCTCAGACACAGCAGAAGTACCTAATTTGGGAGAGGTTCACACAACTTCCACCCATTCAAATACTGGCTCCTTTCCCCAGCACTCCCCTGTTAGCAGGGTTGCCCTGAAGGACATTTCCAAAGAGATGGATGAAGTGGAATCTGCTTTGTTTTAGGTCAGATCACTGATTGGCTTTTGGTTTTAAGTCAACGTGGATTTTACATTACAGAATATAATTTCTGATGGAGGCACAACATGCTTTATCTACTAAGATTAATTCCTAAAGAACATAAGCAAAGGACAAAACCAAGGTCTTGAAGGAATCCCACTTGCTTAAAGCACAAAGTGTAAGGCATGGGGCTTATTACAGGCTTTTTAAAAACTGAGATTTAAGGTTCTTTCAAAGGCTGGAACAGTTTGTTCTGTTCAGTGACCTAAAACGTATCAGTACCTTAACAGCAGAACGATACACTTAACAGCTCGAAATTGAGTCTGTGCATTCACAAAGAAAAACAAACAACAAAACACACAGAAATTGCAGCCATTAAATACCACAATTCGCATTAACTTAAAACAAAGAAAACAGACTACTGAAAGTTCAGTTGAAAAGAGAGTGAGCCAACTTTCGTTAGTCTATTTCTACCTGCTCCTCTGATTTAAAAACAGGCCACCTAAAAGCAGTAACAGAACTCCTTGGGATAATGTTTTAAATACATGTCTAACACTAAAACATACCATCAGGATCTTCCACGTAATGGCATTCCTGAGTTCACAAAGGTGCTATGGAAAAATAAATGAGCAGAAGTATTGCCTGCTATTGTGCTAGCATATTTCAGTAGAAATCAATCTGTTCAGTAGTCATGAAAGCAAGGAGCTGATTGTTTGAGGGTGGAAGAATTTTCTACCGGTGGCTCAAAAGTTCTGCTGCCGCCGCTTCTTGGCTTCGATGGCATCGAGGATCGGCTGCCGCTTTGACTGGTACTTCTGGCGGATCTCCTCAATCTCCTGCTCCATCATGGGGTCCAGCGCCGAGAGCCTCCTCTGAAGTTCATCCACACTCCATGTCTTCAGCTAGTGGGGAGAGGAAAGGAGAGCAGACATCAGTGTCAGTACAGAAACCATTCACACACCTAAAGGGTTTTAAGAGTCGGGGAAGCTGATGGTCACAGCGCAGCTTCCAGCAGGGAAGGGTGGGTCAGCTCTGCTCCTGCTGGGCTCCTCCCTCAACGGGACCGTCATAAACTTGAGGATACTGGGCTGCTTCTGCTCATTTGACAGATACGTTATGGATTCTGCTTAGCGGGAGCATGAGTGTATAAAACAACCAGTGCAATGTTTCCCCCGTTGAGTTGGTTTGTTTTTCTAACACTTCACGTTGCAGGCTTAGAGCAGACACAAAACTGAAATGGAGCAGAAGCAAAATTCTCTCTCCCTCCCCTTTTCTTGCAACCAAACTTCCTTCTGCTAAGTGAAAAAAATGAGGCAGAAAGGAAAAGGAAAAAATCATTGACAAAAAATGCATTTAAAAAAAAAACACACCACATTTATGTACAATCAGGCTGAACATCAATCATGGTGAGGAATTCAGACTCCTCTGCTAAGTCAGAAATCCCAGAACGCACATAGCAGGTCACCTTGGGTCAGCCTCAAACCAATATAAGATGCAAGCACAATTTGTATTTCGCTGTCCACATGAAGATGTCAGGCTAGTCTGGACAAACTTCCCTTACTCGATTTACTATCTGGGGCCCTTTGTTTAATTGTTTCTGTTGCGAGTGCCAATCCACTGAGAACTGGCACTTGAAAGTTTTATTTTGTGATTAAAAATGCCAAATTTGGTTCAGGACAGTCTGAATTGTCCGTAGCTATGCCCTTTACATAATATTGCAACCTGTGGAACAGAGAAGATTTTAGGATAACGCTAAAAAGTACGGATGCTCAGAGTGTTTCAGCCAAGTCCTTCTCCCCTCCAAGACCAAGAGACTTCCAGAAATGCTCAGGAGATGCTGTGTGACAGCCACTGCAGCAGAACAGCGACGTCTTGTACCACCTGCTCTCAGGGCCCACCTGCTGTGGAAACTAAGAACAGGCAAAATATTTTTTTTGGTGAAAAAAAAAAAAAAGTGACAATTTTTAAACCTTCAGTAAATGTCATAAATGAGTGATTTATCTTTACTTCAATTAAATGCAAGTGACACAACTGACACTGCTGTCTTGGGTTAGCTGTTGATCAGTCAGCTATTGCAGTTATTTTTCAAGCCACTTCTGAACCAAACCACAGTCAAACACCTGCTGCCTGTTATATGGCAACAATCAAATTACTGCCTGTTTAAGGGCAGTTGTACAGTTTGATCTTTGAAACTGCACAAACCCTTACCTTTCTTCCTGAGGTGCAAGAGAGATCAGCCCCGAAACCACAGAGCCGTCTGTTCATTGATTTCTCATAAGGTCTGAAATTCTTTAGCATACCTATAAAACGCAGCCATAAGATCACAACCCACTCTAATAATCTAGGCCCAAGAGAAACAACCCCTTCCTAGCAGTGCTGTGCGGTCGTTCTGCCTTTCCAGTCAGCAAACCCTTCATTGGAAAGGCACAGCCTCCACGACCGCACGCGTTATTCATACACGGAAACACAACTTCACCAGGCAGCAGCTTAAGCTGATGCATGGCACCAGTTGCCTTTTCGCCCTGATTTACTGTGGAACATTTGGCATTTCTCTTCCTCGGCATCCAGGGAACTGAAGTCAAATAAAAATGTTAAAAAAAAAAAAAAAAAGAAGAAAAAGAAGAAAAAAAGATGAAGGTTTGAATTAAAGTACTGAGCACATATATTAAATTGAGCACATATATTAAATTGGATCAAAACTTGAGATGGCTGTCAGCTCGCACAGAACAACCACTGCTGGAATACCAAAGGAGACTTTGGGAATCGATCTGAAGCACCTCGCTCTTGGCTTAAGCCAACCATCAGAGGTCAGAAATCATCTTGGGGCTGCAATCTTCCACTGAGGAGCAGTAAGAAGAAAAACCTGCCCTACAGGTGTGCTTAAACATGATAGAGCAGCCTGGGACACACTATGTGGACACAGACACACAAAGACTTTCTGCTATCTGTAAACAACTGCTGCCAATGGATGCAATGGTTTTGACAGTTCCTGTGTTTGTCAGGACAGATGGCTAAAAGTACAGAAGATGCTTGAGTACAGCTAAGCCTGGAGTGGGCAAAAGCCTACAGAGCTGTATTAATAACAAGTCTGGAAGTGGGTTACCTGCGCAGACGCCTGATGCAGAGCAAAGGAGCTGCTCAGAGGGACTGATTGTGGGTTAAACCCGGAGATGTTGGAATTGAGGAAAGCCAATGCACTGCAGGAATCTAAAGCACAGAAACACGTCCTATGTGTAACGCTGCGTGTTGATGTAGATGAACTCACTGCAGAGTTTTCACCTGGAATAACGTCAGCATGGCTGTGACTGCTATGCTATTCCTCACCGAGGCAGAGAAGCCAGAGGGCAACACCAATAAAAGGCCCAGAACGTGACTGTTCACCACAAATGAGTTGACAAAACTGATGCGAGCCCGATTACTCATGAACAAGAACCAGTGCCCACGCAGCTGCAGAGAGGGGAGCAGGGAAGTCTGGTCCTCTGCTCCCACTGTGCTCCCTGCCCGCAGCAACACGAGCCCTGGGGCACGGGCTGTGCTGTTGCTCACCTCGTCTTCTCACTCGCACGTGAGTCTTTAGAAGAAGTAACAGAGCTGCTCAAAACACCGCGACCTCCGCTTCACTTTGCTGTGTGGCAATTCATCGTAAGTCAACACCACAGGCAGACTTTCTCCTAGGAATGAAGTTTTTAAACTCTAGCATATCTGGCTCTGCAGCATTAGGCTCCTGGGACAGTGACATTACTCTCTTAGAGAAATGCCAGAAGCAAAATAAGAAAAGAAGGACAAGGACAGAGCATCTCATGACAGACGGTTTCAGGGTAGAGTCTCAGTGCTGAACAGCTGTAATTAGAGCTGGTTTTAGCCACAGGGCTCAGTCCCATTCCCTGCCTCACTTCTCAGCAATTCTTCTCTTGCAAGAAGTCTAAGTGTCTTTGTAAAAGCTATCTATTTTCATCCACGGTAATCAAACATCTATGACAACCTTTTAAAGGAAGGAATTGCATTTCAAATGTAAAGACTGATATAAAATACTCGGTGCAAGGTTGGTGGAACATATCCAGCAAGAGGGAGAGGGAGAGCAGCAGAAGGATTCAAACAAGGTTAATTTTAACAATTTGATTAACAGTTTTCCTTTTACTCAGGGTTTTAAGAAAGACCATAGCTCTGTGATAACGCCCAGTTGAAGACAAGCTGAACAGAGGTGCAGGCACTTCCCTGGCAGCCTCCCAGCCGTGGCTGTGCACTGCTGCAGACACCTCTGAGAGCAAGACCTTGTTTTACCATATTGATAATTTCAGGTATGTAATTCAGGAGGACATATATGATCACACCCTTTAGAAGAACATAACCTGCAGCCTTTCCACACATATGCTATAACGATGGACAAACCCGGAACGGATCAGCTGATACACTATTTCTTGCTGCAAGTAAAAGATTCCTTGGCTATCCATGACATCCCTCTGCAAGCATCTCAGGCAGACTTGCTGATAACTACTCCACTGTATGATGCTCACCTCAGCAAACTGCTTCTCTGAGTTCCCATCCTTTTGAATCAGCACTTTAAAAAATCGTTAAAAAAAAAAAAAAAAGCCACTTGCATTTGTTGTTGTCAGGTAAAGCGTCAACGCAACCTGATATTGTACTGAATGTAAATGAACCTAAGCAAAAAGGGAATAAACAAGGGCTGCCTGCAGAGGTGCTAGCCAGAGCCACAGGTTCAATGCTCAAGGCCACCGTGATCAGAACCATACCTGGGCACTTCTGTCCTGAGCAAGAGACCACCTAAAAACCTACCCCAGTATTTTTAAGCAGACTGTGCTAGGTTTGTATCTCACGCAAGATCTGCTGCCAAACGCAGAGCCAGGAGAATCAGCTCAGCCTCTTCCCAAACCCCAAGAAAACCAACCCTAAAAACCCAAAGAGTGCAAATTGTTTGGATGGGAAGCCGACAATTTGTCAGAGTTCTCTCTGTATCCACAGGCCTTATGCTGCTGGGCATCTGTGCCTGACTTTCCTACAGCAGGCTCTGCAGCTTGGCCAGTTTGGGACCTGGCATATTCATACAGTCCAGCAGCAGTACAAGGCCACCACTGACTGGGACCAGCCCAAACTAGTGCCATAAATACAATGGTCCCACTTCAGCTATCATTCCTAGTGCTCCTCTTCCACAAAACACTGCCAAGAAAACCCTGTTGCTGCGTGAATTCCAAGCATCAGACAGCACGGAGCTGTTTCCCAGCAACTTTCACACGTTTCTCCCCCAACAAAGCATTTTGGCTGAGCACAAGCTGACAGTGCCTGCCCCACTGGGGTCCCTGGAATGACACAGACTGTGGCAGGGCACGTTAAAAACATCTTCAGACACTGAGTCTGATCCCTACATTTAACACCAAGCCTTTCCTTTGCCACACTGCACACTATCGGGGCTTTGTTTTCAAAGGCTCTCTTAAAATTCCTGAAGCTCGTGCCAGACGTGAACCCATCCATCACCAGGGAGGGGATGCAGCTCTTTTATTGTCATCTTTCAAATCTGCAGACGGATGCTGTCTTCTGGAACGAAATGGGAATGTACATGACATGGGTGAGATGGGCTTACTTTCCTCACAGTGAAAATATTTCAACAGTTTTGCAGAACGAAGATACTTCCAACCCTTATTACTACAGGAAATCCTCCGTATGAAATCAGGAAGTTCCCTCTTTCCTTAACCCTCCAGCCATACCCCTCCGCTATGATTTCTGCAAGTTAAAAACATGTTTGCAACACATTCACATGGTGTACTTTCTGAATATCCTCCCACCTTTAACACCAAGAGCCTGGTTTCCTGTTTGTTTGTTTGCTTGTTTAAACGGGGAGCACCCAGGTGCAGCTAGCAGGCTGCCTTTTAACCCAAATATTCCAGGTGGCATCCACTGCTCAACAGAACTCGATGTCAAGCTTCAAAGTTTTAAATAGCCCTTAGAAAAACTGTCTTTAGCAATTATCACTTCATAAGGGGCAGTGGGAGTTTGAAGACTAAAATACAGAAATAATAAAACTGCAGCTTCCCACACTACACAGGGAAATAAATTCTTAGTGGAAAAGATATGAGCTAGATGGGAACTGAAAAAACCCAACACACAAAACCAAAACCAACAAATTGTCTATTTAGCACAGCTTCTGTTGTTATATTTTCCCTTTTTGCCTGGTTTTACACTGCAATTCAACAATTCTTGACTGTACACCCAGAGATCAAAGACCCCAGGGAAACTCAAAACATCTCAAATCACATTAGTAGGGAGCACGACTCATTTGCCTACACATAATTAGACAAGCAAAATTTAAACGTGGCTTGAGAAGGGTTTTCACTGAAACCAAGTTATCCAAGCTATGCTAAGCATTAAATGCCAAAAAGGAATTTGCTGCTGGAGATAATGAAAACCATTACTGCTGTAATAACAGGCCTCAGAATACAAACTTTTAAACAGACTGTTAGAGCAGGTTTTAGAGAAGCGGTGTATGTACATGCACACATGGCATGAGCTCATCTGGTGAGGCCACAGAGCACCTAACGATTATTTGGCAGCTCTTGGGTGCCACAGTAGTTACTTATCAGTCGCACTTTGATCTTCAGAGGGACAAGGAAGTCAAGACTTTGAGTAATCATGAGCTGGGCACTCAAAAATTAGACTAGATTCAAACAAGAACAGTGGTCACCCTGCCAGCATCACACCATCAAGGGAACAGGAGACGCACAACATGACTGTATGGGGGACAAGAGCCAGAACACACTTCTGAGCTCACCTGGAAGGGAAATACCCAGTGTATTGCTCCGAATCGTAACCTAGAGTTACACCAGGCCTTGAAATCTTGCTCAAGTCCTTGAAACCACAGCTCCGTGCGGGTGCCTGCGGCACTCAGCCAGGCTCGCTCCCACGCCGCCTCTCGTGATGCAGAGCGAGCCTGCTGTGCTGCGGATGGCCGTGCAAATCCACTCACTGAGACAACCCTCCGTGTATGTTACTTACACTCCGTACCAAGTTTCGGACCTTCAGTATCAGGCTGTTTGGGGAGAACAAACAAAACCAACCAACCGCCTGGGACTACAGGTGTCTGGAAGGATGTGAGTCCCTCACGTGAAGTTACTGATCACACACCACCAGGAGTGGCTACATACTAGAGACAAGCACATTCCTACAAATAGCGTAGTAAGTGGCCAGATGTCCCTTGGGAAGGGAGGCTCTTCATGGAAGACGCTCATTAAACTCTTGCTTTGCTTGACCTTGAATCCCAGAGAGCTGTCAGCAATGCTAGCAAGATGCTCCCCTTCCGATAAAACACAGGGCAACGCTTGCATTTCATTTGCAGGATCCTGTGAATCATTTTGATGCATATCCACCTCAACTTCTGAACTCTTCTATCACCTCCTCAACCAGAGTTTTATTTTTGGGCCACAGACACTGGGTGCTTCTTGCTGTGACTATTTGTAGCAACCACCTCGGAGCGCAATTCAGTTTGCAGAATGTGAGAGTGCACGAGTGCCAGAGAAGCCCATGAGCTAGGGAGTGGTGTCAGGCCTCAAAAATTCCTGAATGTGAGCTCTGACAAGTGTAAGAACTTAGATTATTCTGGAATTAGCCTTCTGTAACTTGAAAGACTGTTTAAACGTGGTATCAATTAAATGCTCATACCATACATACCCTGAGGAAACAGATTACTGAATAGCACTATGCACTTTTTTTTTTTTTTTCAAACCAGCAAAAGAAGCATTCAATTTCTCTGGCCAAAATTAAATGAAGAGGGTGATTTCTCATGCTAAGCAGTGCTCCAGAGTTTAGGTCTTGAAAGTGGTGATACAAATTGGTGCTGGAATAGCATGCCATTTTTTCTTCGCATTTTTCCTGAAATGCTGGCTCGATACCATTTGGCATACTTTCAATCACTGATCTAAAAATTAAGTGCCTTGTTCTCATTTATGTTTCTAGCATAAGGAGGCCTCATGTAATGTATGAGTGGGCATTAACTATTTATTCACTGTAACACCGTATCCAGTGCAAGGGACACAAGAATCTCAGAACCTGCAGGCACTCCCCGCCCACTTTTCATCGTGATTGTCAGGTCCCTACAATTTCACAAATCCGCCAAGAAGCCACACTGCACAGAGGCTATGGTAAATCAGAATAACCCCCAGTACCAAGACAAACATTAATTATCTTGATTTCCCCCCCTTTTAGCATGAGAATGTCAGTGAAGTTTCACACTGTTATGAAAGCAACGGATGAAATGCAGTCACTGCGGGATTTCATGCAAGATTAAAAATACAGATATTAATCTTTCAAAGGACTTGAAAAATAAGTCTCAGCAGCACAAGCTTCTGCTTTTAATGCATCTTAATTATTTAGGCAATGCACTAGCAAAACACATCATGGGCTGCAAGCATCCAGCACAAGTCAAACCAGCACTGTGGCTAGGATCTCCAAAAGAAAGGGACCGTGGTGGGCTGCAACCAGTGCACATCTGGAGACAGTTGTTTCAGGCCACCATACCTGGACAACACAAGGAAAACAACCCTCAACTTCCAAGCAGATCGGCACATGCTTTAGAGGCCCAGTCAACTTAAGTCAGTGCATGTCAACCAGCTACAACAGCTGAAAAAGTAAAATCACAGTATGACTTCTTGTGGAGGGAAGACAGACACTAACACAGGAGTCAATCCCTAGCTGAACTGGAAAAAGGTGTTTTAAAAGAGCTAAAGCTTTTGCAAACGCAGACATTTATGGCTGCTAGAAGTGAAACATCCTACTGGTACAATGCCAGTAAGGATCCTAGTTGCTTTATATGCAGCTTCACTAATCCGATTAAAATAAAGGTGCACAATCCCAGCACATCTGCACTACTACTGGGTTTCTGGAAGGCCAGGTGTGCCACTGTCCTTCCTGCCGTGCTCCTGGCCACCAGCACTGTCAAGTTTCTGAACTGGAAGCTCCTGCCTCTGCAGGAGGGACTCCTGCAAGACCTGTCTCTGCAGCTCAGCACCGTGCCACCTGAGCTCCTGTAGCCAGAGGACCACATCCTGACGGGCCGTCTGGAAGCTGTCCCAGAATCACAGACTCATTAAGGTTGGAAAAGCCCTCCAAGCTCATCCGGTCCAACCATCCCCCTACCACCAACGTCGCCCACTGAACCATGTCCCCAGGCACCACATCCAACCTTTCCTTGAACACCCCGACCATGCAAGGCACTCCTGCTGGTGCCATCGGGGTCACTTCACCGGGGAGCTCTCGTTCATCATCAGCTGCCAAGGCAAAAGCTGCCTTCAGCACCAAGGTTTGACACTGCTGGCTCAGCATGGACCTTCCTCGAGCTTGTTTGCAGTAGCTAATTCCTATCACTGCTACTGAAGAGACAAACGGACACGCTCCAGACACACAGCTGCTCCTTCACCAGCTAAGAGGCACCTCTTCTTTACTGTCTCCCCTACTCCCATTTCCTTGAAGCCTGAAGAGCTGGGGACAACTCTGCTGTTGGCAAGGTGTCAGAAAATTCCCAGAGCAGAAACCAGTTTTCAGAGGAGCATAGAGGACACACAGATCTCCCTGGCTGCTCAGGCTGCTGAGACGTACGCACGCAGCGAGGACGTAGAGCAGTTGGTCCCGCTATGGGAACGCTGCACCCCACGCCGCTGGCATCCCTGCACTGCCCTGAGCCAGAAGCTGCACTTTGTCTTTCCTTTCTGTAATCCCTAAAAGGCTCAAAAAAGTTTGGGTTACTGCCAGTACAACCATATAGCTCCTGCATAGCGTTATTACCCTCAGTAATGTACAAAAATTATATTAAGGAAAAAAAATATATATCCAAAGCTTTACTCATTGATGTGACTAATCATAAAAAGTTTGGTGTTCTGCTTTTTTTTTTTTTTTTTTTTTTTTAAGAGCAATGCATTTTAATCTTCTGAGCTTCAAGATTAAATTTCCTTTTTTTTTTTTGTTTGTTTTTTTTTTTTTTAACTTTAGTATGAATTCTAAGTATGAATAGCTTTATTCACTATTTGCTTCCACAAACATCCCACGTACTGCAGACACAATCTAAACAAGGGGAATGACAAATTGTGTCGGTGTTGTTCTGCAGCACTAAACTTCACAAGGTCCAAACCTTCAGAACCTTTAGGGACTTACAAAGTGGTTGACTAATCCCATGACCACCAAGACAAGTTATCTCACTGTTTTTTTCTTCCCAGTAACTGAATTAGAAATCAAGCTAAAAGGTCAGCCTGTCTGGACAAGGGAAAAAAAAAAAAAAAAAAAGCAAAAAAGGAGCATCACTTGCTTATAAAAGACACTTGCTTGCCAGAGATTGGATTAAAGAAAAGCACAGCAGGGATTTTTATTTTTTTTTAAGCTTTTTTTTTTTTTCCCCTTCTTCTTCTCTAAGTGGTCATGCTTTAATTTTCTTAAGTAAGAGTACCGAAATACCTCTGGACATGCTAAAATAAATCATTTCACTAGGCTTTGAAGATCCTGCTAGCAGTACAAATCAACTGTAAAGTACACAGCTGGCCAAGTTGCCTTTTTTTTTCCTCCCGTTTTAAGAAAAGCAATCTGTCAGAAAGTGCTGATTCCTTTAAAACAAATCAAGATTTCCAGAAACAAAGAACAAAGTTCTGGTGGAAGGGTAGGCAGGTCTGTGATAGAATTTCTTTCTTGCTCACACATACCCTTCCCTTCGCTCTGCCTTCCCCCTATGGGCTCCGCTCACTCATGCATTAACAATTAATTTATTTCTTCAGGATCACTTATCCCAAGTGAAGTAGAACACCTGAAGAAGCAGCAGTAAGAACACCTCAAGTAAGAGGGGTTCCTTCAAGCCGTACTGCTCAGTTCCCAGAGCATACTATTACCAGGAGACATGCCTGGACCTGAAGTGGCAACCCATTAGGATTAACGCTAGATCAGAGGGTGAATGCAATCTTCATTGAGAACGTAGAGCGAGAATTTGGCTACTGGAGGACAAAGACATTGGAAAGAAATTCAGAACCGCTGAGAAAAGGTTACTGGGGAAAAAAGGTGAGACAACAGGTGATATACTGCTACGTATCCCCAACTTGAGAATCTCCACTTTTCCACAAAGATTGGAATGGGCTTAGTAAAAAGAAAAAAAAGAGAAAAAAAAGTGTATTAAGACACTACATTAGAGTCATTAACTTATCTGAAGACATGCCGAAGTCTGATAGGCACAATAAAGGCTTAAGACAGGCAGATTCATCTTCAGAGATTTAAGACTAAATCATCCATGGTAAATATTAACCTTTATTCAACAAATGTTTTTAATTTGAGTCTTAGTCCCCTAATTTATTCCCTGCTCCAGGAGAGTTGCTGAACAAGGTTTGTTTCCAGCGAGACCACACTGCTGCCTGACCTCGTGTACCCAAAAGCAAGCACGTCACAAAACACCAGGCTGACAGCGCTCTGCCTCTCCTTCGCTACTGGAGAGGAAACAATATCTGGCAATTTGAATGCAAGGAAGACGGCAAGAGAATTAAATGCTTTGTGCAGAACGACTGAACTGCAGAGATTTCAAGGGCGTTTTGAAAATGAATAGCTGCATGACCATGGGAGAGGCTGTCAGCTTTAAAACCAGAGGCATATGTTTGATATCTCAGGGACAAATATCGTTTTAGAGCAGTCCCCATGTGAATGAACCACCTCCATAAAATCCATGGCACATGAACCTGCGTGCTTTGCCATGCAAGGTTTTCCCAAGTGCTCGCTGTTACTTGGGCATCTATTTATAATGATCCTGCGTAACGGCAAGGTGCAAAACAAGAAGGAACTGAGCTCTTTTTTTTTTCTCCCAGTTATATTCTTTTCAGACTCTGTGTGCTAAGCTACTCTTTCTTCCCCTTCCTTGAAGGGCAAAGCTTGGATTTTGAAGTCATCTTGTCACTGAGTATATGAGCTAAGCCAAATCTCCTGGTACATGCTGGCTGCTGTAGGCAGCCATGGCTAACTGCAAACTCCATTACTTTTTGCTTGAGGGATGGCTCAAACGTGATGGAAATCCCCTTGCAGTCCCCTGCTAGGGGCTAAGAAGGTGGAAGGGAGACACCAGGAACCCGACCGCCACTGGAAATTTGCAGCACGCAGACTTTTCTGTAGGTTTTAGAGTGATACAAGCAAAAAGGTGCACAAAGGCAAATGTACCAGCCCCAGACGTCAGAGCTGGCATCGCTCCTCCACAGAACATAATTTCAGGCACCTGTCTGGATGAGGCCCTGGCTACAAAGTACTTGTGGAGGCTAGATGGAGACTTCATCCCAAGACTCTTCCCTTCTGGTCCTGAGACTCAGATGCCCAAGAGACAATCCCAAGCATCTCCAGGCTCCCAATGCATGGAGTCCCCAACAGGAGCCTTTTTTGCTAGAGATGAGAGAAACCAGGGCAAACTTGTCTTTTTAAGCTGCATTACCCTTTACAAACATTCTTGCTGACAGATGAGTTGCAAGAAGATTTTAGAAGCATTTCAAATAGATCTCATCAGAGCAGCAATGTTCTTTCTGTAAGGGAGACGCTGTGCCAACAACACACCCAGCCTCCGAGACAGATCTGGGGGCATAACAAGGCTCGAACAGGTTTTCCGAAGAATTCAGCATGCTCCGAGAGGCTTCCAACGTCACACCTTCAATTATTAATTCCTCCTCCCTTCCTCCCAGAGCAGGGACGCACATTGCAACCTGACCTTTTAAGTGCACAGCGGCAGTGAAACAAATCCAGTGATCAAAGAGCCTGGTGAAACACAGTTAGGTACTCAGTTCGTCCACAAAACTTTCAGTCAAAGTCTCAGCTGATTAAACACTACATTAGGAAAAAAAAGTCCAAGATGGCTTATTTACAAGTCTGAATGCTTCATATGAAGTTGATTTCAGGTGACATTAACTCTGTCTCCATTAAGGGCTGCAACCTAAACAATTCAACACAAACGACAGCAACTCAGTTTGCTTCCCACTCACCGCAAGCTCCAATTGAAAGCTTTATGTCACAGAAAGCCTGCTATATACCAAAAAAAAAAAAACAGCAAAAATGAAATTTCGACAGCAAGTTGTAGCAGTAAGTGCTTTGCAATCAATGTCAGCACACAGCAAAGTGAAAGCAGGTGGTGAACAATGACCCTGTTACAAAATGGAAGGAAGAAAGCTATTCTCTTCTTGTACCTCTTCAGATACAAGATTCAAGCCAGTGAGCTACCTTTTTCAAACACTGCCAATGAATCCTAAACCCAGATGTATCTTCTGATTTTTTGTTGTTGCCGCTGGTTTTGTCTCAAAGGGATTTATGGAGGTGAGTACGACCTGCACCCAAGGAGCGTGCTGTAAATCACACCAGTGGTTTGAAGCAGTCACGAATTTGATGAGGTTTGCAGTGCGGTTGGAGAGTGCCTCCCTCATGCAAATGTTCAATTCAAGACCACTTAACAAACAATAAAGGAGAAGATAACCAAGCTGTTCCAGGGCTTCTTTTCAAAACGACTGTATGTTTGATTACCCGGTAACAAAATAAACCATCCTCCCGTAATAAAGATGTCACTAGTTAAAAGTATTCGCTGGGAAGAGCATACTGAATATGCTGAAAAGGTAACACTTGAAAGAAGCACAAACAATTACCAGAGCTTTAAAAATTCTTGGCAGATGGCTGAAAGGAAAAAAGGAAATCCATTTAAGGGACATCAATGTTATAAATCAAGGCAGGTGACATTTAAAACTGTTGAATAAAACATATAAAAAGCTGTCTCTTTGTATAAATCATACTTCACAGTAGAGATTACGTCTAGGTAACACACTTTACTTCAAGATCTTACTCAATTAGTAGGAGATGTGATTGGGGTATGATTTCAGTTTTGGAAGTTAGTAATTGCTTATTCCAGATTGCCTTCTGTTGTCAGAAAAAAAATATACATATATTTTTTTAATTCAAGTCTAGTCGTCTCAATATAAAAAAAAAAAAATACATGGTCTTACTGCTCTCCCAGTGAAAGCAAGCTTATTTTAAACTCAGCACAGCACAAACACCTTAAGTTTGCTTGTTTCCTAGCTAGAAATCTACCAAAGTTGTGGAGAACATAGACAGGAATATCTATCAGTCATCCCAGATCCGTCTTTATCTCTAAAATTGATGAATACTCTAGCAAATAAGTTCACTTTATGATCAGAGTAAAACTATGTGAATAAATCAGTGCCTGAGAAGTAATTTTTATTCCAGCCACCACTGGGAAAAAGAGGAGATCATAGTAGATGAAGGGAAAAAACTTTTGAACAGAAATGCCCTGAGGATTCACTGGAAGTGTTTGGTCAAATCTTGGAAAAGAATATTATGTATATATAAAAAAAACATTTTTCAAATGTGCATATTCTAAAATATTTTTTCTCCTAAGTAGAGAGACTTTCTAGAGCCTTAGTAACCAGTTTGGATTATTCACTTGAGTAATTTGGATGAGGGAAAAGAGGAACCTAAAGATTTGTGCAGAAACACCTTTACCAAGCTACTGAAAGGACAGAGATAAGTAAAAAGGAGGTAAAGCTTAGAGGACCACATTAGAAGCAGGAATTATAAAAAGATAAACCATAAAGGGTTACACAACAGCAGCTTACCCATAAAATGCAAGTACTTTCCTTCTAGCACCTGCCGTACCCACACATCCTCTGCACGCCTTTTACCTATTGCTCAAAGAGACCCAAAGACCAGTTCCAACAAAGCAAGAGCCAATTATTTACTCTGCCGGCGTTTTCAAAGCCTACAACCATATAGAACATTCTCCCAAGTTTTTAATCGATCGACGAAGGACAGACAAAAGCAGTAAAGCTATACAGCATCGATATTAGATTGCTAATAAATGCTCTCCAAACGAATGCTCAGAGAAACCAAAGACACTGAATGTTCCAGGTACTGGTGGACAGCAAGCTGTTCACAAGACAGATGACACCTCCACAGACAGAATACAATAAACTAGAGACTCGGGTCATTGTAAAGCAGAAGGTGTTTACTGCTATTGATAAGCAATAAATCACCTGCCCTCTAAGAGTTCCTCCCTATAAATCACTTCCACTGAAAGGAACGGATGGCTCCAGCGCACGGCCGCTCGTCACCGCGGTCCTCAGCTGGGAGAGGGAAGGCACGGCACCGACAGGTCCCTGTCAACCTGTGGTCACGCCACAGCCACGCAGGGGAAGCAGCAGGGCGCTGCACAGAGCCATACGGACTGGGAGCTACCAGCTGAAGCGCTTGCGGAGTGGCACCAGGGCTGAGCAGAGCACGGAGCTCCGGTCCCTGTCGATGGCTGCTCCCCTCTGGCTCAGACACCAGCCTGCAGCGATGCGCCGTGGTTAGCAGCCGTGCCTGACTGCTGATGTAGGGTCTGATCTGCAGGCATTGGCAGGTTGGTATCTACCACCAGGCTCAAAAACACAGCACGATCCTAATGGGATTTAGTGTGCTTTGAAATAACGAGACTTTCTGTAAACTTGTCAGTAAGAATCCCCTGCTCTTGCTGTCTCAGCCTTAACTGATTTGCATAAACTGCAAGGAGAATCAGAGAATCATAGGACCATTAGGGTTGGAAAAGCCCTCCGGGATCATCTGGTCCAACCATCCCCCTACCACCACCATCACCCACTAAGCCATGTCCCCAAGCACCATGTCCAGCCTTCCCTTGAACACCCCCAGGGACGGTGACTCCACCACCTCCCTGGGCAACCCGTCCCAGTGCCTGACTGCTCTTGCTGAGCAGAAATGTCTCCTCATTTCCAGCCTGAACCTCCCCTGGCACAACTTGAGGCCATTCCCTCTGGTCCTATCACTAGTTACCTATGAGAAGAGGCCGACCCCCAGCTCCCCACACCGTTTCAGGTAGCTGCAGAGAGCAATGAGGTCTCCTCTGAGCCTCTTCTTCTCCAGACCAAACACCCCCAGCTCCTTCAGCCGCTCCTCACAGGACTTGAGGATTCACGTTTTGATTTCATCACAACCAACAGCCATCGGTCCAACTGAGCAAGGTGGAGACACTGAAACTAACATGCTTTTGTCTTCTGCTGGTAAAGATATCAGAAATGTTTGGTGGTTTTGTATTTTGCTTTTTAATCTTTCTTTCCAATGCAATGTTCCAAGCTACTAACAAAATGCACAGAAATGAGGATGTTAATAAAAAACACTATATCCCAGATGACAGCAGAACAATGAAACCTTTCACTCAGTAAATAGAAAATTATAGTTTTCTTTACTACTTCAGCAAAAAGAATTATACCTTTATTCAGCTAAGAGGAAGGCTTGTTTTCATTGTATGTTATAAAAAAAAGGTACAAGCAGTTACTGTTAAAAGCTCTGGCTAGAACCAGATTAAAGACAGGCACAAAATAATTAGTTTCCTGTTGGGTAAATATAAATGGACATAATGACTTCTAAATCTGAAGACTTCCAAGCTACTTAGAGAAGGATGTAGATGCGATACCAATTCCTGCAGTGCAGATAATTCAAAAACTCTGAGATGTGAACATACTTCTAGAAAACGTACTTTATTAAACTTAAAAAAAAAAAAAAATTCCTTGACATTTTCCTTTGACAGTTTGCCAGGCTGTAGGTTAGCCTCTGAGCAAATTACAAGCTGCAGTGTGAAATGCATTCCTGTTGCTCGCTCCATTGTAGCACTGCCCCGCTTACCTTCCTGCTCGCCGCAGCCCCCGGCAGGACTCCGTGTCAGAAAGAGGAACGCTGCCCAGGGCAGGTCTCTAGATACCCACAGCAAAATGCTTCTGGAAGGGACCTGAAGACGAGCTAGTACAAAAACCAGCACTCACAGCATGGAAACACAGGACCTGAACCACAGGTTCTCTCGTGGTAGGCTGAAGTGGTGAACCTGCAA
This sequence comes from Aythya fuligula, assembly GCF_009819795.1. Classification (NCBI taxonomy): domain Eukaryota; kingdom Metazoa; phylum Chordata; class Aves; order Anseriformes; family Anatidae; genus Aythya; species Aythya fuligula. The sequence continues at coordinate 2,105,977 of NC_045574.1, read as the reverse complement.
ACACAGGTCATAGCGACAGCCAGCTTCCACAGACAGCTGAGATCTGCCACGTCTCCTACTCCTGCTAACCTCGACACCCCCAAGGATATACATTCATGTCGTTTTTGCAAGGAAAAAAAGTTTTGCTGCTACAGTGAGAGATCCTGTGAAGGCACACCTTCACTGAGCCAAGGAGCGAAGGAAAAATCTCAAACTTCTGGCTACTGCTAACTGCGGGACGAGGAGAGGTCTGAATCAACAAGGCTGAGATGCAAGCAAATCAAGGTCTCATCAAAGCAAGCAGGATATTTCTTAAAAGGGACGCAGAAACCTTGCTTCTTGATGTAAGCTTCCTTCCCAGAGCTGCAGCAGTGGGACAAGCCTGCTGGTGCACAGAACGACTGCTGATGGCTGCGGCTCTGCACTGAGGTCCTGCAGGTGAAGGGCAGCGCTTTCTGCCCAGCTCCTGGAGTTCTTCCAGGTAAGCACAGGGAGCAGCAGCAGCTACAGACAGCACAGAGGCATCTGTACCAACTAAGCTCCTGACAGGCTGCCCTACACAGATCAGATATACAAGAGCTGGAACCAAAGAAGCTTTGGAGCAAACAGCTTCAACATCTTGTGTGACGGCGGCAGAAAGACTTGATGTCGTGCAGTACTCTTGCTCTAGTACATGTTCTGGTCCTATTTGACTTCACACCCCAGACAAGGATGGGATAATTTAATTAGCAAAGATTCAGTGAAAAAAAGAAAAGACAAAAACTGAACTACGGTTACAGCAAAGCCCAAGTTCAACACTACATGCATTAAAAAACCCCAGCAAAGCCCTGATGGCAAAATTCAAGACTGTCGGGGGCACTGAGTGCCACTTCCTTTCCCCAGTGAAACCACATTCATGGGGTAGAACCAAAAAGGTTGCAGTATTGTTACATGTATCATAAGCCATGAATGGCCAGAAACTGCTAATTTCCTGAAGAAATATACTTTCAGTAAAACAATTAGTGATGTAATACACAACATTCATGCCTGGATGATCCACAGATACCTGCTGCAATAGACTTGGCAGGAGTGACTTCAAGCAGGGACAGAATAAAAATAATAACAACAAAGTGATCCCACTTTAGCCACAAACAATACTGGAATATTGGCCAGCTCAGAGCAGGCTTTAAAAAATACGAAATGAGCCTTTTGTAGTGTCTGAGAGAGGAAACACTGCACGATTAATTCTGCTGTACGGTACAGTACTACAGAAAGATTAAAGAGAAAAAATGTTTGACATTGTCTAAACAAATGCTCTAGCATTATTAATTTAAGTTTGTGCAGTAGTATGTGACTAATGTTCGCTGGCAACATTAAATTCAACTACAAAAGTTCTGAGATCTGATTATGGCAATTAGGAATTCTACATACAATGCAGCCTGCCCATTAACAGCCTCCCCCTGCAGCATTTTCATACCGGAGTTTATTATTTTCCTCCTTATAGCAAGAATTTTTGCCCGTAATTAGTATTTTGTTTCCATGTTAAATAAATCATAATGTTTTTGGAAACATTTCTGCAGTCAAGCAGGGCTAAAATCTTTAGAGATCCTTGTTGAAACCTGAGTGGGGATAAACTTGAACAACATCGTGCATTGGCTAATCAGCCAGTCATGATTTCTGCCTCAGAAGCCCAAGGCTGGAAGCAGAGCGGGTTTATGCCATCTCAGCCAACAGCCAGGGCACGGCCAGAGCATCACGATTTGGAGGAATGAAGTTCATCACCTTCTAGAATAGGATCCTTGGGTTTTCGGCTTTGCAATGGATGGGGCTGACTTGAACCAAGCCTTATCTAACATGACATTGCCATTGTGATATAAATAGCTTCTTATTTGCCTGCTTCAGAGGAACAATTTTAGTCAAGAAAAGGTCAAATGGTTTTACCACAGGGGAAAAGAACAAAAATCTTTTGTAATTTAATATTGCTTTTTTTTTTTTTATGTAAGACAGGAGACTCCAGGTGCTAGCCACATAGGAAGGAGAGGAATACAGAACAGAATTCAAGGCATATTTATCTAGTCTGTAGTAGCACAAAGCAATAATAATTCAATCACTTCTTAAGGCTCAGGAGGAACTAGTATTCACCCAGCATCTCACTGATCTCATCTCTGCTTAGAATCCTGCAAACTCTATAGACAAAGCCTGCTCAAACCTATTTACTTTGGCAGTGCAGAAATAAGTTACAGCTGCACAAGTCTAGGACAGATGTACTTGATACGTCCAACACATCCTGTATTTTTTCATATTCCACAAAGCTTATTGCATTGATGATTTCAATTATTAAGGATTAATTAGTAAGACATTTACCCAATAGCTAGCCATCAAATTGATCTCTTTTTAGTTGAACCAGGAAAAATATCCAGTTTTAAGTCTTCATCTAGGTTAGACAACATAAGGTTATTGCTACTAGCCCTCAGATGAGGACTGTACAAACACCCGTGTGTATTATTAGGGTTATTTTCAAGCATTTTTCTTCTCCTACAAAAAAGGGAAGTGACCAGGTGAGAAGGCAGCTCTATTAAAAATTTGCATGCAAGACAGGCCGGTATATTCATAGCAGAAATAGAGAAATACACACAGCTGTCTACAAATTACTACACGAAGGTGACCCAAAGCCCGATTTATTGCTCGTTTTTATGTCTTGCTTTTATTGCTTCCAGCGCACTGGTAATCTATGCACATGGCAATACTTCAGGACTAATGGAAATCAGTAAGCAAGGTCACACGCGTGTCAAACAGTTGCTTTGCACATTCTAAAAATACTCGCAGGTCCTGCTCACTGGAACGGCACAGATCCTTCCCTGCATGGATCCTTCTGCACTGCTCCCCGGGTGCAGTCGGCACCCAGAGCTCGCTGGGTGCTGGGCGGAGTGCATCCTTCTCGCTGGAAGCGAGGCTAAGTGCTACACTCAATAGCAACCAAGTTAGAAAGAAGAATAATTACAGCAAATTTCCCCTTGGGCCATCTTCTGCAGACCACAAAAGATTTTTAAGATACTCCAAAGCAGCCTGTCTTTCCTGGGAAATACCACACATCGAAAAATAATTGTTTGTCATTCAATTAAGTTATAGCATGTAAGGTTAATGAGATAAACTAGGCAGCTGACTCAACTAGAAATGTGTGCTTGGCCCAGACCCTGTGATACACAGTCAGCTCACAGGTTATTTTTGCAGAACATGCTTATGCAGTGAGTTTGAGCCTTCAGGCTAAGCATAACGTAGTGGCAAGGACTACAGAAAAAGTGCAGCAGGTCCCCTCAGCTAGCCATGCTTTTCAGTCTAAGCAGCAAAATCATAGAAGCAGCAGCAAAGACTGCAAAACATAGGCAACAACAACAGTCTTTACAATCCGTACAGCCAGAACAAACAGCTCCTGCTATTACAGCCTCAAAGTAAAGCATCTCTGCTGCCTCGCGTCGTGACTAGCAGAGGGATCTCGCCTTCTGCACGGCTTTGTGAAGGTGGAGTGAATCTCACCAATGACTGAGTGCAGCGTGACATGAATCACGGGTAACGTGAACAAACATCAGGAGGGTGTACAACGCACTTAAAGCTGGAAGTGCTTGCACTGAAGTATCATTGAAGGAAAATGCAGTGCACGGAACAGCGCTCAGCAAAGCACGCATCTTCTGGCATTTTAACTCAAATCAGAAATTCTCCTCTCTTCCAAAAAATTAAATCAGAACATTCCATAAATAACGGAACACAGAAAGCTATGGTCTTTCTTCTGACTTCTGAGAAATTCCTGAAAATCTAATGTTCATGTGCTCAGAAAAGATTGAAAATGAAGACTGGAAAAAATAAAGACATGCTTGATATTTAAATAGAAACACAAAATCTAGCATTGAAGCTCAAGAAAAACAAGGAAATTCAAAGGTCGTAACACTGTGGGTTGTTTTTCTGTTTGGTTGTGGTTTTTTGGTCAAGCACCCCACGTTCAGGATTAGCATTTTTCAACTGCCATCTGGATTTTTTTTTTTTTAATATTAAATGTGTAAGGCAACTAAGCTTCTACCTTAAGGTCTTCATACTTTTTTGTTGTTGTTGTTTGTTTTTAAGCCAGAACAGTATACAGACAATGTCTGGTTACGATAACCCAGAAATACTTGAAGAAAATGACTTTTTCAAAATGCCCCATCTGAATGCATTAGCAATTAGAATCTCCTCAAGTTTCCATTAGTCTGTCAAAACAAGAAATAATCGTATAGCAGCTCCAACTGAAACTCTTAAAGATTGTCACATTGATTGAATTTCAGAGTATAGACTTACAAATTCGTAGTCTCCATCCTGTGGCACTTTCCAATCAGATGAATTTTTTGTCTGGCCAGACACATTCTTCCCAAAGCTATTGATTTGATTCTCCTTCTCTTTCTGCTCAAAATATTCAAGGAATGATGGTTTGGCTGGCTGTATCGTTTCATCCCTCCCTGGAAATACAAAAGAAAAAAGAAAAAAACAGTTATATTTTAAAATATGCTTTCAGCTATACTGCCTTACATCATGCCCAAAAGTGAGTTCTTCTTTTTAGCACATACTAAATCATATAACACTGCTAATGTACTATTTTTCAGCAGGTTTTCAAAAGCTATTTCTGACCGTCCAGAAGGGAAGCCCAAAGCCCACCAGAGAAGTGAAGGCAGTGTTGGAGGCACTAGGCTGCAATCCATCCTTTGCAGCAAACTACCAGGTAGCCAGGCTTTGTGAGCCGCATGCTACAGGTGAACTGCTCCCAGCTGCAGCTTTCATCCCAGCTGGGCTGCAGGCATCGCAGAATACGCCAAGTTCTAAAACCAAACAAGATCATTTTACAAGCAGAAACTCATCTTTATATTTATGAATGGAATGGTACGAAAACCAGGCTTTCAAAGGCCACGTTTGCCAAACAAATTTCATAATTTGTCTTGGGTAGGAGTAGTTAAAGTCTACACTTCTCGGGCAGAAAGGATTAATTAGTTTGCTAAGCTGTTTTCTTTTTATAAACAGTAAGCTATCAAGTTGACTGTCCTGGTTTTCGTTTTGTAAGTTAATTCCTCTGAACACACTGTCTTACTGTATTACTTGAATAAGCTAAAAATATAGAGTAACAACTCAATTTTAGACCATGTTTAAGAAACTTGGTACAATGAGTAAAGATAGAAAGTGAGACAAAGGAGTCTCAATAAGCCCCTGAATACAAATACCTTGATTTTTAGGGGCAGGCCTCATAAGCCTCCCAAGCACTGTTCTCAGAGTTCACTCACACGGACAGCAGAAGTGAGGATACAGCCACAAAGTTTCAGCACAACTAGATTTACACGACTCTAATTTATTCTCTAGAACAAGGAGGAGTGCAACAAAGGGATGAACACTGGTGGCCCACTAAGAGCAACGAGCAGTAACTCTACAATCCTGCGGGGTGAGCAGGTACATCATGCGGTTGGCAGGATTATGGATACCAGCATTAACTCTTCCCATCCTCCTTCAGCCTTCACACCACCTGAATCCCTGCTTGTGTCATTTAAGTGCCATTAGGCCACACAAAACAAGTGAAAGGGCTTCCACGGCTGAAGGCAGCAAGGCCTGGCCCCATGTTCAGAGATGGCGGCACCTCCCCGCTGTGTGGGCCCGGTAGGCGCCAGCCTCGACTGCAGGGCACAAAGCAGCACAAGGTGAGGGGGGATGATGCTGATTCCTGGCAGAGACAGGATAAAAGCCAATCCGGGAAGAGAAGACAGCATTTAAGATCACAGAGAATCGAGTCTTAAGGACCTTCAGCATTTCCACGGGGGGATTTCTTTACTAGCTCAGCTGGCACAGCATCAAACGCTGCCCAGACTACACTCACCTAAAACCAGCCTGCAAGCTGCAGCGAGCATCTCGTGGTCTCAATCTGAACGAAAAGGCAGGCTTGCACAGAAAATATGTATTAACAGTGGTGCACCACAAGACCACAACAGCTGCAAATGCAGTTAAAGACTACTTATAAGTTAATACCACTGTGCTGCTCTTCGTAATAAAATGCCTCGCAAAAACCTGTCAGCGTAATCGAAGCGAGCACTGTGACGATACCGAGTGAAATGTTTTTGTTCCCACAAAATATGGTTCTCTAGACAGTGGAGTAGATCCACCACACTTAAAACATGTATTTGGCCAATGCGGAAACCACTGTTTTCAGAAAGCAGGATTGGGAATCAGCACCCACACAACACTTTTCACCCAGCAATTATCCTAGGACTAGTGTTAACTGAACGTGGCATCCGCATTACCAAATGCACATCTCACTCTGGGCTGTGAAATAAATTCCCTGTTGAATGCCATACAGTTGAAATAAATATGATCTGCCCTGCAGGCAGACAACCACAAGTTTTGAACTGTGGACATACACAGGGAAAACAGAGCGGTCCCGAGTGGTTCGGTAGCTCTGCCTGACGCAGAGACTCTTTCCACCAGGGTGTGCACAGAAGGCAATCACAAAGAGGACTCCTGGATTCTAAGACACTCAGCAGTGCCTTCCCCTTGAAAAAAAATAAAATAGCTACTCTGGAAACCCATTAAGATTTAATCACAGAATATTATTCTTGAATGTAAAATCGCCATCCAGTGATGTGGAACTTCACAGGCAGAGTCTGTCTGATCCTCAGACAAGTGCACAAATTCCTCGGTCAGCTATTAGATAACTGAGGAAGTTATTTTTCTACATGTTAAAGGGGATAAATTTCTGCAAAGTGCGACAACTCTTGGCAGGACATTTGGGTTGTGATACCGACAGAAGCTGGGTTCTACACACTCCGAAACATCACGATGAATCTTGAAAGAGCACTGCATCCTACTGCCTTTCCAGGGTCGGCTGAAAGTTCAAACACAAACCAAGATGCTTCATCTTTTGCACCATAAAAAGCAGGAGCAAAGACAAATCATTCTAGCCCTGGCAGTAGTTCCCTTAAAAATAAATAAATAAATAAATAAAAATAATAATAAAAAAAAAACAAACACCAAAACATGAGCTAATATAGAATTAGTTCAAGAAAGACATCTTCAGACAGACTGCATGAAGGTCAGTCAGGAAATATCTGTGAAGGGGAGTACAGATTTGCAGTTGGGAATAATTACTGAAATACAATAGCAATCCAATTACAGCTAAGTGATAAAACATTTATTTAGAATGAAGTAAATACACCACTTGCATTCTGTTGCAGTCCAGCCTGTTTGAAGCAGGGCATAAGTTGTTCATGTTATGGCCAATCATGGCAATGTTTAACACTCACAAATTCTGTAAAAATAAAGGAATTCCTACCTGCCTAGGCTAATCTATACACAGCTTGCTGAGAGCTAGCTTAGGTCTCAAATTGAATCCTGGCTTCCTAGATAAAAAGCCACCTAAATTAAGCTTGCACTGTATGTTTTGAAAACAATTGCTTGCACAGGAGAATCTGAAAGCAAATGCTTCACACAGATGACAGTGGCTAACTCATTTTCTTTAAGACTGTTCGCTTGTACCAGAGAGTAATTGTCTCACTTAATCACACTCGTTTCCCCACGTTTTGTATTTTACCAACAGCTGCAATACTTGTAAATGTCATCTATTGAACAACCTATTGCAGCGTGACCAAATTATCAAAAGCCATATCCAGCCTCTCGAGCATATGCTATAATCTACATTCAATTTTGGCTGCTGATTTTAGCACGTTTATAGACACCCACATCTGAAGTTACATTAAAAAAAAAGTTACTGACAAACAAAGAACAAAGAAAGGTAATACACAATGGAAAAGATCTAGAATACAGATCAAAATATCTGAAATTTTAGCTGCTGTTCTGATCTCAGCTGGAGTGCATATACAACGAGACTGACAGAAACGCTCCGCTCCTGGAGACGGAAACGCATTACCCAAAATCAATTATCATCCCAGCACGACTGGGTTTCTTTTTGTCAGTCTTGGCACTTAAAGCAGCGTCATCTTTCCGAAGATGATCTGCTATTAATTCAACACAAGAATCATAGCACTATGTCTTTAAGATTTTGATAACAGGCAGCCGAAGACAAAAATCGATCAGTGCTATTTGCAGTATCAGGTGCTGCTGGGATGACACTGCACTAAGCAGCTCTGTGCCAAAAAGCATTTAAGTTCCCAGGTTTATCGGGTTGGACTAAAATACAAATATTTGACAGAAAGTGAGATCACAGCTGTGGCAGAGATAAGCCTTTTATTAGAAGGTCACCCTGCAGTGACAAGAAAAGGTTCCAAAACAAACGCGTGGAGAACCCAAAGAGTTGCTTATAGGGTTGAGCCACAAGAGCTCTCTGAAGCTGCTAATGGCCTACCACGGGGATGTGCAGTCATCTTTTAGGAGCTGTATTAATTACACAAATGGAACGCCACGGCTCTGCTGGAGCCGGTCCAGCTGACTGCAGAGCTGCAGGTCTGGGCTGGCCACACAGAGCAGCAGGAGCTCACAGGGCCACTCATACTTCGGCCTTCCAGTGAAGGACAAGCCCTCTGCAGAGAACTCCCAAGCGATGCCCGGTGTAAAGTCACGTTCAGAAAACTCTAAGAAAAACATCAACATTGTCATGGGTGAAACAGAAAAGACATGAAACTGGTGGGCCCAAATAAATGGTGAACCACAAATATCTCCGTGTATTGTGACACTAATTTTAAAGCAGCACCGTGCTCAGTTTACTACTGATTTCAGTAACTGCCCTTTCAGTACTGCAGAGACACGTCCAGCCACAAGCACCACACACGCCAGGACAGTCCTTAACCAACAAAGAGCCCAGACGAGCCAAAAGATCACTCAGGGCACTGCAAGAAGCCAGCAAGGCAGCATCAGCAAACAGCCAGTGGCCTCCAGATAACCAATCCTCTCCTTTGCTGGGCTACAGCAAGGACAAGTTTTAAGGAGTGTGAAAAAACTGTAACAACCAATGTCCTCCCTCCCAAAAAAGTCACCTGAATGCTCGAGGGAATGGCATAGATCAGTCTTAGAGGCTGACTGCAGCACAGAGACCTCCTTACACCGAGCACTAGAGGACAAAGGTGTGGAGAGCCTTCAAGGCATTTATACTTCCCTACGATGCTGCAGAGAAAGGGGAATGATAAAGAAGAAACAGCACAGCCAGTCACACCAGCACAAGATTTAGCTTTCTCTTTCAACAGTAAAGAATGTCACTGAAACCAAATCATTCGGTATCATCTAGTCCCAGAAATCAAAGCACTCATTTGGTTGATTTTGTCAAATTAGCTCTCACGACTCAAAATTTTCAGAAGCTCATGAGCTTCAAAGGAAACCTTCAAAAGGGAAGTGAAACTTGCACAGCCTCTCTACCTAACTGAAGGAGCTTGCTGAGTAATGAAACTGTAATTTCTGCTTTTCTAAGATGATTCTTCTCTACTCAACTTGACAGCAGAAGAATCCTTGTTTTGTTATTTTTCCTCTTCAAAGTGATTGCTGTCATCGAGCCAGGGTGAGCTCTGGAGTCACAGAGCCTGTCACGAGGAAGAAACATAACCTCAGGAGCACGTTGTGTGTGCTCCTTACTCAAGTCACTTAATACTGCATTATTTAAAATACCTATTCTTGAAGCCACGGTGAGAGATTTCCTCTCTTCTCTCACAAAAACTGGAGCTACACCAGTGACTGGGAGCAGTCGGATCACACCACAAACATGTTTCGAACTACGGCTGCATCTAGCAGTAGATTTTAAGAACCAGCAGCTGTACGTTGGGTAAGGAGAACTCATCTTCATCTATGAAGAAGGTAATTTAAATCAACAACCATGAAGCGATGAATTCCTATACTATTAAAAAAAATTAGACACTTGGTACCAGAATACAAATTTTTCAAGATTCCAGGAAGCTGCAATCTTTACGAAGACAACTGTCCTCGACTTTGGAAGATACCTGCACTTTAAGAGGATTTCAGGAGCAACAAGATCACATTTTTTAAAATCAACTCACTTGTGCTAGGAAAGAATTACAAACGCCCTGCACAAAGCTCAGGAAGATGCACCCCTATGAGCAGGAGCTCCAAACCAAGCTCTGCAGAGACACGGTGAGCACTCGGGTTAACCGTACAGCAAGCACAACCATCGCTGCCCTTTTTCAGACGTAAGGCCAGAGAGGGTCCCCCGGGAGAAGCAGTTTCTGCTGTCATATACAGAATTATAGAGTCCCTTTCACTGAGGGATCAAGAGCTATTGTAAAGCAACTGTTTTGTTTTGTCCTTGCTGTCGACAGGCTTGCTGTTCCACTAGAGCCATAAACCCTCTCACCTTCGGTCTCAAGTTTATTGCTAGCTTGTGTACATGCACCTGTTCTTAAGAGAGCCTCAGCTCTCAGGCATTCAAAACATTAGTCTCTACACTACTTACTCACCATTCCTTGTCTTTTTTTTTTTTTTTTAATAGTTCTTGTATCTATTTTCATCCTCCATTTTGGTGGTTTAAATAAGCAGAGACCTTCCACTGATTCATTTAACAGGCTTAGTCCCCCATAATCTTCGTTAAGTTCCCCTCTGCCTGCTTTAGTTTGAATTATGTAACTTTAAGACTCACACTGCTCACATTTTTAGGATGCACAAAACAGTGCCCAATTATTATGTGCAAGCAACACTTCATTAATATTAAAATTTCAAATGGAACCGTAGTTTTATTTGCTTCAGGCTATTTCTCCGAGATCACAGATGAACTTTAACAGCTGGACAGCATAATTTGTACAGTACGAACAGGACTGAGTCATTTTATACAGCAGAGCAGAGAGATGCCAATTTATTCAACCAGAGCAAAAAGTGCTCCATCATTAATGGATTCAACTCATGGCAACAGAAGCTGAGATTTCCTCACATTAAAAGCAGACCACATAACACTTGATACATATTGAAGATTATGAGGACGAGCCTTCCCTTAATTACAGCCTATCTCAAATTAAATCAAAGCAGAACATGCCTGACAGGTCCTGCTATTAAGAGGGAGCTCCTAAATGACCACCAAAATCAATGCTGGGTATCATAACTGATCCTCTTTTAATGAACACAAGGCATCAGAGACATTGCAGGAAGAGCACCAGCACTCATCCGAAGCTGTGGTCTATGTAATTGAGGACTCGTTCTGAAAGGGGAGGAAATCCTCACAGTAACGAAAGCCATTAAAGACCAGATTGCCTCATTTTGGAGATCTAATGTTTCTTCTCCATAAAAATGCTGAGGAGATTATGAATTTATAGCAGCTTTCTTCCTCCATCACAGATTTTCAGGACACCTGTCTTTCACCTCATTTGCTTGAGCTGCTAATTTAGTCCAGCAGCGAACTACATTATGTGACACGGGCTGTGAGATGTGAAGGTGCATGAAGCAAGAAGTGAACGTTTCATATCCTGCATCATCTGGCTCAGGTTCTGGTGAACTGGAATGAGAAACAACCTCAGTGATGGGGCTGCACTCGTCGGGTCCTGCATGCCGTGGGCACCAGCTCAGGCTCCCCGAATGGCATATAACCAAGTAAGCGTTTGCTAACACCCTCTCTATTCATGACCTGCAAACTCATTTGCCTGTCTAGAGATAACAGAAAACAACATGGCAATGAGTATTTTTTTCCCCTGAAGCTCGAAGGACTGCTGGTGAAATGAATTTGGTTTTAAACTTCTGTGATTAAGAAATTTAACAATTTGTAGAGGGATTGTTTCCTGATCAGGAATTATTTCAGGATCAGGATTCTCTGTGCTTTATTTTGATCCAGTAGGAAGCGAGTTTATTCTCAGAAAAGACAGGTAGGCCACAGTCTGCCCATATGTGCAAATATCTATGCACATGGGACAGCCACACTGCTACCCAATCTCCTGGCTGAGTCTCCTGAAACATATTGCCTCCTGGATGCTATTCAGCACTCCGTTAGTCATACTTCTCATCTTGCTCAAGAAAAAATCCTCTCTGCTTCCTATCCCCCCGCAAACACAACACAGGGGTGCCTTATAATAAGCTGTAAGGAACAGCAAAAATAGCTGTTAAACACATACATCTCTTTCTCCAATTTCAGCATCTCTGAAAATACAAATATTAACAGACCATTAGCTTCACCTTAGAGCTCTGGCAAATACTCACGGCAATTGAAGATGGACAAGCATCCAGCTTAGATCCCAGAGTTAACTCTCCTTCGTGCTCCTTTGGTTTGCACATAACCACTGTTCTAAATGCTAAGACACCACACAGAAGTCCAGCAGTCTACCACTACTCAAGTGAAGGGGAAAAAAGCAACACAAAAAAAAAAATGACAGTACATACAATTCCTCCCATTGATCAAAAACACTGTCCTTATGTCCACACAACTCAATATTCCTGAACAAACCAGGGTAGCTGCTGTTTATGTAAAGTTTGCCAGCAAGCCTGCTATTAAGATAAAAGTCAAAAAAAAAAAAAAAAAAAAAAAGAATAGCACAGATGGAAGACTTATCTGTGAGAGTCATATTCTCCACAATTGAAGAGTGGCAGTATAATGCTTCTTACAGTCAGAGGAGAATTCAATCAATGTAGGTGTTTCTATAAACAGTGCGTTATTTAAATGCATAACACAAAGAATGTTTTATGGTTCAATTACGCCTAAATGGACCCATTTATTTTAAATACAAAACTGGACATTAATAATGCTAAGGAGTAAGAAGCTGCTATTTCTACAGGGAAAAACGGAGGCCAAACACATCCGATGCCTTTGATAAAACATGGAGCTGTTCTCTCCAATACCTGCGTTATCAATTTGGGTAACACACATCTACACAATCTCAGGCAACCACTGACATTAGACCACCTATAGCTATCTCAGCTACATACCAGCCATTTTTATTCAATTATAATATTAAAGCAATCACACAAACTTTCTGCCATCCATATTCGCTCTCCTGTTCATTTCAAGTTACTGTTTTATTTGAAGAATTACAGCTTAATTACTAGGGTGGAAAAAAGTTTCCAGAATCTTGTCAGTGGCACTTCTCTGGTTTAAGTTCAATTATCATCCGCTGTGTGCCTCACAAACACTCCAGGACTAACAAGCTTACTCTGAATCTCTTCTTCTAATAGGAAATGGCCAAGTCTGCATCTCAGCTCATTTGACTTTCATTGAAATCCAATCTCCTCTTGAAAAGAAAAATATCTTTAAAAAAAGACCCAACAACCAAGCTTACCAGCATGAAGATGGTAAAAGCGTAACAAAACCGAGACAACCTGTAACCTTATTCTAAGAATTGAACTTAGTTTGTGAATGTTCAAAATAGAAAAGTCAATTAAGAATTTTCACCTGCACACTGCATTATCAAGGCGACAGTGCCACCAGAGCTTCTGGTCTCTCTCTGCACCAGATGCTCGACAGAACATGTGCCACATTAATAAAAACCCCACACCCACAATACTTCCACCCTCTCCTAATCCCTCATTCATCTCAACCCAGAAAACAGACAGCCCAGCTCCCATCACTGCTGACAGTTCTACATTCTCCAGTGTTATTTCAGGCTTTGAAAAGGAAGAGAAACTTTAACATAGAAAATAGGGCAGATTCAAGTACGAGACAAACTAGATCCTATTTCACTTGGATCTGATCACATTACAGTCCAAGGAAGGCAATGTGTTTATCTGCTTTATTATAAAATTATGTTCCATTCTTTAAATTGAAAAGACAAACTCAGGCCAAGTTTCCACTGTCTAAAGACCTACAGCAAATAAAGCAGAAAGAGCAAGGAAGAATAAAATACATATATGTATGCAGCAGTATTTTCTAGCACTATAAACACTATATATTCTCACATAGAATAATTAAAAGATATGATTGCAGACATATTCACAGCTCAAAAGTCACTCCAGCTCCCGACCACAATGGAAATGTCTGTTACCACAAGTGTTTGTTCATCTACAGTCCTTCAGCTACTTCCAAAGTTTTCATGGAAGAGCTGAACTGCAATCTGTACGTGATCTGCTAGCTATCAATCTGCAAGTAAAACGTGTCACAGCACAATTTACTATCTGCAGTTTCATGCAATCACCGGAGTGCTTTCAAAATGCATAGCACAGTGTCATAGTGACATTTTTAATGCTGCCTGAATATTTATATTGAGTGTCCAGAGAAAAGCCAAGCAAATGGAAGAATTTAAGCAAACAGAATTACAGCTCTGACTACAAAACTAACAAAACTTTCCCCTACAATGTAAAATACTAGGGTTTCCTCTGGGCCTGAAAAGTCATGAGCTGATTTAAGCAAGAATCACTTTCAGGGCTATGAAAACTTGTTTGTTTGAGATTTCTAACACAAGCCTATCTAAAGCAACACATTTCAATGCCTCATAAATATTTTTTACGTTACAAAAATAATGTGAAAGCAAACTGTTGAACACATGGATTTATTTGTTTACTTAAATTAGGTGGAAGAGCTAGATCCCCAGCTCAGAAGCTTGCCATTAAACGGCCCTAGCCACCTCGGAAAGCTAAGTTCTCCTACTAATACCACGCAAGACAAATCTGTACTTCTTTATTGACTTAAAACAGGTTTTACTGTGAGTCATAACACAAGCTGCCAAGTGAAACACAGACTTCTTTAAAAATATGAAACAATGAAGCTTCTTCAAACTCAGCGGCTTCCAAACACCACCATAACTTTTATGTTGAGGATTACAAAAACTTGCTCCAGAGAGCTCTGCAGCAGGCAGATGAGCTTTGCAGTTAAATCAATTTAACTGCTTGTTAAGCAAGTATGAACATGGGAATGTCTGACAGATGGAGCTAAAGGCAATTCACACGAAGGGCATTTGCAAGCTGCTAAAAGACACTGTTCAAGAAACAATCACAGCACTTCTCTGTGTGGAAACAATAATTTTAGCATTATGCTGCTGCGGAAGGAGAAGGTGTTACGAAAAAGTTACATTTTAATTTGGTACAATCACCTTCATCAACGCCTGATTTTTTGTAATCGAGTTACAAGTTATAAAAGCACATCTGAGCGCAGCTGGGTTTCCTTAGACACTGCTGTGCAGATCCTCTCACCAGGGACGTGGTACCAGTGTCGGGCATCACTTGCTCCTGGGATCCCAAAAAGCCTCCTCCAGAAGGCAGAGCTGCTCAAGCACCACCACTGCATGCCTGGCTTTGAACACTGGCACGCAGGAGTTGTTGAATTACAGTGTTTTAAAGAAGGCTGAAGTCTAAGGGGGTTAAAAGAAAAACTCAACTTTCTAGTCACAGCTCTGTATTTCTTAGAGCTTGTTCTGGAGCTCCCTCCTGAGGCTAGATGCTACGCTACGTAAGCGTCATCATTGCTACACTACATAACTGCAATGTCTTCGTAACTGATTCTGCTCAAAATGAGAGCATGTCCTTGTAAAAGAGATTATCAGAGGTGTCTCCTCAAAACGCTGTACCCTAGTTTGAAGAGAGAAGCAGAGCTTTTGAGCTACAAGCACTGCAATCTCACAAAGACAGGAAGAAGACAAACACCCATTAAACAGAGGGAGATAAATCCAAGAGGTGCTTCACTTACACAGCTTTGACAGCCCATACAGGGGCACCACTGATGAGAATACCTCTGTCGTTATGAATCATGACGTGGAACAGCACAAACTGTTTCTATGTGTAAAGAAACAGCAATTTCGTTTGATTGAAGGCTGGTAACACACCCCACTCTCTTCGGGTGACCCATACAGTTATTTTAAGTATCTACCTGCTTTCTGATAGAGTTATTCCACAAAACCTGATGACATTACTCCATGGTCTCTGTTGCCACAAGCTGCTACATGGGCTGACACCTCCATTTCTAAGACATTTCTACAGGGCTGAACCGGTGTTTGCCAAGGTTTGCAAAATTCTTTAAACAGGTTCCACTGAAATTTCTGTCTGCTAGTGGAAAGCAGGATCCTTCCACAAGCTCTAGAGGGCCCCCACATGGAAGAAGGTTTCAATACAAGATTTCCTGATAAAAGGATTTTTCCCACACTCTTGCTGAGAATTTTTTCCTCTTCCACAGTAGCTAAAGCTTAAACATCAGATAGCCAAAGAAGCCTTTGGAAATAGCACAAGAGCCAAAAGAACAAGCCTTGCCTATTTGCAATCATATTTTACTGCTACCAAGACCTCACTCAGCACTTTCCTCACTCCTTGAAAAAATATCCATCCTGGCCAGCTCAGTCATCTATGACTACCTCTGCCCTGATACTGTTGAGATTACCAATTCTGCAGGAACACATTTCTATGAGAATTCCTAATTAAGACAAGATTTTTTTTGTTCTAGTTATGCTTTTCCAAGGAGATTCTTATCATCGTCTCATTAATCCAAGAAAGATTTTCAACCTTTTTCCAAGTCATGCTCTTAGGTCTTGTGCAGACTATCAGCAATCAAAGTCACATCACATTAAATATTACTTTCTACAATAGGGCTTGTAGTTTTAGTAAGATTTTCTATTTTAGGATGGAACGGATTTCAACTTGAGTGTCTCAGAAGAGCCACACAGTTTATTTGGTTGTCCTTACTGAACCTGTCCTTAGCAACACTAAAAAAAGCACGAAGTCTACAGATGCTGGCTCTTCCCACTGCATGCCTTGCTGTGTTTGGAACGTGTAAGGTATCTGTCATTTCATAAGTGAAGCCCTTTATGTGTTGCATTGATTTCCCAGTAATTCTGTAGAAGTTAAAGATGTGTTCTTACTTTTCATGGTGCCCTCCTCTTCTTCGTCGTCTGTGTTTACGACCATTGTGCCCAGCTGGGACTCCAAGGTGCCATCATGTTCTATCATCGTATTGGCTCCATCACCCAGCGTGCTGACAGCTCTTATGGTATTGGTTTCATCTCCACTCGCCCTCACCATAGTACCTGAATCAGTTTCATCTTCTTCCTGTACAAAGATGTCATAAATACATTTTTATTGATGATGGTCAAGTCCTGTGAAGAGTGGCTGTATTCACAGATACTGGCAAATCTTACTAATTCAGAGATTTCGACAAATATACATGGAAAACAGTGACATTTTTGTTCATTAACATAGATAAATAAGAGAGCACGTAAACAATCAGCAGAAACGTCTCAATACAACTGGTATCTCATTCCTGACCTGCTGACCTGTCTCTAAGTAAATTACAATACTCATTCAGTCATTTACGTTTCTATTCATGCTGCCAGTTGCATCGGTTGACCTAAAACCCCCATGTCAAGTGATACAGTTCACCAAATTATGAGTTATTAGACTGCAACAGTTCTGTGTCTGTACTGCACATGACTCACCAATGGAGAGTGACTACCCTATACTTCAGAACTCTGTCTTCAACATTTGGGTAGTTTTATTCCTATAACATTCAGAAGCACTGAAGAAAACTGAAACAAGTTTGCAAATCTTTAAATTAAATAAATTATCAAAGTCCAGTCTTTTTTTTTTTCAGATAAAAATTCTTTCTTATTCTTCTATTTGTTAACAGATAATTGATATTGCAGAAATTTGAACTAATGCTGTCAAAGCTCAGGAGGCAGAATCTTTAAGAAAACACAAACTTCTGAAATAAATTGTGGTAGGACAGCTTCTTGGAAGATACCTACATTGGCCAGAGGAAGTAGTTTCGCTAGGCTATGTCCCTCAGTATCAATTATGGCTAGAATTTCATGAAGACTGAGGTCAGATTTACTACAATCTATTTAGTTTCCTGGAAATGTGCGCCTGGTATCCCACAACAGCAATAGAAATCACCTTCTAGGTTTATAGCAGGGCTATTTATTAAATCTCATAAAATCTTTCTAGGCTCACCTTGGAGCTAAATGTTTTAAAAAATATATTATTATTATTTTGTTGTAGGTACAAAGTACATGGTTCTTTAATTTATATGTGACCATGGCCTTACTGGTCTTAATTAGTGTTAGAAGAAATACACTGGTCTAGCCCCAGAAGCCGTAATATTCCATCTCAATGTCATTATCAGAAAGAAGCACACCCTTCCACATCCTGGTGTTGTACGCCTTTTCTTTGCTCTGTCGAGCATGCCTATATAATTAACTTCCCAATCTCAAAATGAATAGCAAGAGGAGGAAAAAAACTACACAAGATCTTAATGGAGGAAAAGTATATTTTATGTGGAGATGAGTGGGTGAGAGGAAGCATTAAATTCCTTTGCTACACATCATTTAACAGAACAACAGCAGAAATTTCCATAGCACTTGGGAAGCACTTGAGAACGCTCTCCTGCTAGCAGACACAGAATACAGAAGCTTCAGGAAAACACACACACCCCGACAGAGACCACTCAGCTCCACTACAGAGACACCATCTCTCAGCAACGAGACCCCAGACCAGTCAGAAACGAAGGGGAGAGAGTCAGGACAACACTCTTATAGCCAACATCATGGCAAGGTGACCAATAAAATTACTTCCACACTGAATAAATATGCAGTCCTAAACTGGAAAACCAGATGAACAACGTATTAGGTCTGTGTTTTTCTGTGCAACATGCTATTCATGGCCAACCTCTGAAATGGACTGTGGCATACAATGCCTTCTGTTGCCCATTTCATTTACCCAGATTGAAGCAAGCAGAGCCTCAAAAAAAAAAAAAAAAAAAAAAAAAAAACAAGGAAAGAAAAAAGCTTTCAACATGCTTTCCATATTCACATGCTGTAACCATTGAAACAAAGCACCCAGGATGTAAAGTCACAGCAATTCCCTCAACACTTGTCATGCCCTCACCTCGTATTTCTGTCGGTTGTTCTTGTGTAGTAGAAAGTTTCTATAAGGGGGGTTCTAAAGCACAACAACAGTAAAACAACGTAACGTACTCAGAGCATAGTGCATCACAGGTATCATTTTATACTAGGAGAGCAGTCTAAGACCTCAATCTACAATGAAAAATTCTCATTACTTCATAAAGAATATTATCCAATTAGGAACCTGTATTAAAGCCTTGCATATGCTACTACGTAATCACATTCAATTGCAAGTCTTCAGCTACACTTTGAGCTAATTAAGTAAGGTAAATATTAGGTGGACCATGCTGACTGTCCCACACGAATGCAAAGATTGAGCAGGGTTCAAGCATTAGGTTAAGTAGTTTTAAAGTAGAAAACTAAAGAACTAAGTCAAATCCATGGGCAATTGAACAAAA
Organism: Aythya fuligula; assembly: GCF_009819795.1. Classification (NCBI taxonomy): domain Eukaryota; kingdom Metazoa; phylum Chordata; class Aves; order Anseriformes; family Anatidae; genus Aythya; species Aythya fuligula. The sequence goes on along the minus strand of NC_045574.1, from coordinate 2,086,878 downwards.
TTTAAAAAAAAAAAGCAGCTAAGCATTGTGCAAGGACTGAAAGTTTGAACTTCATGTACTGTTGCTACTAAATACTCACTGAATTTTCTTCATCTTCTTGATCTAGTTCACGCTGTTGTGCCTCTTGACGTTTTAGCTTGATATCCATTGCTTCATTGATCAAATCTCGCAGAATTGACACTCCTTTGGCACTTTTAACAAATGGGTGCTACAAAACGCATTAAAAGTTAGTAAGCACTGCACCTGAACCAACAGTAAACACTGCTACAACGGCCCGCTTCCAATCAAAATTAACATTCAACTTAATACCTTACTAAAATTAAATTAAAAAATCAAATATTCCTGTAACACAAGAGGGAGCCTTCCACCCAAACAAGATCCCACTCTAAAGGCACTTAATGCTGTGAAATCTTGGGCTCATTCCCCTCCCACAAACACTACTTACTCCTTAACAGCTTAGCTGTATACAGCCAGTTTCATAGAATGCCATACCTGTACCATTCTGAGCAATTATGTTCATTTGTGCCTCTCCTTTTTAGTGTTTTAAGAGACAGTCACTTGGCAGCACTGATAAGAATTTGAAGGCAACAAAAAAAAAAAAAAAAAAACACCTCCAGAAAGACAGTAAGCTGAAATCAGACTGGTTCTTGGGGAAGAACTGAAAAGTTGAAGTTGGCTGTAAAGTTAATCAGCTATTAGTGAAATCTGTAGTGCACAGGATCACCCAAGAAATGAGACCAGCATCTCAACAGGCACAGCACTGCCTACACTAGCAGCCCTCTCTAGTGCTTTATGTTCTTGCAAGGAAAGGCAGACAGACCTGCAGAAGCTGTGTTGCAGTGGCACGCTGCTCGGGGCTCTTGACAAGACACTGCTTCACAAAGTCCGTGAAATTGTCTGACCAGATCTCTGGTTTCCGGAATGTTGGAGGCGGATTGGTAGGAATCATGAAAATTGCCTGTAAATGGAAGAATATTCCAAATATTCCAAAGTTTAAAACCTCCTAGCATAAATGCACACAAATATACACAGGTGCTAAAGAATGACTGACACTTCGAGTTCGCTGCTTCTGCAGAGTTTATACCAATATTATACATAAATTTGCTCAAAGGGGACACGGAGCAACAAATCAAACTTTTCTCGCTAGGTGCTTACACTTCTGTCTGAGCCATTATATGCCTCAAGAGGCATCAATCTGCCATTTTTAAGTCTTAAAAAAAATTGTGCTTGCATGCAAAAAAAATAACTCTGGAGAATATATAGTTGAAAATCTGTTTCTTCACACCCAACATAGGAAGATGCAGTTATGTTTTGACAGAACAGGATCATGATTTTCCTTTCCATGCAGGTTCTCCCTCCCAAATAACTGTTTTTCATTTAGTCTACAGTACAAACAGCTGACAGAAAATAAATCATTTTCTGTAAATTAAAAGCAAGATGGCATGTTGACATTTTATTCAGCCAGCTATAATAGCAAATCATTTCCACAGAACAACACATATTAAAAGGCCATGGTCCTCACCCTCATAGGATGAATGTCTGCATATGGTGGTTTGCCTTCAGCCATTTCTATTGCAGTGATTCCCAGAGACCAGATGTCTGCAACACAATTATACCCAATTTCTTGAATCACTTCTGGAGCCATCCAAAATGGGGTTCCTATAACTGTGTTCCGTTTTGCCATGGTATCCTGAGAAGAAGAGTAAGATAAAGATCCAGACAAAGGCAATTGTATCAGCCACAAGCATTCGCTAATGAATTATCATGCTAATTATCTGTCACTTGCACGCACATATATTACTAGATTAAGCAAGACTGGGATATGGAGGACTGCAAAGGGAAATTGAAGCATGCTTACAGAAGTTAGACATGAACTGAAGCAAACAGCAAATGTTATCACAAACCATTACTTAGGTACAGCAGCTTCCAGAGGAACCTCTGCTCTAATCTGCTTCTGTTCTAGTGTCCTATTATGTTGATGCAAAGTTCTAGAAAGCAGTTTAGAATGCCTTAAAGTCTCCACAAGCACATAATACTTATATGCAGTTTAAAAAGAGAAAGTGTACACGGTCATCTTAGTTTTACTTACTGTAAGCTGTCCTGCCACTCCAAAATCTGCAAGTTTAGCATGTCCCTCTGTATTTAGCAATATATTTCCAGCTTTGATGTCCCGGTGTATTTTCCTCATAAAATGCAGGTACTCTAGTCCTTTCAGTGTTGACTGCACTATTGTGGCAATTTCCTCCTCTGTGAGCTAAAGAAAAGAAGAGTTACTATCAACCTATCAGTTGCTGAGATAGAACACAATTGTGTTTCAGTCAGTATTTCCCAGAGATTTACTAATTGGCATTTAATTGCCTTCATTAATGGTTGCCATACTGACTAATGGAAATGTCCATGTGTTTTCAGTTAGCAATCTTCAGCACTAAGTAGTTGAGTTAGTTTACAACCAGCATACATGTACACACCTACCACAACCCCCTCACAACTTGTAATTCTTACCCTGCGATAGCCAAAGTAAGGCAAAGTAGAGTGTGCTACTCAGAATCAGTCTGGGTTTTCAGGAAAGCCAAGGTAACATCTTAACAAAAACTCTGATAAGGGTTTACTTTATCCAAATAACCAAAACTTGATCAATATAACCAGCTTCCTCATTTTCAGGGGAACAAAGGGCCTGCATCTCAGGTGGCAGCCCCTGGCTATGTCAGGCACTGAACAACACCTCATGAGAGTTATGCCCAGAAGGCAGTGCACACACTACTTAGCCTCCTCAAGATGCCAGACACCCATCCTTCCCATTTGTAACATTCAAAGGAGAAAGTACGTACGGTTTTATTTCGTAATCGAATAATATCGGACACGGATCCAGCACCGCAGTATTCCATGACTATCCACAGGTCTGTGTTCTTAAAGTAGCTGCCGTAATACTTCACCACATGAGGGCTATGAAATGTGAAAAAGGGAGAAGAAACCAAAGGGTCAAATACTGACCAGCACAACTGAAAAATCAAAAGCAAAACACGCTGCTGACTCCCTAAGCAGGCTTTAAAAATTCAAAGTGCCACTGAAACCCTGACCAAAAGCGTTCCAAACCAGTCTGAACTTTCACAGTCCTGCCAGGCCTCTTCCCTGCTGTGGTGCTCAACCAACCTGCCAAAAAAGTCGATTCAGGGAGTTAAAATGTCTGAAAAAATGAGTCCTACAGAAATACGGAAGGGCTAGCATTCAGTCTTGTTTAGCTCCCAGAACCAGATTAATACAAGGTCAGTACCACGGTGGGCAAGAAGGCAGGGCACCAAGGGAATGAGAAATGGACCACAGCAGTCCCTAGTAAAGTTGCTGCAGAGCATTTGCAATCAAATGGAAACATTAAATAAGGTCAAAAGTTTGCTAGAAAATAGCTATGGGGTTTCTTAAGAGGAATATTCCCCCGTTACCAGATACACTTTCTTGTCTCTACAATTTAGTTCAGGAACGTGATGTATTGTAGGAATCCTGTACAACTTAAACACCCTCATACAGTCATTTGTCAGAATGCCCAAAAAGCAAACAACCTGACTATAGTGTACTTCGTTAGAATGACCATTTGCCCTTTGGGAAATGCAAAGCTAAAAACTAACAGAAAGAACCTTTCTGATTTTGGGGGATGAAAGTTAAAGAATAAAAGTGCACTTACTCTATTCCCTGCCAAATATTTCCTATTGAAGAAATGCAAGACCAGCAACATCAAAAAATCAGTGCCCCTTAATGTTTGCACAGAAAATCTGATGTTCCTTTGATTCGCTCCCTCTGCTGTTCATAACTGTAAAATCTCATTTTAGGACTTACACTGTTAATATTTAATTTCTTTTTAAGGAGACAGCTATTAATGCTTTCCAGGTTACACAGTAAGACTTTTCAAGAACAAATTCTTTAAAAGTTTCATTTCGTTAGCTGCCACCAGTCATCTTCGTTTAAAGATAGTGAGAGTGAAATGCAATAGAGTGACTGGGACCATAGCTTTATGTTGCTAATGAGTTATTTTAAATGGTTTTCTCTGCCTGAAGTCTATCAGAATAGCATTTCATAAGGCTAGACTCGCAGTATCAGAAGAAATTTGTATATTTTATACTTCCAGCCTAGGATACACTTTGACAGGGGGTCTTCTGCACCTCCTGGTCTTATCTGGCTAAGCTCATAAAACATCTTTTCCCACAAGAAACATGCAGAAACAACCCAGAGAGTCAAACATCAGCCCATAAGTTATTCTGAGCATGCTAACGTGAGCAGACAGCTTGTAACGCACTATAACCCACACGGGCAGAAAGTGGCCCTGTGAAGGACAATGTAGATGATGCACATGCAAGAGCAGTCATGCATTAGTGGCTCTCATCCACATGCCTCTTAAAAAAAAAAAAAAAAAAAAAAAAAAAAAAAAGAACATAAAAAAAAAAGCAAAACCAAACTCTTCTCCTAACCATTTCTATGTCCACACCAAAACCTGTGTGTAACTCATTACCCCTCGGACATGGGAACCGCTGCTCTAACCCACAATCAAGTTACCACTGCTCAACGAGTTACAGCGCGTCGGGACAGCTGCAGTAACTGCTCACACACCCCGCTCGTTGCTGGCAGCAAGCGCAAGGTTATTTCACTTAGTTAGCTTAAGGCTCTCGCACTGCAAGCTTAATTTTCGTTGTCTTACCTTTGCTTGAATTAACACTACCCAAATGGTGGGTTAACATGACTCAGTTGATACGAGGTAACTTGACCGTACAAGTCCAGCCTTTTAAAAAACATTTAAGGCAACATCATCGCTTTTATGTGATTAAATGCTAGATCACAGGCAATACTTTTCTTTGCATATTGATGATAGGTTTCACAGAATACATTTACCTGTCACATTGCTGCATTATGGATATTTCCTTTATAATCTCTTGCAGGTCAGATTCCACAGGAACTTGTTTAATTGCAACAACTTGACCCGTTTCTTTATGAATAGCTTTGAACACGCTGCCATAGGAACTATGAAACACAATAGCAAACAATGAAAACAATGAATAAAAGACTGTTTTAAAAATGCAAATGTTACGCTTTTCGCAAGTGTGTACTTTGGGGGAAAGAACAGTAATACCTCCTGCAACAAATATTTTTACATTAACTTAAACAGTCTGTCCTCAAGCTTGTGAACACTATACATGTATCAGGGTGCTGAGATGGTCAGAAAGGAGACAATCATCGTTATGTACCCATAGATTTGGAAGGGCCTTTGACACAAATCCAGCCAAAGCAGCATCTCTTTCTCCAGCATACGGTACCAGCTAAGCAACACTAAGAACAACAGCTCTGGTCAGAGAGCTCTGCTAGCTCTTGTCAGATATAATTTGTCTTATTTCCAGCTTCTTTGCTTACAGCAGCCAGGCAAAATTCCTACTCAGTTTTTCAAATGAACTGCTTAAGGTGGCAAACACATCGCTTACTGAGTGTTCTCAAACTGCTCTGCCTGAGCAACTGGCACAATGAAACAGAATTTCCTACCCACCACACAGATCTTCCACAAGAGGTACCAGGGATGAACTGCAAGACCTCCTGAGTTCCCACAAAGCACTCCAATTTGCCATTTTTCCACAACATTTTGACTGCCTTCTAGTGAATCATAAGCTACTGCTTGGTTTAATTAAGACATCTTACTCCTGGCAAACAAAATATTTATTCTGTTACTAACCAAATGCACTCGTTACACTAACGCATACTTTTGCAGCAATAGGATCATGACAAAGTGAAAAATCAAAGACCAAATCCATTACACACATCTGCCCTTTGAGAAATGTACTTCGGGCCCACCGTAATAGAGCACATACCCTTCTCCAAGCTTCTCCAACACATCAAATACTTCTTCAGGTTGTTTGGTTAAACTGTCTTCATCTAACTTCTTCAGCTGCCTGTATACGTAAGAATAGAGAAATGACTACATTTAATTTTATTGCAAATAGGGGCTCTGCTGAAACAAAAGAATAAATAATGACAATTAAGCATCTGGAAGGCTAGCATAAAGTTTATTATCAAATAAGTTTATGTCATGCGATCAGAAGACCAAATATTATCGTTATCTAATAGCAAAAGAGGACTGGGAGTCACAGAGACCAGAAGTTATTCAGGCACACAGATCCACAGTGCCTCTTTGTGGACTGCATCTGAGGATCTACATGCTGGTGGTCAATCCCAGCTTGGCACCGCAGTCTCTTGTAGCTATTGAACATACCTGCTAATGTTCAAAATCTTGCATGGAAGGTAAGTACTAAGGCTATGCAAAAGGGAACACCGTCTTCTTTGTGGTCTTATAGTATGTATGGAATACATCTGTTGGGAGGATGCAGGCAATACCGATCTGACTTGCCCATTCTTAAGGACATTAGTTCAGATACTGGCTTTGTGCCAGTAGGAAAATGCTATTAGGGGAAAGGAAAAAAAAAACTGGGGAGGGGAAGGAAACTTATCTGACTATGAGGATCTTAATGCTGCTCGGTCTGTTCCTCTCAAATGCACTGCTGAGGGTCTGCTGAGATACCTTGTAGGTATCGAGGTGATTTTAGTGCAAGGTGCAGGGATCCTTCGCCTACCAGCCCCCACCCCAGCACAACCTCCAGGGAGATTCCCTGCAGAAAGCAACCAGAAAATCGACCGTGCCTGTTCCAGCTCACTTCTACCACACCGGAGAGCTGCTCGCCAGGAAACTTCCTAAAGCAGCTAAACACGACGTTTGTATTTCTAGAAGATTATCAAAGTAACATGCATACACACTACAAATATATGAAAAGTCCTGAAAACACTCTTTTACTGTCAAACAAACAGCACCCAGCAGCCCACAAGCAAGGTTTTTGCACAGACTACCAGAAAAACTGACTCCTGCCAGAGACACCCAGGGAAGCCCCCAGAGCCTGCCCTGCCCTGACCCCCAGGACCTTGTGGGTGCAGCAACCAGCGCTTAAGATGAAACACGCGGGGCTGCAAAAAAGCTCTCACTGCTGCTCTTAAAGACCCCTGCTTCAGGCACGGATGGCTTTTGACGCTGAACGCGTGTTTTTTTCCCCCAGTTTTTAACCAGCGGAGCAAAAAGCTGCCGGTGGGCCCCGCTCGCTCCGTTTCCGAGCGCAGCCCCGAGCATGGCTGCTGAGGGGAGGAAGCAGAGGCAGGGGCAGGGTCAGGAAGTGGCGAAATGCCGCCAGCAGCAGCCGCCCGGCCCCGATAAGGGCTCAGCGGGGAAACTGCCCGCGGGGAGCGGCGGGGACCGGCTGCGGGAAGGGGCGAGAGGCGAGCGCCCACCCCGGGCACCGCGCACAGGGCGCCCGGAGAGCGGCGGGGCGAGAGCCGGGTTCCCACCGCGGGGGTTAAAACGAGGCCGAAACGATCCCGAGGGGAGCGAAGGGAAAGGGTCTGACGCCTGACCCCAAACCCCATCGCCGCCCTGACCGCGACCCGCCCCGCTCCTGCCGGACCCCGGCAGCGAGCCCACCCCGCCGGGCAGCGCCGGGCACCCGAGGCGCGGCTCCCCCGGGGCTCCCCTCGCTGCCCCCGTCCCTCCGCGCCCGGCGTGGCCGAGGAGCCTCCCGCCGGAGCCCCGTCCCCCCCCCCGGTCCTTACCGGCGCGGGTTCCGCAGCTGCACCCCGTCCATGGCGCCGCGGGGCCGGCCGCTCCCTCACCGCCTCCCTCCCGCCTCCATGGCAGCCCCGCCGCCCCTTCCGCTCCGCCGCCGGAAGGCTCCGGGGCTGAGCCCGGCCCCGGCGCCGTCTCCCCGAGCCCTGCTCCCGCTGCACGGCCCCGGTCTCGCCCCCGGGATGGCGGCGGGGGGCGGCAGCGCCAGCGCCCTGCGCCGCGCCGGCAACGAGGAGTTCCGCCGCGGGCAGTACGGGCCGGCCGCGCAGCTCTACGGCCGGGCGCTGGAGCTGCTGGAGGACGCCGGTGAGGAGGGGACGGGGCCGGGGGCGAGCGGGGAGGGGACCGGGAGGGGACCGGGGGGGTGCGGGGACGGAGCCTGAGCCCGAGCCCCTCCGCTGTGGCCCGCAGGGGAGGCCGCCGCCGAGGAGAGGAGCGTGCTGCTGGCCAACCGCGCCGCCTGCCACCTGAAGGAGGGCGCCTGCCGCCTCTGCGTCGCCGACTGCTGCGGGTGAGCCACGAGGGACCGGGGGGGCCGCACCCCGGGGGGCTTCACCCGAGGAGGGTTTCACCCAGGGGGGCTTCGCTCAGGGGGGTTCACCCCAAGGGGTTTTCGCCCGGTGCGCTGGACCCCCCCCGGGTGCTGCAGCAGCGGAGCAGCGCCCGCTGGAATCAGCCCCCTCTGGTCAGTGTTGGTGGCTTTACACAAACTGCCCTGCACCACCCCGGGGCAGAAAAAGCACCGCTCGCCTTTAATCGATGGGGTGAAGTTTTCAGGGGTAGCCCCCACAGCTGCCTTCTTGGGAATTCCCTTCTTTTGCCTTGCGCCAGTCAGTCCGTTCATTTAGGAAATGAGCCCAAAAAAGCTCGCTGCCGCAGGATGTCTTCCCACGGCACCGAATCGCTTGAAGTGCACATAAAGACTGATCCCACTGCCCAGTATTTCCCAGGCCAGGCCCATTGAATGCCTTGTAGGAAGGTACCCGGGGACTTGTGCCGGGGTTTCACAGGCTGTGGCACCGTCTCGCCCCTCACAGCGCGCTGAAGCTGGTCCCGTTCAGCATCAAACCTCTCCTGAGGCGGGCGGCAGCCTACGAGGCTCTGGAGAGCTACCAGCTGGCCTACGTCGACTACAAGACCGTGCTGCAGATCGACTGCTCCATACAGGCGGCGCACGATGGTGTCAACAGGTAATGCCGAACGCGCCCTGGAGGGAAGGCTCGGGAGCAGAGCGGCTCGGTCAGCGGCTGCTGGCAGCCCTGCTCCGTGTCTGCAGCGATGCCAGGAGCAAGCTGCGTCCTGAGCACTTTAATGGAACAAGCGAGGCCCCGGCGCTTTGTGCAAAGGGCAGGCTTGGTCATGCTTCCTGTGTGCTAACGCCCTTAGCTCCTTTTCCAAGCTGCCGGTACATTGTTGAGGGCTGGGAATGTTTTCCCTGGAATTTTCTGCTTAGTCTAGTCCCTGTTTTAAAGGAATAATAATCTTACAAGTTCCAGCATCCTGTCCTGTAAGCCTCCCTATGCTGACAGGGGTTACAGGCTGCCGTAGGCGTTTTCTCTTCCTGGAGAAAATTCTGATTCACTTCGTTACTTGCCAGGCTGAGGAATAACCCATGCATCACTTGCCCAGCTGAGCACCGACAGCCCCAGCCCTCATCCTATGGTATTTTTGGCCCTACTACCAAGAAGATGTTCCTTTCATTAATTCCCTGTCTGTAGAAGGAGTTTAGTCTAGATGCAGGTCACAGGGTTAGTGGAGAGATGCTGTCCTCGGTATGAGCCAGGTTATAAAGTGACCCTGCTGCCTAGCAAGGGGCCCATCCAGCCAACAGATAGAGCGACTGCCGGCCATCTCTTCCAGAATGACTAAAGCCCTGCAGGAGAAGGATGGTGTGAACTGGCGCGAGAAGCTCCCACCAATTCCCACAGTTCCCATTTCTGCCCAGAAGAGATGGAACGCTCCTTCTGCAGCAGCCCCCGCCACAGATGCGCCCCCTGGGAGCACGTCGCAGGGACACCCAGGTGAGAGCATGTCCCTGGCCGTGCACAGCCCTTCAGCTCAGCAGGGTGATGGCAAGTGAGGTGGCTGCCATCCCTGTTTGGTGTGTCTGCAGCCTGAGATCTGCAGAAACCTGGGCCTGGTCGCTGGTTCTGCCACAGCCTGCTTGGTTGATGCTGGATCCTTTGATCGCTCTGCCTCCCCTCTGTGTACAGAGGAGCTATTTGCTTTCTGAGAGGCTGCTCTGATCTTATCAGTTTTACAGCATTCTGTATTCTTTCACACCGTTTCCAGACCAGATTGCTGCTGGTGTAGAAAGAGCTCGAACTCTGAAGGAAGAAGGAAATGAACTCGTAAAGAAAGGAAACCATAAAAAGGCAATTGAGAAGTACACCGAGAGTTTAAAGCTCAATCAGGAATGTGCAGCTTACACCAACAGGTACTCCTCAGCTCTTTGCCCAAGTACTTTTGGGCCCTTTTTAAAAGCCACCATGGTACTTCATCTGACAAAGCTGCCTGAGGTTTGCTCCCAGACAACTGGATAAAAAACACACCAACAAAACACCCACACACGTTCCCCCTAGTGCAGTCTTCCAAGTAGATTGTATAATGTTCTTTGATCAGATGCTGCAAAAGGCCCGGAGGCACTCAGCTTGGGACTGCTAGGGGGGTTCTCCCTTTAATGCTTGTCTGCCAGGACTGCGTTATTCTGAGTAGTGTCTGCTGCCCCATGAATCACAAAGCGCACGCTGCTCTACTCAGAGTACTTCCAAGACAAGCAGGGCATGTTCTAGACTGGTACAGCTACAAACCTCCACCCTTGAAGTGCAGGCTGCTCTATTTATTGCTGTAAAAATCCTTTTTTTTTGCAGACTGAAAAACTACTTTTTGTCCTTCTAACTGAAACAAGTGTTAAGCTGAAAAAGTAACATGTCAGGACAGAGATTGTTTGGGGACTCCAGCTTTGTGCTGTGCTGGGGTTAACTAAGATCTCTGCGCGTTGCAGCAGCAGATGCTGCTTTTAGACAAAGCTCTCTAACCAGCTCTTTGTATGGCAGAGCTCTCTGTTACCTGACGCTGAAGCAACACAAGGAAGCAGTACAGGACTGCACAGCAGCTCTGAGATTAGATCCTAAAAACATCAAGGCATTCTACAGACGTGCTCAAGCACTTAAAGAACTGAAGGTAAGTCAGGAGTTTTTGACCAGCTGTAAGCTAAGATTAGGGACCTATTAATGCCCTGTAGAGCATTTGGTTGGTGCCGGATGACGCCTGCCATCAAATAGTGGAGACCTGTGTGGAGTTGAAGGTGATTGTCCTTTTGTCCTTTACCTTAGTGTTTACTATTTGGATCTCGTGAGTTTCTCAGCACTGGGTCTTGTTTCTTGAGGTGCTGGAAGCAGCTAGACATTAAGCAGTTTTATCATTCCACATCCAGGGGAGATTCTGTAGGCAGTAGTGGCAGACTTACTGCCTTGGTGTTGCACTCAGAACCCACTCGTGCACAGTGAAATTGTCTTCTCAGCCCTAGTTCAAGCGTGTTTTCAACAGTTACATTGAAGCTGGTGTTCAATCAATTAATTATGCAGAGGGAGTCCCAGGTTTAGCCCTGTTGTCTTCGCCTCTGCTACCAAGTGCTACAGGGCCTTGGACATTGAAAATGTATTTTCAGTGCACTAATACTTAAAAATTCTTTTTCTAGGATTACAAATCAAGTATTGCTGACATCAACAGCTTGTTGAAAATTGAACCAAAGAACACAGCTGCACTGAAATTACTGCAAGAACTGAAGAGAGCCTAGGATAACCAACAAGGAAAGCTTTTTCTTCTGCAGAATGAAGCTTTTTTCCTTCTGAGGTTGTTGCAGGGACCAATCTTAATGCAGGATGGGTATTGAAATCTACCTTCAACTGCTGCTGAGATGTAGTAGGTTCTGTGCCAGCACAATCAATGTCAAGATACAAAGTCTGTATCAAACTTAATTATATGGCTCGAAGATCATTAGAAGATTTAATGCCACTATGTAAGAGGCATATAGGTCAGCTTCCCTGGCTGAAGTCAAGGTGCCTGTAACTACTGGCCTCAGGGATTCTGCATGTGAAGTGGCTGTTCTTGCTGAAGAGCTACAAACTGAGGTGTTTTTGTTAGTCCTTATTCAGGTGACAGTTTTGCTGCGTTTGTGCTGCTATTACTTAACTAGGGTTGCTGACAGACTGCTGCCTGAGCACTGCATACCCCTCTTAGACCCAAGTCACGGTTACTTGCACAGGGTTGAGCATGTTCCCTCTCCTACTTGATACCTGCTGGCCCTCAGCTGAATTTCTGCTACTTAGTGTGACTGGGCAGGTGTTTACAGCAGCAGCTTTCTTTTATTTTTAATTGTTCTGCACATATAAGAAAACCACCAGTTAAGTTAAACCTGCCTTGTTACACAGTGCACTACTTCTGTGAGATTACAGGTGCTCAGGCATTTTACAGCCTTTTTTGTTGTTTTTATTTGGTTTGTTTTAAACTTTAGCTTGTCTGTGCCTTCTGGAGCAGTTGCTGCAGGGTGTTACAGGGACTAGGGTATGCAGTACTATCAGAGCTGAGGCCTGGCTTACTATTTCAATGCATGTTTATAATTTTTTTCTTACGGTAGTGATGGCACTGACTTAAAATGGTAGATACAAAGAGGGTTGGAGTTATTCTATGAACTGTTAAAACTGTTCACATTAAAGCCTTGTTTATTTTCACTCTAGCTGTGTGTTTTTTATGGGATGGAAGGTGTTGAAAAACTGGAACACTTTCTTACTGCTTTACTCCATTCTGCCCCCACTTGTTAGAGCAGTGCTTGAATTCCTCTGACTGCCTTGCTTTGGAAGCCAGCTGCCAGACAGCAGCCTCCAGCCATTGCTCAGTCTTACCCCTTGTACCAGGTGTAGTGCTTTTACCAGTAGAGTCATGATAGTGAACAATTGACCTGAATCAGCTGCTTACAATAGAGACAGAAGCTAGCCTCTAAGTCCAGGTTTGAGTACCTTTTTTCCCCCCCCCCCACCTTATCTCTCCCAGCCATTAGTGCTCCAGGCTGTGTTACATTGACCTGAATTTAGAAGGCAGGCATCACTTATGCTGTTAATCCTCAAGTAAGACAAAGTCTTATCTTAGCTCTTTGTAGGTCCCAGCCTGTACACCATCAGCTGGAACGCACAAGGGTTTGAAACAGCACCTCCCCCAGGGGCATGAGTTGCTTGGTTTGCTCCATTCCTCTGAACACCACAGCTCGTTGATCCTGCCAGCACCATTTCCCCAAGCTATTAGCAAGCTAGGCACAGTGGATTTCGGGGTGGGGCAGCACAGGCCAGCAGTGCACAGATAGGCAGAGGAAAGTCTCAGAACACAGGAAGAACTATCTGCTCTGAACTAAAGAGTTCTCCTTTTAACAGCCGTGCTGTTATCAGGACCAGCAGATACCTGCTCTGTTCATTACAGTGAGTGCTGCTGCTTGGACCCACCATCTCTTCCCTCTCTAAGCACAGAATGCTTTTTTCCCCTCCCACCTTATCTCTAAGGCTTTCCCCACTGAAGTGCAATGCCACCAGACAGACACAGATCAAGCACAGCAACAAGACACCGTGCTTCAAGCCCAGGGGCACTTTTGCCCGTGTCCCCTTCTGTTCCAGGAAGGGTGCTGCTATCTGCACACGATGCTCCCAGGCACCCGAAGGTACTGCTATCCACACGGGCAGCTGGAGAGTGCCTGTCAGAGAGGCATTCCTCCATCCACCCTTTTCAAAAGGGGCAGCAACTATTTGAACCTGGACTCATGTGTGCATTGTTGTTCCTGCCACAGCTTGCTAAAGCCTCAGACGCCCCTGAGGAGCTCAGAGAGCTTCTCTGAAACCGTCCAGTATTGTCCCTGTTTCAGGGATCCAAGTGGCAAGTTTACCTTTTCAATTAAAGGTTTTAAAAACATTGTTTGTTCGTGTTCTTTCTTAGGCTGTTCCATATTCTGCCTCTTCCTGCGCCCCCCACTTTGAATTCCCTCTAGGTTTACAGCTGCCTGCCTGAGCTAAGGCATCCAGCACTGTCAGTGGTGGCACAGGCACATCTCAACTGATCCATTACATCTGAACAACCATTTCTGACTAAAATTAAGCAACAGAATTAATTTCACTTGTACAATTCCGTCCCAGTTATTTATATGCATAACTGATATGCTATTTACATTTTTTTTTCCTCCTGTGCATCAAATAGATTTAGTCCTTTGTAGACTTATCAGTGAGATGTTTAAGTAGTACACAGTTCAGGCTGGAGGGCATCCTCTGTAACAAAAACAAAAACTTAAGGAGATCAGAGCAGGAATGAAGAAAAGCCCCAGGAAAGAATCCCAGCTGAGCAGAACATACACCATGGAAGAGCAAAGACGTAAGTGCTATTGAAATGCTGGAAGGAAAACAAGAGGTAGGAGGGATGAATCAGCAACGAGCTGAAGTCAGGGTATGATACAGCACAGAAGCAAGCCCAGGAGAGCAGCACCAGCACACACATCGGATAGGAAGCAGGTAGCTTGTGCGGATGGAGGTGTGCTCCTATAGACTAGGAGAAGCAGTCAAATAAGGTCAATACATTGACAGCACGGAGGAGCCTCCAGGGAATGGAATTCCATTCCTAAACAGGAAGAGAAAAGCGTTAAGGCCAGGATGACTAGAGCAACTGCAGCAGGCTCCAGGAGAGGCTGAGAGGGCAGAACACAGTCCTAACAGGCCTCGATGCCTGTGAGCAGAGCATCCCACTGGGCCAGGGTGCAGTTATCAGTGTGTTCAGGCCTATCAGCAACTCCTTGAAATTGGTCAGGAAAACCCATGGGAGAAGCAGTTTCTGATTTCCAGATTTTGGTCACAGTACCTCAAGCTGGGTCTTGTGCACCAGAGCCATGCAGCACAGTGACCAGCAGCAAGTACTCAGTCCCAGTACTCTGCAGGCACACAAGCTCTGTTACAAAGGGAAAACTGCAAGAAGATGAAGCCTTTTAAAAGAAAATCAAAAGGGCTAGCTAGAAAGGATAAGAATTGAAGTGGATGCTGTGAAATTTGCTTAAAGGTCACCCTTTGAGCGTGAAAGGATCAGGAGAACCATTGGGCAGCAGTTCGTTTAATCCTACACAGCAATTGCTGTCCCTGAGCCAGCTCTGAGGACTGCCACCCTGCCAACACCACAAGCTTCAAGCACTAATTACAACAGCTTGGCCTGAGTCTGTCCCTCCACCTGCATGAAACAGACACAGCATTTGCTGCCCTTCTGCAAAGGAAACTAGCCCATGCTTTGGGGGGTGGAAGCATCAGTTCTTTATTAGTGTCAGCTACAGGAACAAGTAAAACTACAGAACCCAGTAAATGCACTAAAAAGATGACTCATCTGCACTTGCCATTTCCTGGGCAACTGAACTGGGCTGGGTTCCACGCTATGTTTCACAAGACACTTTCAAAAGAGAAGAGAATTAACTTTGGAATTTTTATACAGGTGCAGGGAGGAAGCAGTAAGGTTTACAATACGCACAAGAAAACAGGGTGGGTGCACTGAAGACAGACCAGTGTCACTACACAGCCATAGTTCCAGAAGCACGGTGAGGTGGCTGCTGTTGTTCTGCCACGGCAACCTTCTCAGGACTCACTCCCAATCCTAGTTACATAAAACAAAGAACACACATATGCAATTTTCAGCCGCTAGAAGAACAATTTGATCCAGACAAGAATTCACAGGTCATCTCTGAACTTGGATTAACTTGGCATTTCCTTGTGATCACAAGTCAAAAAATTATCATCTTCAAAGGGGGAATTGCTTGCTGATGAGTCTGTCCCACACTCAGCAGCATGCCTGGCTCTCCTGATCTATCCCATGCAGTAGCACCAACATTTTTAAAGCGTATCTGCTGACAAGGTTCTGCAGCACCAGCAGGAAGTCCTAGGAGAGGTTGTGCCAGTCCCCCCGGGAGGGCAGAAAAGCAACGTCCTTCCCTCTTCCTTCCTGGCAGCACAGCTGTTGCCCTCATGAACACAAGGGGAAGGGGGCAAGGAAAGGAGCAGACAGAACTATGTTGTTGTGGTGCAGTTAAGTCTGGAAAATGGAAGATGAACCATGTGATGTAAAGTGGAGTATTACAGCACGTACAGCCCCACTTGGTCTGCACAAGAAGCCACAGATCCCAAGCACACACCAGCTCCTGCAGCCACCCCGGCACGTACCTGGGCTCACTGCAGGAACGCCGCTGCGCCACCCTTGTGCGACGTCTCGGTGGCCTGGTGTGCCTGGAGAACAGCCACAGCCTCCTCGATCTGCACAGAGAGCACACGTTGGGGAAGAGAGGAGTTGCTTTGACATGGGAGAGTACTGCACGGGAACGGCAGTGCCCCGGGTCTCAGTACAGCCCCCACACAAGCCCCACTTCTAGAGCATGAGGGGATAACAACACCAATAATAATAAATCTAAGTCTGCTGCTTCTGCTGGAATGTGGATCAGCCCACAGACCACTGCTGCCTCCTCCCTAAGGAAGGGCTGGGGCATTTCTCCTTTTCTGTTGGAGACACAGGAGGCCAAAGTGAACTTGAGCTTCTCCATAGGCGAGGCTGCCCAGCAGCGCCCAGCAGAGCCCAGGCTCCTCCAAAAAAGTGCCAGCAGAACAGTGAAAGTGAATCCTGCCTCCAAGCAGCAACAAGGCAATGCAGTTGATTCCTTGTGACTGTTTTAATGGGAACCAGAAGCAAAAAATTCACTGGGATTAAAAACAGAACAAAGTAAATACCATTTCCCTGTTTCATTCTGGGAAGCGATGCTCACCCTGCCTTCTCCTCTTCTTGCTTCCTATCCACCTCCAAACCACCCCTAGGGCTTGGCCATGCCTCCAGAGCTGCTCTGAGCCCTTCTTGCTGAAGGCAGGCAGATGTGATCAGCCTGGGGCCCTGTCTGTCACTGTATAGAGGCAGTTACTTTATCTTTCTACAGATATTAAAAGTCCTTGGCCCATCTTCTGGGCCGCAGCCACCTCCCCTCATTTAGTGCTTGCAGCAGCATGTACTCTGCCCTTGGGACACGATGTGTTTGGGCACCGAGTGCCCCTACCTTGGCGTGCAGGGAGTCGGGGGACTCGAGGAGGAGCAGCAGCTCCGAGTTGTCGATCTCCAGCAGCATCCCCGTGATCTTGCCAGCCAGCGAGGCGTGCATCGCATGGATCAGCGGGTAGAGGCGCTCACCTGCTCCGAGCACCGGGGAGGACACCAGTGAGCACTATGCAAGACCTCCAGTGATTTCAAACCCCGTGCAAGCCCCCCTGCCCTCCCAGCTCTGTGCTCCCCTTTGCCCTACCCAAACTACTCTGCTCCCAACCCTCCCTTTGGCAGGGAGGGTTTGGGCACGTAGAGGGAAGCTGCCAGGTGAAGCAGGCACCGGCTGCAGGAGCTGGGCAGCACAGGCACCATGGAGCTCTGCCACATCCTTCCTTTTGTTTTTTTAAAGCAGCATAACTGAGCAATCCAATAAGGGTACTCCCCTTGCAGCTAAGTTTTCCCTGGTGCATTTAAGCCTGCCTGCCTGTACACGCAGCCCCGTGGTCAGGCAGTGGGACCTCCTCCAGCAGCAGGGACACCCACCTATCATTTGCTTCTGCTCCTGAGGAGGGGCTGCTGCAAGCATGGATGCAGTCAGTGGCTCCTGCCCCTGGATATGCACAGCAGGTTCTCCCACCTGGGTAAAGCAACACAGAGAGCAGCAATCAGGCTGGAAGCAACGCACAAGTTCACCAGCACGCAGCAACGATGCTGATCCCTGGGAGCAGCGGGGCCTTTCACCCTTCAGAGCCACTGCTGCAAGCTCTGGCCCTGCCTACTTGTACCCCAACGCCAGCTTTTAGGAAAACCAGAGCCAGGCATCGCCTCCACGCTGCTGCAGGACCCAGACCCGCAGCCCCAGGAAAGGATCCCATCGCCCCAGCTACAACCAAAGCCGTGGGGATCCCACAAGGAGCACGCCCAGGGTGCAGGCAGGTGCTACCTGTGGGGCGCCGTGCGGCACGCTGCCCAGCGGCTGGATGTTCCTCACGGCCGACGAGTACTTGTACTGCGGGGCGCCCCGCGGCAGGGTGGGCGAGGAGGGCACCCGGGCACTGACCGTCTGCGTCCCTATGTTGACTGCAAGAGGGAGGGAACAGAGGGTTAAAAACTCACCCAAATCCAGCTAAACCCCCCCACGGGCTCAAACAGCTCCCAGGACAAAGGCAGCGTCCCCAGGATGGGCGCCGCCCTCCCACCCACTGGTCTGGGCAGAGGGCAGGAGCTGGCCAAGGCACCTGCAGCTCATCCCCCTAGAGATCCCCTTGTGAGGCCACAGCTCCACGCAGCCCTGACACGAGCGGGTTTTTCTGGAGTCAGCCTCAGCAGCAGGTGAGAACCTGTGAGCACTGAGCCACGGCTGTAGCATTATCTTTAAAGAACGTATGCAAGGAGCAGCACCCAGCATGACCAGTCTGGTGTCACAGACCCTTTACCCAAAGACCACAACGTTCCCCAGAATTTACTGGGGACACTGCTCCAGCCCTATCACCACCCAAACTCCCCCACGAGCAGCCACACTACCCCTGCACAGCCAGCACAGGGGGCCTGAGCCAGGTCCCCCTGCACTCACCCACTCTCTGGGCCGTGGTGGACACGCGAGGCACTTGGGTGGACGCCTGTCTCATGGTGCTGATGTTGGACAGCAGGCGCCGGGGCTGCACGGCAGCTCTCAGGATGGGGGTGGCTGAAGGATACGCTGCAGGAGAGATGGAGCACAGTTAGCGAGGTGCTGGGTAGAAATAAACGTGGAAGAGATGCTGGGAAGGGGCCGTGGCTGGGAAAAGCCTCCATGGGCAACCTGAACCCCAGTGCCTGTCACCAGTGAGCCCCACACCAAGGTACTGCCTGCTTTCCCAAGCACTGGCTTCCCGTGGCTGCACATTTTATATTCTGTGGTGTTTTTAGAGAGCCCTTGGTTCCCAGGGTGGCCCAGCTGGCCCCAAGCACCCGTGGGGACAGACAGACACACTCACGGGGAGGCCGGGAGGGCTGCGCACTCCAGCGAGTGGCAGGGCGGACGGGGACAACTGGGCTGGGGCTGTAGAAAGTAGCTCTGGTTTGTGGCTATGGAGGGAGAACACATTATATTGAAGGTGATCCAGGAGCTGAGCCACATCAGATCAGCCCAGAGCAGCATCTCAGCTGCCACCACAGACAGGTGAGCCAAAACCATGCTCTGTGGTGTGCCAAAGCATTTTTAAAGATCTTGAAGATCTGCTTCCAGTCCTGACAACTGCATTTCCTCCAGCACATCCACTTATCTCCTCCCCACAGGCTTTTGCATGCCTCTAACCCTTCTCCCTCCCCTCATTTCATTACTGGGCTCTTTCTCCACACTTGAACCTTCACACCAAACTTCTCCTTGGTGATCCACCAAATACCCAGCCCGTTGCTGGAGCACCTCAAGCCTTTCCACAAGCCCTGCTGCTGACTCGGCAGCTGGGCACTGCCAGCAGCCAGCACACAGGCAGCTCTGCACAAAACAGAGACGTGCTCCTGGACCTGCCCGACCACCTCCCTCAGCACACGGCAAATCTGGGTCCCTAAGCAAGGCTGCCACTGCAGGAGGGGAGCAGGGACTCACCTGAGGGATGGGGGGTAGGAAGTACCCCGGAGGGGGCTGGAAGGAGCCAAGGAGAGGGCCAGGCAGGGCCCTCATGGTGGCTAATCGCTGCATGTACTGGTTGGTGAGGATTGCTTTCCGCTCCTCTTTCCTTTGGGCGAGGGCGACGTAGAGAGGCTTAGTGCTGACGATCCGCCCGTTCATTTCAGTCACGGCCTTGGTAGCCTCTTCTGGGGAGGAAAAACATACAAAGCCAAACCCTTTGCTGTGGCCACCCTCTGTCATCACCTAAAAGTGGATTAGAACAACACAGCTGAGTCCACACATCGGCACGGCCACCCGCAAAGCACAGCAAAAGTCAGGGACCCCCCAGCACCCACACCCAGGGTGGGACGGGTCAGCACGGGGTGCTCCCAGGGCTACTCACAAGGGAAGGTTACCCCAGGGGAGGGGAGGACACAATGGGGTGAAACCCAAAGGTTTGCTAAACGCCAAGGTCAGTCTGGGCCAGCCCAAGACCTGCAACCTTCCATGGGGTCTGTGCCAAGCCCTGCAGGACCCAGAGATGCTTTGGCATCTGCTGCTTGCTCATGGGCAAGTGAGGGTTGCACGTTGTCACGTTAGTGCAGAACCACGTGAGCAACCGTGCGGTATCGAGAAGGATCCTCTTTTCAAGGGCCACATCCTGCACTTAGCAGGGCTGGGAGAACTCAGCAAGGCTACAAAGCACTTGCTGAATCAGTAAGTGTTGGGCACAAGTGACACATCCTTCACGCTTGGCTTGAGATACAAGCCATCAGCAGGGAGCTGTAACTCAACAGGACAACTGTCCTGACCCCTTCCCAAGGGCTGAAGGTGTCAGCCAGCCCAGCCCTGGTCCCTCACCTTCGCACTGGTGATGGTGCCGTAAGGAGAGAACTCCTTCCTCAGCCGCTCATCATCTATCCCATCGTCCAGGTTCTTCACGTACAGGTTGACCCCCTGCAAACGGGCAGAAAAGCAGCTTGGCCTCCTCCAGAAGGTACAGCGGGCTCCCAAGATTTACAGCAGCTTTTAAAGCTGACGTTTTGTCAGCGGCTTAGCCAGGAGGTGGGACAACCCAGAAATACTCCGGTGAGATCAGTGACTTGGAGAGGAGCCAGGGCTGTGCGTGTGCTGTGCCCACAGGGGAGATGCCCCAAGCAAAGCAGGGCTCAGGTCACTGCTATGAAGTTGCTCCAAGAGCTCAGGAAACCTCTTAATTCCCAGACTAATATTTTATTTCTGGAAAAAAGCAGGCCTGTTTGTTCACCTGCCAACACTACCCTGGGTTTAGCTCTCTCCTCTTGCTGATACTGCTTCCCTGGACATTAAGAACGGTGACTGGAGCCCCATATGGGTACTTGCATCCGAAAGGGCACATCCACGGTGTGGGTCCCTCAGCACGCAGCGTCCCGCTGCCCCTTACCTGGTACCTGCTCACTCGCTCCTGCTTGATCTGCTCAAATTTCCGTTTCAGCTCGCTCTGCCGCTCCAGCCGCTTCTGTGCCCGGCCCACGTACACCACCCGCCCGTTGATCTCCTTCCCGTTCATGTCGGCCACGGCCTGCCAGCAGGGAGCACGGCTCTGAGCACCGCAGCCCCCAGCCCCACCGTGAGCAGAGAGCTCCCCAGGTGAGCGCAGGGCAGGGGCTTTGCCCTCACAGGGCCCCCAGCGTGGTCTGGCCCTCACGGGTGCTGCCCGTCCAGGCACCCACGCTGGCAGCCAGGCCAGCGGGTTCCCACCCCAGGACAGGGAGGTCCCAGCAGGTGACCGGCTGGGACAGCCGACCAGGCTGCCCACTGCCCCAGCGATTTGTTACTTGCCTTCTGGGCTTCTTCGTGCTTCTCGAAGTTCACAAACCCAAAGCCCTTCGAGCGGCCAGAGCTGTCCATCATGACCTTGACGCTCAGAGTCTTTCCTGCAAGAGGGAAGGAGAGACTGTGCTGAAACAGGGCACCCACCCAGGGCACAGGAGCAAGCAAAGCCACCAGGAGACACCAGCACAGTGACACCAGTCAAGTGGCAGGAGGAGCTGTGGGATCCCTGCTGCCACACAGGGCAGCCAGCACAACCTCTCCCACCAGGATGCTGCTCACATTGCCACTGGCTTTTTGGGTTCTGTGGCCAGTTCTCATCTCCCTTCATATATGAACGCACACATTGGGTTCATACGAAGGGCATTCAGATTAGCTGAGCATGGTCACTGGAGTCCACGAGCCAGCACAGCACCAAACCCTGGTGCAAGAGGCATCCTCCAGGAACAGGCTGACCTGGGAAAGCCACTCTTGCTTTAAATTCAGCCTTAACATCTCTTATTTTTGTGGCTCCTATAACCAGTATGCTGTTTTCAGGACAGTTTAAAAAACAAAAACCAAAACCTGAAAACCCACAAAACTTATTTGGAAGGAAGTGGCTCCAAAAAACAGAGAACACCTAATAGCATCCTCTGTCATTACAGGAAAGTGCACGTGAC
The DNA here is from genome assembly GCF_009819795.1 of Aythya fuligula. Lineage (NCBI taxonomy): Eukaryota > Metazoa > Chordata > Aves > Anseriformes > Anatidae > Aythya > Aythya fuligula. The sequence goes on along the minus strand of NC_045574.1, from coordinate 2,065,100 downwards.
ATCCTGACAACATAAGTCACTGCAGTCCTGTGGCCGCACAGTGTTTAAGCAAAGCAGATCATGAGAAGGGCTCTGGATTCCAGCCAAGCATTCTCCCCACCTTCTTTGGGGTTGCCCCAACTCCACTTTACCAGGCATCAGGATATTTGGCTTCAACAACCACACTCACCGAACTTGGAGAATATTTCCCGCAGCCTGTCATCATCCATGTCATCCCCAAAGTTCTTGATGTAGACGTTGGTGAACTCCGTTGCCCTAGACCCAAACTCTGCATCGCGCTCTTTGCGGGATTTGAAGTGGCCAACAAACCTGCAGGAAGCAAGCAGAGGCCTGTTGCAAGAGGCCCATGAATTCCCCATGCCCTCTGCAGAGGGAAAACAGAGGCATCTGTCTTGGTAAGGGCCAGGAGAGACCCTTGTGCTTCAGGCACCACCTGGGTCACCAGTAAACCACCAAGTGTTTCACAGCAGCACCTCCAGACCCCACTGAAGCAGGGTGAGCACTAATACAGGCTGCACCCCCATCCTGGGCACAGCCAGGGGTATCACCCTAAAAAAATCCCAGAGGATGCCACGACATTTCAGCTCTTTCTGAGGTTATCACCGAGCCCTTCAGGAAGCTGCTTGCCTCCACAAGAAAGGCACGTACAGAAGCAGCCCACAAGATGTGAGGTGATGCAATGTCAGCAGAGGGCTGGAGAACAACCCAACCTCCTCCTGCCCCAGATTATCCGACTCTGATAGCAGCGATTGAGGACCAGTCCTGCTTTGTGGGCATTCATTACACTGCCTCAGCAGTAAAACACAGCCCTAGGGCAGGCTCCTTCCCCACCACCAGAAAGGGCTCAAAACCACGATCACGCTTCCTTCAGCGCAGACCACAAACGACTCAGAGCTCCGGAAAGCAGAGCTGTGCCGCTCAGCCGGGAAGGGAAGAGAGGAGACACCGAGGGCAGGAGGCAGCAGCCTGAGCAGGGCACGTGTTTGCTCACAAGCACACATCGAGCTGAGGGAGGAGTGCCACGGCAGGCCTAGGGACGCCCCTCCTCCTGCACTTACACCTTGCGGTCGTTGAGCAGCATCCCGTTCATGGTCTTGATGGCCCGAGTTGCTGCCTCCTGAGTCTCAAAGTGAACGAAGCCATAACCACGGGATCCGTTTTCATCACAGACCACCTACAACAGCAGGGCAAGGAGAAATAAATACATTTTAAAAAGTAAGAACCACAGATGGTAGTTTGCTCCCTACTTGCACATGAGTAAGTCTCACCCGCCCGCATTCCCCAGGGGTGTTGCCCTCCCTCCCCTGACACCCCACTCCCGCAGCAGCAGCACGGTGTTCAGGTTGCAGGTCAGGGACCACAAGGAAAAGAGAGGGGCGGGTGCAGGGAGGAAAGGCGCCCTGTCCCCAGGGAAAACACAGGGCCTTGTGGCTTCCACCCAAGAAAAGGGTGGGAATTTAAAACAAATTTAGGATGAAAAGCAGGGAAGTGAGTTTCAGCTGACCAAGAACCTGGGGAAGCTCTGCAGCAAGCCCCCTTCGCAGCACAGCTGCAGACTCATACCTTGCAGGACAGGATGTTCCCAAAGGCCGAGAACGTGTCATACAGGGCTTTGTTATCAATGGAGTCATCCAGATTCTTGATAAATACATTTCCAACCCCTGATTTCCTGAGCCCGGGGTCTCGCTGGGACCACATGATTCGGATGGGCCGGCCTTTGATCACCTCAAAGTTCATGGTGTCCAGGGCTCGCTCAGCTGGCAAAGAGGTGAGCACAAAGGGAGAGAACAGTCACAGAGATGGACCTCCTTCCCCGTCCTACAGCACAGGACAGAGACAGACGCAGGAATCGGGGACACTGCTGGGCACCTCGTTAAGCCAAACGAGGCAGGAGGCCTCAGCACATTCCAGAAGCACCTGGCAGCAGAGCATTAATCTCGCTGCAAGCTCGAGTTTGGCAGATGCCCAAGTCATTTACTGGGTAATGACTCTGGTCTCCAGGGCAACTAACCCAACACCTCCCCATCGCTGCTGCCTCCCTCCAAAATAAGTCTCCTTGCAGGTAACTCTCTCATTCAGTGCTGTATTGCTGTGGTCAGCGGGGTGAAAAGGCCCTGCCTGACAGCATGGATATTGAGAAGGGGACCTTGCTCCTCCTTGGCACAAGCCAGCAGGGCAGAAGGGGTTTCAGTGCCCTTCCCCATGAGCTCAGAGCAAAGAGACTCTTGCAATTCCCTTCTTCTCCCCTTGTACAAACCCAAAGCCCTGCTGCTGCATCAGCTCCCCGTCCCTGAGATGAGGAATCACCCAGCCCCAGGAGAAGAGAGCACAGACCAGGGTTACCTGCAACCAGCACCCATCCTCAGCAGGACACCAGCAGCCCCAACAGCTGACACATCCCACAGACACCTGCTGGCCCCGCTGCTCCTCCTGCACCGCCCCAAAGGCACAAGGCCCCCCTCGGGACCACCCTACGCGGGGCTCACCATCCGCCGGCTGCTGGAAGTTTATGTAGGCATAGCCCAGCGAGCGGCGCGTGGCCACGTCCCGGCAGACTCGGATGGACATGATGGGCCCGGCGGGCGAGAACTTCTCGTAGAGCATGGCTTCGGTCACATCTGGGTGCAGGTCCCCCACGTAGAGAGAGGCTAACGGGTAGCCGGGGCCGCTGGCGTTCATGGCGTCCAACTGCAAAGATCAGCTGCGAAGGGAGAGAGGTTTGAGGCACACAGCGGGGGGCTGGGGCTGGGCAGCCCTTCCCTGGGGGGAGCAGCCCCGGAGCAGCACACGGCGGGGCGCGGAGCTGTGAGGAGGCAGCGGCCAGCGCTGGGACCCCCCAGAGAGCAGAAGCTCCGAAAGGAAACAGCTCCGGAGCCCCAAACCCCCCGGGAGCACCGGGACGTCCCGCGGCCGCTGAGGGGAGAGGCAGCGGGGGGCAGCCCAGGGCTGAGGGGGGGGAGCTCGGGGCCGCGAAGGGAGCCGGGGAGAGGCGCGGGGAGGCGATGCCCGATGCCCGCGGGCACGGAGGGGCCGTGCAGGGCCGCATGGGGCTGGGTCCCCCCCCGTCCCCTCACTCACACCGAGCAGCTCCGGCAGCTCCGCTGGCAGCGCCGCTCCCGCTGCGGCTGCCGCCGGCCCCCGCCTCTTCCCCCCGCGGCACCGGGGGCGGGCCGGGGCCGGGGCCCTCCCCGGAGCCTTCCCCGCCCTCCGCCGGCTCCGCCCGGCCCGGCCCGGCTCGGTTCGGCCCTGAAGGGGCAGCCCCAAACTCATCCCGCAGCCGAAGAGGGGGAGAAGCCCAGGCGCCACGGCCCGGGGCTGTTCGTGAGGCGAAGGCCGTCACCACGCGAGCTGGAAGGAGGCAGGGGTGAAGCGATGAGCCCAGCGCCTGCCCCACGCACCCCAACATCCCATCCCATCCATCCCATCCCATCCCATCCCACCCCATCCCATCCCATCCCATCCACGCTTCTGCCAGGCTCGGGCCTCGTGGCCACGCTGCCTCTGCCACCTCGTGCTGCCTCCAGCTGCAGCCCTGCTGGGTTTCAGGACAAAAGGCGATTCCTGCGCCCCGGCACTGCTCAGCAGACCTCCCACCAGCCAGCCCGAGGGGCAGCGGCAGCACAAGTCGGGGCAGAACTGCACTAAAATGTTTTCTGGTGGTGTCCCACGCTGAACCACCTCACCCAGGGTCAGACCAGCAGTGCCAGGAACAAGAGGGCAGCGGCACCAACTGGATCAGTGCAAACATGCAGAGCACGCCCAGACTCCTAGCGGCTGGGCCAACCTTCCCCAAAAGATATAATTACTTGAAAAATACCCTCTAACTCATCATCACTGGAGACCAGTCTGCCTGAGATTATTACCCCTAAAGAAGTAAGAGTAGATGTTATCTGAAAGAACCAGCACAAGACCAGTGCTCTTCAAGCAGCTAGCGAGGCCCAGGATTTTTCCTTTTAGGAGCTGACAGTGGCATTGGTGTGAGTCAGGCTGGGAGTCAGAGCACGCTATGCAATTCTGTAGGAGCAGATATGAATATAAACACTGAAGAAAGTGGCAAAGCAGTAATAAGTACAGATGCACACAGAGGGTGAATCATTTAAAAGCAGGCCGTAGACAGATTAGTGCTTGATCAGCAGCTCATTTTGTTTTGGCCTAATGCATTGCAGTGATCAAACAAAAGAGTCTGAGCAGCATTATCCACAGAGCACGCTGCTGTACCATATCCACACTTGAGCTGAAGAGGCTTTTGAAACTGTCAGGACATTTGCTTGGTCCCAGCCGGCCTCCCCAGCACCCTTAGGATGACTGGTGTCAGCTAGCCCGACTATTGCTCCTCAGTCCTTCAAGCACTGCTTCCAGGAAGACAGCTCCAGCGGGTATGTGCACTCGCAGTACTGCTGCTTTTGTACAGCACCAGCTGAGAGCAGCGAGTTAACTGGAGCATGTGCAGGTTATTCACCAGTGCAGCCGGGTCCACAAGCAGCTGATTGTTGGAGGCCCAGCTGGAAAGCTAACCCTGCATTGAGAAGTATGCATTTAAAAGTTTCCCTAAGGGAAAAAGCTTTAAACGTAATTGGCCAACTGCAGCAGCAAGTGCCGTACCAGACTTTTCTCCTGTACAGTGTGCTCAGCCATACAATATGCAGTGACTCATGGCAAATTAGATAGATATTTATAGCTGCTTTTCTTTTAAGTCCTGCAGTGACAATACAAATGTGACCTCAACAAAACTGAGGAGAAGCAGCGTTCTCTACTACAAATGTGGGAACGTGAGGGGGAAAACTCTCTCTGCAAAGGCACGAGCAATTACATATTAGTACCATTTGGAAACCATGAATCAACTCACACAATTTAAGACTGAGCATTTAATTGAAGGAAATGGTGGCATCACCGCCCCTGGGGGTGTTCAAGGAAAGGTTGGACCTGGCACTCAGGGACATGGCTTAGGGGGTGACTGTGGTAGCATAGGGAGGTTTGGACCAGATGACCTGGAAGGCCTTTTCCAACCTTATTGGTTCTACAAAGTGGTGATTCTACTACCCCCAAGTGTTTTTGCCACAAGGATGGCAAAGATAACAGACACAAACAACTGATAAAATTTTTTTTATTATTCACTTTTGAATTCTTTTACACTTTCCTGATTATTTTGTGTAAGGTGAAACTAGAACTGTTTAAAAGACATACACAAATCTAGTACATCAATAACCAGGTTTTTCTTTTTTGCTATACTATTCTCACAACCACGTGTGTGCTAGGCAATATAACCGTCACAGAAGCAAACTTTAGGCAGAATACTGGTCAGTAAAAACAAAGCGAAAAGAGCTACCAGATATACAGACAGGCTCGGTTCCACATTCACTACTGCATTTATCAAGCGCCAAGTATTAACTGCACAATTTGTTCAGCTAGTAGAGGGGAGTTTTAAAATCAGTGCATGAAATTCTCTCTCCAGCAGACGGATGGACAGACAAACAGATGGATCCTATACCTAAGTGGAATGTGAAGGCAGGGGGATGATACCGCGAGACTGATAGGTGACTAATCCTAATCTTTTCCACTGCATTATTCACGCAACTCTTATTAGGTTTTATTTAATGGGACATGTCTGAAACGTAACTAGGTGAGGACATCGGGAGCTCAAATATTACAAGCATTGCAAATGTGTAAGGTCTGCATTCCAGTACAGTAAGTGGGAAAACCTGAATATTTGAGCCAGATCTTGGTATTACCAAAAAAACGGCAGATGAGCTGAAGACCGCAAGAGCACTGGCAGCTCGCAAACATCCAAGACAGAAACCAGTCCTCTAGCAGATTCAGGTCTCGCCTACCATCCTGACATCACCCACACCGAAAGGATGATGTATATGTGGGAACCCAATTGTTTTAATGGAGTTTAAGCAGGTGAAAGGGTCGAGGATGAATAGAGTCCGATGGGAGAAAATTTCTATAAAGCAAACTTAAAGATGGCTTGGTGGACTACTTAAAAGGCTTTCAAGGTAGAATCGAAATGGGAATACCATGGAGTTTTCAATTCACCCACGAGTAAAGTAATGCTAAAGTGGCAGATCGCTTCATGGTATCATCCAAACTAATAAGGCCATTCAAAAAATTGAATCTTCTCCTATTGCAAGTCCATGGTAGCGAACCAAGAATTCTCACTACTGAAGAATATCTAAGGTATAATTAGGTACTTTATTGCTGTGGGAAGGGGCTTAGTCATGCATGTTGTATGGACATGAAACCACTTTTAGAAGTCAAATCCCAGTTATCTGCCAGTGTAAAGAGTTTGGAAATCAAGCTGCTAACTCCCCCATTACCCTCCTCCCCAAAACAAACCCAATCCCCAGAAAGACAGGATTGACAAAGTGAGCTTTTGACTGAAAGCGGTGCCTCAGACTTGGTTAAAAATGTCTACAAAGTGTGCCTGTTAAACTAACTCAGAGCAGTGTGTTACTAACTGGAATGCCATACATTGGATTGTTTTCCTTCCATGCCCCAGTGTCACAATAGAATCTCTATAACTTTCTGTACAACTTTACAACAGAATTGTACTTCGACTATTTTGGTGCCAGATTATGCTTGCCATTGTTACATAATTGATGTCTACTTTTCTACCAATAAGAGTTTTGTAAAGTCAATTGCAATCACAAAACCCATAATCACAGTGTTCAGTTAAAAATATAAACACGGTAATCATAACTGTAAATGTTCATAATAGGAAAATTCGGAATGCCATTATAATAACCGACCTCCATTTTAAGTACACAAAACACCAACCAACCGTTTTTACCCCACAGACAGTTTTTGCTACGTTGAGGTTGTGAAAGTCGATGTACTATTCTTTTTGCTTGTCGCACAAAGGGATATATGTGTAGGATACAGGGTGACATTGAACATATAGTGAAGCGTGACAGCCATTAGTTCTCTCCTTCCCCAGCATCCCCTTCATCTCCCTGGTTTTCCGACGTCCATAGCTGTAAGAAAATACAAACATGTTTATGCTGAAAGCACACGGTTAATTACAACTGTCAGGAAAGGGAAGACAGTGCAATTAGCAGTAGCTGCACAATTTTCTCAGCTAAGAATAACAGAATTGAAACATAACAATAATTGAAACATTAACAGTAAAAATAATGAACTAGAAAGTGGGTAAAGGATTACAAGGAAAAAGCAAACAAAGGTCTGCAAGCTGAACGCAATCTGTTGAGAACAGACATATTGCACTTTGTGTTACAAAAAGGCTGAGTTTGTTACAGTGGTTAACAAGCGATCTCTGATCTAAACCAGCAAGTCTAACTGGTCTGGTTACAAAAAGCAGCACAGTTAAGACATGCAGTTAATGCTTCAGAAAAGGCAATTTTAATGGCACAGGTCTACATAAAGCTTCAGCTGCTGAGTCCTACTTAGTGGAGTCCAGCAGCCTAAAGAAGTGCCAGCACAGAACACAGCAGTTTGCCCTGTAATACTTACAGTGAGGTTGTCCCTAAGCAGCTGCATGATGAGAGTGCTGTCTTTGTAAGACTCTTCATTCAGCGTGTCCAGCTCTGCTATCGCCTCATCAAATGCCTAGAAACACGCAAGAAATTTTTACTCCACTCTGAACACATTTCTGCTTCCACAGATCTTGTAGATCTGCCACAAAAGCTTTGTGACAAAAGCTTCCAGTATTTTTCTTTTTCACCAAGGGAAGAAAAGTAAACCAACGTGAGCACAAGAACACTAGATGACCAAAGTCTTCACAAAAGGGGCCAGATTAAGGCCACTCTACTGCCATGCCAATAGCAAGTACTGAAGAGGCAAGCGCACACACACTGCCACTCTGAAGAATGATTCACACAGCTCACAGTCAGGTCTAAGAGGAGCACTTAACAGCAATACCTTCATTAAAGATGAAGGCCTGAGTGGTTTGAAGTGCCAGTAAAAGAGAAAGGTACCACCATTACGTTGATATACATTATACATGTAAATGGCAAACAAGGGGGTTTTGAGAGTGACTTCTGAACTTGAGAGTGAATTTGGAGTAGAATTCTTTGGGTTTGTTTTGTATTTCTTTTCAAAGGAGCACAGGGAATCAGGTACATTTTAACAGAGATTAGTAATGCCACACTGCGCATCTGTTACACACAACCCATCCGCTACACATGAAAGCACATGATGCAGGTCAGAGCCACGGTAAGCGTCCTCTCTCATTCAGGTTTCAAACAGATGTAAGCATATGAACTAAAAACACGAATAGCAGCAGTATTTTACGAAGCAAAACATTTTTAATTTTTTTTTTTTAAACAGGTTTTAGCCTTCTCCCTATCTGGCACCATATAAGTTCCATTTGGTCTCTAGAGAGGCACACACAGTTGCACAGTCAGCTACGCTATAGTCATAACTCAAAAAGACAACACTTATTTGCAAAGTGATCAAATTAAAAAAAAAAATCACTAAGAGCATTCTAAGAGAATGACATGGACAGTGGAAGAGGTACTCAGTCTCCCCTTTCACTAGATCAGCTGCCTTCGCAAATTGCCTTTGCTTAACTGAGCCAGAGTAGCTTAGCCTTAATTAACTTACCCAAAAATACACTAAGAAGACTATAGTTTAAAGACAACAGCATTTGTAAAGGATTTCATATGAGAATGCGTAACTATCTGCAAACTACTGTCACCATGTAATTACCTCCTTAGCTCCCACAAGAACTGGTGATGTGAGGAGTCTGCTTACCGTCTTTGCCAGGTTACAGGCTTTTTCAGGAGAATTGAGTATCTCATAATAGAAGACAGAGAAATTGAGAGCCAGACCAAGTCGAATGGGGTGCGTTGGCTGCATCTCTTTCTTGCTAATTTCAAATGCCTCCTGGTAAGCTTGCTGAGAGTTTGCCACTGTTGCTGCAAGAAGCAATTGCAATCATATTCACACACAGTACATCACCACATTTCATGGGGGAAGCTATTGTATTCTTTGTCTAGACCATCATGCCACTAGATATTCATAGAACTGCAAACATGAAAGCTTCTTTCAATGATTAAGAGGTAAAAGCTTACCACTTGCTGAACTATTAAGGCAGAAATATTTGTTCAGCTAAAGGTTGGAGCTACAGACGTTAAATTCTAAAAAATCCAGACACCACCATATGGGGAAAAAGAGGCATCTAAACTACCAGTTTAAACACTCTTGAGAAGGAAATTTTAGCAGGTAGGCCGCAAATTCTGTGTTTCAGTTTGAGGTTTCAGAATAAAGACAACTGTCCCTTCCCTTGCTAACAGGTAACAGTTTGACATCATTCTGGGGCTTAAGGTTGCAAGCTACTGACCAGATCAGACACTCACCAAGAATTCAGGCTGTTGCTTTAACAATTGGCTTAGTACTCAGTAACCCAATATCTCATATCTGAATGCAGAAAGCTTGCAAATAACCAAGACTTGTGAGCTAAATTCATTGTTTAAACAAAAGATGATAGCAACCAAGCTTTTTCCACAAGAAACAACACATTTTCTTCCTCCATACTCCAGAAAAAGGATTTTACGTTGTGAAATGTGCTTAGAAATCTGCCACTGATGTTGCGACTGCAAACAGAATCTGACTTGAACATCTGTCAAACAATTCTATTAATTTCAGTGAAGTCTGTTTCTCTAAAAGTGACCTGCACTGCGCTCATCTTCAATACTATTGAATACTATTGAAGAAAGAAATATTTCACGTTAGGAGAAAAGGACCCAAGTATTTTTCATACTTTATTCTGCCCAGCCCCCAACAGAATGAGAAGTTTCACCTCCACTTACTTTGCTTGTTGTCCCCAGACGCCACCTCTGAGAGGTATCTGTAGTAATCGCCCTTCATTTTCAAATAGAAGACCTTGCTTTCGGGCTGCGTGGCGTTGACAATAAGGTATTTATCCAGGAGTTCCTGAGAAAGGAAACACTTTTTTTTCCCCAAGTCATACAAATAATGTCTGAAACAGCCTTCATTACAATGGTAAACATGAACTGTTAAAACATTAACAATGACTTATGCATGCTCATGCATTAGTTATATTGATGTTCCCTAAACTCAGGAAAAAAACTACTTGTATCCTAGTCCCTGGAAAGCAGCAAACTTGCTACACTGAGGCTGTTGACAATTCACACAAGCTAACAAAGGGCAGCAGCTCAACATCAGCACAAATCCAGGCACTTTTCCTGCCACGAACTTGAATTCTATACAGAGCAGTGAGACTACTCGTAACAAACTGATTCTATCTGCAGCTCCAGCTGAAGAGTGGCACGGTCAGCACATGTACCCTCAGGAAGAGATGCTGTCAGTACTCTCAGCCTTTGCAACTGTTCCTAAGGCAGATCTTCAGCAAGATGAGCAGCAATAAATAGGATCCCTCTCATCTAAGTGGGGAAAACAGCAAAACTGACTTGGGAGGAAAAATACAGACCTTATACTTCCACCAAAAAGGTAGTACACGAGCTTCACGATGTCAGCATTCACTGACAAAAGAATTTACAGAAACAGTCGGCTTTTTAGCAGGACTTATGCTAGTGCCCCAGCAGGCCTCAATTTGTTTTCATGGTAATCACTAGCCAGCAGTTAGGGGTCTTCAGTATTGCCTTGCCTACATCCTTCTGTTTTTTAACAGAAACGTTCTTTTGTAACAACAAACTAATGAATTCCTGAAACTAGACAATTTAGGACTTAGAACTCAACTCAAAGGGAGAGATATGCAAAAATATTCCCCTGCTACAGTGCTGCAGTATCCACAACCTGAGTAAGATTCCTTAAGCCTCTCAGAAGAACGCTGCAGTACTAGTTACTGTTATTTTTGCTGTTTGATTATTACCAGAACATCATTGCAGATATCCTGCAATTCAGCCTCAATTTTCTCACGATATTCTCTTCCCATCTGCTGTTTCTTCTCATTCCTCTCTGTTTTCTGTTCAATGCTGGAAATCACACGCCAGGACGAGCGACGGGCACCGACCACATTCTTGTAGGCAACTGAGAGTAGATTCCTTTCTTCGTTGGACAGTTCATGCCCCTGCTCGGTGACAGCCTTCATAGCAGCAGCCATGTCATCGTAACGCTCGGCCTGTTCGGCCAGTTTGGCTTTCTGTACCAACTCACTTTTATCCATGACTATCCTGTAATTAGTGGGGAATAAAACCAGAAAAATATTTGATTGTCTACACAGTGGAAGTTAACGTTGAGGGGTGAAGCACAACTCACAGGTGGTAACAGGTGGACAGTTTATCAACTGGAATAAATATGAAGGTTTTGTAAAAGCAAAACAAAACAAAAACAAACAAAAAAACAAACCTCTTGACAATAACTTACACAATTTAGAAATTATACATAATCATAACCCTGAAGGCTCATAAGCATTATTCTTCATAATGCAGAAAAATGCATGTCACCATGAGTTTAAGCACAGCAATATGTTCCCTGTGTAAATCTCTCCCTATTCCCATACAGGCCATAGCTCAGCCAGGGAGACAATTCACGTATTCGTGTCCTAATGCAGAAACCAGCAGGGCTTTTTTTTTTTTTTTTTTTTTTTTAACCTGCATTAGTCTTCAACAACAACTGTTTAAGAGTATTAAATGACTGGGCAGATCCTCCCCACATCAGCAGCTGTCTGCACACTGCAGGAGCTATTTCTGTGGGGTTAAGTGAACCACACCCAGTACAGCTGCACCTATGGACAGCCATGGAAGACATATTTATACTGTCCTGCTAGATATTTTTTTTATACGTGCTTCAATGTATATTTAATAGACAATTCTATACACCTAGAGTGGCTGCAGCCTTCAGTTTCCAAGAGCTTTTAAGTAACACTGACATTCACAAAGACTCAGTGGGATGTGGCCCACATGAGAGTCACTACTGCAAAACCAATTGCTCGTATGGAAACAACTTGTTTATCGTCTCTGATAACGCAGTTTAGCATAGGAAGCCAAGAAAAACACATCACATGGCCACTATGCTGCTGAGGAACTGGAGCAATGAAAAATGAAGTTGGTAAAGAATGCGTCTGGGAGGCAGACTGAGTGTTGCTTGCTTCTACAGGACGCCAACATTAATCAACTTGGAATATAATGTTGTTAGTTCAGTGGCCATCACCTAGGCCTGGGTTCATGGGAAGACTGAAGTCTCCTTGTTTTCATCAAAAAAAAAAAGAAGTGGATACCTCAATACCTCAAACTCCCAGGTGTCCCAGATTCATCAATATCCAGGTAGGCAGATCTGCATTTTCAGACAGACCCAGAACTGTCATTCTTGTTAGTACTGAGCAATAACGTTCCTCTCTTACTCCCTGAAGTCCAATCAGGACTCCCACTGTCTAGATCAGAAGCTTTCAGACTGAGACCTGAACAGCCTAAAAACAACTCTAAAAGAACAAGAAAAGCTAAATGAGAACGGTAAGTTTACATTTAGCTTTCACAAGCTTCTGTTAATTAGGCAAGAGACTATGTCTCTAGTTGAAACAACGGTACCCTGGTGCATATATACGTACACAAAAAAATAAAGAAATAGCAGCCATTTACCATTGAGAAAACCCACTACATTTGTAACTGGTGCATCTATCCAACCTAGTCAACCACTCCCTAAACTCAGCATTAAATTTAGATTGTCCGTAACGTGGGAAGTAATGGCATTTACTTACCCCCCGACACAGTACACCTGAAGAATGCTTTTCATGCCACAAGAGCCAACTTTAAGTAACAGATCACCTAAACAAAACACTTCCAAAGCAGTTCTGATTTCCTCACTGTCTGCACAGCTTATCAGAAGCAGTTCTACTGCAATCTTCTTCTCTCCCTCTTGGGGAAAGCGATTGTTTTGTAGAAGCAGCCTGTTTGTTGAAGCCCAGAGACAAGAAACTCCAACAGTTTACATTTTGCCATGGAAAGGTCAGTATCGTCTTTGATCTGCGTTTTGCCAATACTGTTCTAATGCGTACTCAAGTTATCCATGCAGAATTCTGTTTACAAACAGCATACAGTTTAGTTTTGAAATGGCGTAGAGTTTGTTTTATCAAGCTCGCTGACATATGCATCCATGGATGCGAGTCAGTTCATGGCAGTCAATGGGTTCGTATAAGGACATGTTAAGGAAACCAGACAGGACTGCAAGGACAAAGAGCTAGTGGATAAAAGAGCTCCAAAAACCAGCTTAACGCATCATCAGCTGTACAGCCAAAACACCAGCACAAAGCATTAGAATGCTGTTTCTCAAACAATAAATTTATGCACATCTTAAATGTGACTCAAACTGGTTACTGAAGATGGAGCTCCTCAGAACTTCACTGGTTGACGAATTGAGAATTCACTATGCAGGGGCTTGCACTGTTTATCTTAATATCTGTACCGTTTGTTAGTAGTTTTTCCATGAAACTAGAAGGTACTATTCCAAAAAATGGATTTGACAGAAATTAAATACAAGAAGGAAAACATCGCCCACACCAAAACGTCTGCAACCCACCAGTAAGCCTACCTTTATTTCACTCACAAAGCACTGCATAAAGGAACACTTAAAACCTTCATTTTATTCTCCATCGCTTACCTTGTTAGAAGGCTGGAGAAGAGCTTTGCAGAGCTATGCTGGCTTGAGCTCCAAAAGAGGGAAGTGTTTGCCAGAAGGAAAAAAAGATACAAGGAAAGGAGTGATGTTTGAAAAGGCAAAGAAGCAACTATCAGTTATAACTGGTCCCTCCCATAAAGGAGATGAAAGCCACGCTCTAACAATGGAGCAGTGTGCCACAGTCTGAAACAAGCAAAGCCTAGAGCTAAAAATAGTCCAAGGCCACAAACAGAAGCCATCTCACAAAGGTTACCTGCAGCTAGGAGCGGAACACACAAAGGTGACAAACAGGAGGCCGACAGGAACCATCTATTCTAGCACTACTGAAGCCATGCCGTGTTGGCAAGGGGGAAGAGGGGAGATGGAGGAGCGAGGACGTGCAGATCACAGCCACGGAGGAGTCCCAGAAGTTGCCCGCTCTAAGCAGAAGATTCTCAGATGTGTTAACACACGTAAAATTCATGGGGCTGCCCTCTTCAGAATCTATCAAACCACAGCTTAGTGGCCTTCCACAAGGCTGTGGCTGGACACTATTTACAACAAGGAATGCCAACCACTAGCCCTCAGCCCACACTACCAGCAACCACAAATTCAGAGCACTGTAGTTCCCCACACTCTAGATAGGAGATAAAAAAAAAAAAAACAAACACTCTCCCCAGTACAGCCTAAGGTCTCCCAACCCCTATTACAAGTGCATAATCACATGCATACAGATACAAAAAGATTACAACTGCTTACTTCCCACCTCCAAAAATAAAAGGCTGTGTAGGTGAGATCTGATACAATCAGAAAACACCAGAGGTCAGAGCCTGTCAAACGTTAGTTTATGAATGGCTGGCTAATTCCAGAAGAAGCTGCAAAAAAGAGAAGGTGTGACCAACCTGGAAATGGCACCTAGAGGCTGTGTGCCCCCAGAGCTCTCAAGAGCGGATGGATGCACAGAACTGGAGGTCTACATCTCAGCACCAGCTGAGGAGCAGAACACGTAGGTAGTGTTCTTCAGGAGACTGCGAGTGGTGGAGGACTGCATCTTGCTACCCAGCAGTTACTACATCTGCTCCACAGCCTTTATTGTTCCCAGGCTCAATGAGCTGTTTAGGCCAAAGCCAAAACAGATGAGAAGTAACCGTGTTTAAAGTCTGTAGAAACCAGATGCAAACTGACAGTGAAAAAAAGCCTGGCTTATATAACATATTGAGCTGATAGGACAATACTAATAAGCCTACGGTGGTCTGAAGTCTGCTGCTCTCCATGACCTGATCTTCTGATGCTAATTAAGTTATTGATTTCTGCGTATTGTTCTTCTCTTTATAGCAAGCATTAGAAGCTGTCAAACAAACACTTCCACTTCATTAAAATGCTGGTGAGAAAGCAGTGCAATTACTAGCTTGACGTATCAGTCGCTAACGAGCCAAGCAGAGATGCAGGTTACCAGGCTGCTTCACTACCAAAAAGGGACATAGAAACAGGTTTGGTGAAGTGTGACACAATCAATTCTCAGCCACCATCTTTGTAAATCCATTCAAATTTTTCCATGAGAAGTAGAAATTTGGTACAAAAAAATGTAGTTCAATTCTAACGACACATGAACATGCCTTAGAGATTTCTGGATGGGCAATATAAGTATTCACGTGAGGAAAGTGGTGTCTCAAAGTACAGTTTGATAATTACCAAGACTAAATGTTTGGAGACAGTATTTCTGAAACAAATGGCAAATCCTTCTCCATGCTTCAGGTACACACATGCTGACACTGGAGCTACAACGCTGGCAGAACTGCATGACATTGCTGATATTCGCTGTCCAGCAGGCACCACCCCCAACAAACATTCCTTACAGGAAAGGAACGGGCTCCTGATCAGACTGCAAGGAACCTCCCTTTCTTTAGCTGAGCATCAGGCATCTCACTTCATCAGCTTTGTCTCTCTGCTCCAGCTCCTCCAAAGGTAACCACGTATTGTTAAGCCACTGATCAGAAAATGGACACTTCTGCTCTATCTGACCACTGAAGCCCTTTACATATATATAAGTTCGGTAAAACTTACTGCTAACTTGGTGAGGGGGAAAAAAAAGTGACTTCCCAGTTCTGACACTCACTGACCTTGTGTGGCACATAACTTCAGCCTCCTCTGCATCTACTGACTCACCACATGCCCTGGCCTTCAGTGCAAGTCTTTAACGATTAACGTTAAGATAAAATTAACATTCAGCAAAGCCATGCCTCCACTTGCTCTGCTTACCTTCTACCATCATTAATTGTTGTTTCCTAAACCTGACCAATACCATTTTGGAAAAATTATACGCAAGGCTTTCAATCTCTGTAGACAACTGTAGATTTTTCATCAGAGGTAACAAGAGCACGTAGGGACACCGATATTGTACAGACAAATTAAATTTATGGCAGTATTCTTGCTCTTCTTAATGCCTTCTAAATGAGGAACTTCAGGCTGACAAGCACTGCACTGGAACTTAGCGCAGGAAAGCTGCAGGTGGACACAGGCACACAGTTCCAAAGTACAACATCCTCACATGGTAACATCTTTTTGTTCCAACCAGCGTAATTGTTTTTGACTACAGTCCAGGTGGAAATAGTGAGTTACCCCCCAAAAATCTTCCTCCGGGCACAAAATTCATGCCAAACTAATGCATACGTATCACAGGTAAATCACTTTTGTTAGCAATAAACTGAGAATATTTATATTGCAGGGTGGGGCAGAACGTGTGGCCATAGAAGAGACACACTACTGGAAGGCCTGGTCTCGCTGGGATGCAGCGGGGTACCCGGAGGATCAGAGTACTAGCTTTTTACCTCGTTATTCAAATAATTATTTTCTTAACTCCTCCTCATCTGAGTTTATTCGTATACAGCACAAAAAGCTGCATACTGGCAGAGGCCTGCTTACAAAAAAAAGACTCAACATCAAAATAGCAGAGATCAGAACATGCGGTACTGACATAATGAGGTTGAGAAAACTGCACTAGGCCCATCTGTGCACCGAGTCTACCACTTCACGGGTACCGATCCGATAAACAAAGTATTACACTGACACTGAAGGACTGCAGAGATAGAGCCAATGAAGGAGGTATTGCTTCTTTTTTATCTTCTAGATCAGTTTACATTTCCGTATTACTTTAAAACAAAAGCCAACTTCTGACTAAGGTGCTGTGGTAGCACATGTACGAAACCAAGCATTCCAACCACTGATGCTACAAAACCTGCCAAAGTTTCTCAAATTCACTTTTTTATGTAGGGATTTAATTTTTTTTTTTTACAGTACTGCACAACATGCAATTTGTTTTTCTACTACCATAGAAGTTGTTTTAACCGTTAACGAGGAATTTAAGCAACCAATTTATACTGTAATGGTTGCATTAGACACATTTTTGTTCCCACGTATTAACAGAGTGACTGTATGCCATTGAAATGTGATCACCCTAATTAATATACAATTGCACATACCTTAAATAAAGCCTAGGGTTGTTAGCTCTGGGTTACTGCCCAGCCTTCTTATACATTGGGAGTGGCTTTATGTACCCTTCTTTCCCTTTGCAGTCCTCCCTAAACTCATCTCTATTCCCAAATGGACACGATGAGTTAAAATTGGAAAACGCCATTATTTTGTTTCCTGCGAGCATTCCGTGATCACCTCTGTTCCTACGTGAGCGAGCTCACACAAACTGCCATAGAAACAGAACCGCCCCAGGGGGTGGAAGGGGCCTGACGGGCGCGGGTCGCTCCCGATTTGGGGAAAGCCGCGAGAAGGGCCCCGCGGCGGAGCCTGGGCAGGGTGCAGTAAGGCAGGAGCCGTCGGGAGGAGGAGGAGGGCTCGGAATCGTTCCTCGCTGGAGGCCGGCTCCCTCCCCTCCCCGCAGCAGGCCAGATGAGCCGAGCCGAGCACTCCAACGCCCGGCAGGAGATGGCGCAGGGCGGGCGGGGGCCGAGGCTCCGCACAGGTGTGCGCGGCCGGCCTCGCCCCGCGGGCGGCTCAGGCGGGCGGGGCCGGGCCGGGCCGGGCCGTGCCGGCCGCAGGGGAGGAGGAGGCGGCGGCCCCGCCCGGGCCCCGCAGCGCAGGGGCGGCAGGGGCGCACCGTTACACCGCCCCCCCACAGCGCTGCGGGGCACGGCCCGACGGCAGAGCACAAAAAGCGGCCCGGAGCCGCCCCGCACCCCGCGGGGCCCTCCCGCCGCGGCCTGCGGCGGCCTCCCCCGCCCGGCCCCGGCCTCCCGCGGGCCCGCGGAGGCGCTGCCCGCCCCGAGGGGGGCTGCGGGGAGAGCGGGGGGCGCCCGGGGAGCCTCACCTGGCGGGGGCGGCGGCACCGCGGCCTGGATCCCGGCGGGCGGAGCGGCGGGAGCGCACGCACAGACACACACACCCTGCGGCGCTGCGGGCCCGCTTCCGGCCCCGAGGCCACGCCCCTTCCGGCCCCGGGGGGCGGGAGTTGCGGGGGGAGCCGCCTCCCCATTGGGCAGCCGCCGCCGCGCGCCAGCCGGCTCCCGGTTGCTATAGCAACAAGGGGGGGTAGGGGGGAGGGGAGGGGCTGTTGGCGCGCGCCCGCGCGCGGGGAGAGGGGGGGCGCGTGCTCGGGCGCGTGCCCGCGGGGTGGCGGCGGCGCGCGGGGGGGGTGGGGGCGGGGCGGCCGCGCGGAGGGAGCGGGGCGGGAAATGGCGGGCGCTGGGGGCGGCGGGCGGGGGGTGGCCTCCCCGCGGGTCAAACTGCGGGGATTCAGTCAGCAACACAACCAAACCCCCCCAAACCCCCCAAAATAAACAAGAGCCTCATCTGCCGGCTGGGTGTTGTGCAATGAGGGGGTTCTGTGCAATGAGTGCCGTGTGCTGGGCGGTGGGGAGGGGGCGTTTTGGGGGGCCTGAGGGGAAGCCCGGCTGGGTCTCCATGGAGAATCTGAGGAAAATCACTCACTTTTACGGCTGTAACCCCACGGGACACGGAATGACGTGACCCCCCCCCAGAGCCACAGATTTGTAGCAGTGCCGCCGGTCAAAGCTTTGTTCCCAGGGCTGAAAAGCAAAAATCCTTTCAGTTACAGGATCCTGGCATCCAATGTTCTCCCTCAGATAAAATCCCGTTCCTGTCAAAGCTGCTGTCAGACTTGTTGGCAGTGGGAGGACTTGTGCAGTTTCCTGCTTCGCCTCAGTCCAAAGGTCAATGACTTTGGAAAGTCAGGAGGAAAACCACTCGGCGCCCATGCTTTATCTCCAGCCACGAGCACTGATTCAGCTGGAGCAGTTCTTACCATCTTTCCCTTGTTTCTCCTCCCAGGACCAAGCTTTCTTTTCCCCTGCTCTTCTCAACAGGCCTCATCTCCTTGGTTTGCACCCCGGGCTGCTCCCAGCGCTTTTGCTGACCTGCGGAGGTGCTGGGAGAGCTGGGAGAAGAGCTCCTAAACTTTGTGAAATGACAGCCATTATCTCAGGGACATGCTTGGTCCATGAACAAGCTCAACGTGTCCCCAAAAGAAGCATGTCTCAGGGGAACATGACCATCGTACCTGGCCCTGGCAGCTCATCCTGTGGATGTGCTCCAAGATCCTGCTATAGAAAAAAGAGACAGCCGACGGGGAGCCACTGTGGTAGAGGACAGGGTCGTGGTGTGGACCGAGAGCTTTCGTTCAGAAATAGTATCTTGATAAATTACTCAGTTTTTGTAATTATTTTTTCTGTCATTTTATTTTGGAAGCAGCAGATCTCAGCTGATGTAGCTACCAGAAGCAAACAGGTGATGGCACTGCATGATCATCGTCCCTGCAGTGTAGGCATCCGTGGTTGCCCAGCAGTCTGTCACGGAATAAAAAAATTCTCAAAATACTCAAAATATAATTGTGATCTATTAAATATAGTTTATTTCTTGATTCTTCTGTTACTCCTTTTTCTCTGTCTTCTGCTCTATCTTCCCTATCTCTTTGTGTTCTCTATCTGCAGTCTGCACATTTCAGTTGTTCCACAGCTGGATCACATAGATCACTAAATCATGTACTAAGGGTAAGGGATGAATCCCGAGTGGTATCAGCATATTGGTTTATGGCATCTGCCATGGCTTCCCTATTAAAGCTGGTGAAAGGATGCCAGCAGGAGCCCAGGTGGTACGTTAAGAATTTCATCATTTGTCAGCTCTGGTTGTGGGGATGCTTGGAGTTGTATATGGTGGAGATAAGAAAGGAACCTAGTAAGGAAGCAACACTGAAGACAGAAAGGGATGACAATCAGTGTCTTTTCAGATGGATACTTCTGCAATAGGAAAGAAAAAAGCCCCAAGGGAAGAATTTCTACATTTCACGTCTGTCTTGTGTTTTCTCTCTGTACATGAACTGCTTGTGACATTGTGAACAGCCGTGACAAAGTTAAAACTGGAATTAGATTAGTTGGAATTAAATTTGCAGAAGATACTAGTACTTCTGAATGGACTGAACCTAAACTGGGATCGGGGATAAACATCTTGCATAGGATAGAATTAATATTAGCACTGTCAGTAACTTTAATTATAGTGACATTTAAAGCAAAGAGCAAAAGGTTTTTCTCGTGGTCCCTGCTAGTTAAATACTAGACTAAATAATACTTTCTTTGGGCATCTTTCAGTTCTTCCTTCTGTCCAAGGAATGCAAGTGGTTTAGTACAGATTTCTATTAAATGCAATTTGGACTGAGGTCAAAATGGCCATTTGAATTTGAAGTTGTTTGAAGGTCTGAAGGTGACTTTACAGAACACAGGTAAGAGCATGACTGCAAAGAGACAGAGCACCATATAGCAAGTGACTGTGAGAGCAAGAAAATATAAATGACCTAAATAGTATAAAATAGAATGATGGGAAATATGGGTAGAATAACTGTCTTGGACGGGATAGGAATTCAGCTCCAGGAATGCAATCTTGGCAATAGTGTCCCAAACAGAGAATGCTATTTCTGGGGAAGTGCTCTGAACTCTAGGTCATGAATCAAACTCAGGTAATTTATATTCTGCTCATGAGTAGTGGCAGTGCAGAAAACAAACATAAATGGAACAGAATATATCGCTGTAAATTTTGGAGCTGTTGAGACCTGTAGAGTTGCTGTGCACTTCTGACGCCAGGTAATGGCTAAAAATACCAAGCCAAGGAACAAACAGCAAAGTCTTCAAAGCTGCCAGCTCAAGGACACCCAGCTTCCAAGCAGGGTAGGAGAGGGCTGGAGAAGTAACGTCCCAGCCCTGGTCCGTATTTATTAGCTGTTTCTGACAAGCCCTAAAAAGAGGCAGATGTCTTGATGTTTTGAGACTGAACGGCAAGTGTTCACTTGATAGGTAAGTCTGATCTTTAGGCAGTAAAAATACTGTTCCAGTTCTTGACTTCGCGTGTTTTTCCTCTCAGTGTTTCCACCCATGTGCTGTGTCCCAGGCCAGCATCAGGCCCTAGGCCTGGCTGCCCATGGCTCTGGCCTGCTCACCAGCAGCCCTCCTCCCACTGCCTCTGAAGCATGGGTTCTGTTAGAAAAGCAGCTAGGAGAGCCCATAGCTCCGTGTTGTGGTCAGGGCCAGGTCTGCTTGATTTTGGATGGTGTTACACCCTACGGAGAAGGCTCCCCTAGGCAGGAGGAGGTCCTTTTGGGGCCTGATGAGTTCAGCTGTTGGGGCTTGATGGGACCAACGTTTGGGGTCTGATAAGACCAACCTTTAATGCATGATGGGACCAACCCTTGGGGTCTGATAAGACCAACTTGTACAAGCCTGGGCTCCCTATGGCCCACATCAAAGAAACCTCCCCCTAGCTCATGGCACAGTGGAGCTCCTTTGGTGGAGCTGGACGTTTCTGCAGGGTGGCAGCTCCAAGTCTCTGCGGGGTGGCAGCTCTTGTGGCTCCATGTGTCTGGCTCAGGCCATACGTCAAAGCTCACCCTGGGCTTTTGATGTTTGTTGTGCTCTTTTTAAGTAAGGACTGTCTGGAGGCCTAAAAACCTGAAGCTTAAAGAATAACATTAGCTGCCTAGAGCACTGGAGAGGTTCTTTATAATGTTAATAAGTGCATGGATTGTTTAGCTTTAATCCTGTGCAAACCCTGACTTTCAAAAAAGAATTTACAGCATAGGGTGGAGCTTTATCCCCTTCTAAATAGGACAGTGATCTCCCTCCTCCCATTTCTGCCCAAGATCTTTGGTTCTGTTGTTTGATGTATCAACTGCAGAAGAAGAGGTGACTGTTCCTCCACCTCCCCATGCAATTGACTCTCAAAAACTTAATTGTTTTCAGTGAACTCATGGTGAGAGCTCTGAAGCAGCATGTCTCCAACTGGATTTTTGATCTTTATTCTGGCTTGTGGTTGAAGGTGTCTTTTCCTTAATAAACACCTACCACTAGACCATTACCAGTTTAACAATCCACAGGAGCTTCCGAGATGGCTACTAGTGGTCAGAGCTGGGAAATAACTCTGAGGATGACACAAGGCTGATAAAAGGATTAATAAGTCACAACACTGAGAGCTGCAAGGGCAGGTTTCTCTGAGACTGGCACTGAGGATTATTTCGTATATTCAGTGCTCGTAATTGCTTTCCCATCCCAGAAGTTCAGAATGAAGTTTTGGGATGGGCTTTCCAGAGCTTTCCCCAACAACCTAGACAAGATTTCTTTCCAATTCATGTTTATACTCCAGTGCTATCAGGAAGCAAGCTCTTGTATATGAGGTGTGCTGATTAAACTGATACAGGCAGAGGGCGTGGGGTGACACCCACTCTCACATCCATCATGGCAAAAGTAGAATATTTTTGCAGATTAAAACTGCAAACTACTCCAGCCAAGCTCCACGACTCCACTTTTCTTGGAATTGTTCCGTTGGTTTCTCTGAAAATTAAAGTCTGTTTTTCCTCCTGCCACCTGCTATTTCCATATTAAAGAACTGTTCTATCACGAAGGTAGCATCGCTCCCAAGGGCAAGCTAAGGACATTTCATCACACCGATCTGCATGAAATTTGAGGAACCAAATTCAGTACATTCCTAGAACTGATCTATTCCTTCACAAAGCAGGTAGAGCCTTGCAGGGAAATCTGAGCTCGTGTCTGTGGGTATTTACAAAGCAAAATGTAATCTCTCTGCTGAACTGGAAGAGTCAGATCCAGCAAAGCAAGAAAGAGAATCCAAAACCAAGATTCACTTTAGCACTGAGTTGTATCTAGTTACAAGCATTTGGAAACCAGGGTATGTTTTCCAAACGCAGACCCTATTTTCATCCCAGGCACAGATGGAAGGATGCTGTGACCAGAAGTTTCTTCATGTCAACCTCTTGGTGAGAGGAACCATAGGACAACTGAGGTAGCCTGGGGTTTGTCTTCTGTGCAGAACAGCTTTTTGCAGATTCACTTGTGCTTTTCAAAAAACAACTTAAATTGCCCTTTGACTTCATGAGAAACTCTCCAAATAAATCATCTTTCACACCCATCTTCTAATGAAGCTTAACATCATGAGCCGGAGGAGAGCAGGGCTGATGATTCTCCAACAGTTTCTTCAGCAGGATCATGCTGACACATTCCCAGGTAAGAATCACAGAAAACTGACTGTCTTTCTCATGTTTGTACAGACAGAAAATTACAACCCAGCAGAGAGAGACAACACAAGACAGCCAGGAGTTTAATGTGCTGTTAGTCTGTGTCTGCGGTCCTGGATGTGCTGTGGGAGACACCCACCAGGCTGCCCAGAGGCTTCTGCATGGAGGTGGCTGGGATGCGGGCTGTGCTTTCAGCTATTCCCCAGGTTACTTTTCTGAGCAATGCAAACACAAACATAAAATGCGAAAAGACTGCCCCTTTCAGAGCTGTATGATTTCTCCTGGAAGCCTGGCATTCCCCTTGGTTGAGATGTACTCTTTCCAAAAGCTAATAAAGCATCTTTAGAGATGGAAAGGAATAGCCACTCTTTTGTTGCATTGACAGCTGAAGAGAAGACATTGCTGATTTTCTGCTTAAATTCCCAGAAAGCCACCAACCATCACCAGATCTCTGGACGGGTGTTACAGCGGGTCTGAGAGTTTCCAGGTTCAGAAGAACAGAGAACCACGGAGTCACAGAATGGGCAGGGTTGGAAGGGATCGTGGAGTCCAACCCCCCTGCCAAGCAGGATCACCTGGAGCACATTGAGCAGGATGGCATCCAAGTGGGTTTTGAATATTGCCAGAGAAGGAGACTGCACAACCTCTCTGGGCAAAGGACATTAGGAGCATTGATTTGGTTTTGACTCCTTTACACTTTTGTCCAAGGTGAATCCTGCAGGAATAAGGCATGGGGCCCATAACATCCTGAGGCTGTCTTGAAAATCCCAGCTGAGACTTCCGTATTCATATTAAAGATCTGCCTGTCTCTGCAAAACTTTATTTCAGACCTGATTCATTTATTGAATACTCACAGATCCGCCAAAGGCCAGGAAAGTATATGGGAAAGTGTTAATGCATTTACCTTTGCATTGCCAGAACATTATCTAATTACCCATGTTAATGCCAGCCGCCTTGGAAGGCAAAAAAGCCCTTAATAAAGAAGCAACAGTGGCAAAGAAATTGCTGAAACGAAAATAGCAGGGGGTGGCTCCTCAAGCTGGGTGAGTCTGAGATGTGAATGGATAACAAAGCCACCATAAATGCATTCATAAACATTTTGCAAACCTAAGTGTATCAAGGAACGAAGCTATCTCAGAAACGGAGCCACATATCCACTGCTTTGTGCATGCTGCTTCTGCCTTCATTTAATTGCTCTGTCTTGTTGTTCAGAAGGTTTTGTGGATGTGACACGGGAGGAAGTTAAGAACAGGAAAGAAACAGAACGTGGTTCAAGCTTTCCAGGTCCTTCCCACCAAAGGTTTTAGAGACATGCACCTTCCAACATCCCAACGCCCACGCTTGGAAGGCCGAGGTCCTGTGACTTACCCGGTGACACCTCCTCTGTCCTCGCTCTCCCAGGCTCACTTGCCATTCGGTTGCTATTTCTTCTCTGCCAGAGTCGTAACACGGTCACACATACCAGGAACCAGCCAGCGTACCCAGTAAGGGAACGGGAGCAATTTCGTGTGATTCACCATCAGTCACAACTAAGCAACAAAGCAAAATCTTTGGCATTCGTTCCTGGGAGTAAGGACTCCAGAAAAAAAAAAAAAGATCTTGATCAGATTCAAAGAAAGAATGAAGCAGAGGAGCCTGCAACCTCCTCACAGACAGAAAGGAAGGCAGATTAATCTGGGACATTATTTTTTCAAACCACACATTGTACTGCTGGGTGAGGAGGGAGGAAGGTTTTTGTCTTAGCCACTGCCGTGCCACCACTTGCCTCTTCCCAACTATTCCTGCCAGAAGATAAGGAGAGTTGCAGGAGATAAGGCTGGATGTGGTAGCACAGGGTTCTTGCAGTGCTCTGATCTCTTGCCTCCCTCCTCTGGGATATGTCAGGCCCTAAAAATGGGGTTTGGAGGCAGAAGGGCTGCATGGGGGCATCTGCTCCGGTTCTGGTGCAAGCTGGGTGCTGTCATTTGTGCGTGGCAGGTCCTGAGGATGAATGAGAGAGGGCTAATGAGAACATCAGGAGGAAGCTGTTTCATAATGCTTTCCTTGTTAGGAAAATCCATCATATCCTTCTCCCCTCCCTTCCACCTTCCTCACACCCCAGTGGCACTGGGTGACATTTTTAGCTTAGTCGTTTCATGAAGCCCGTGAGATAAATCACTGCCCAGTGAGGGAAATGAGCTCTGCACCATTTTTAACAGTGTGGGCTCTCATGAAATCTTAATGCAATGACCTCTATGTAGGAATAGAGCCAATCCACGCCACTGTCAGGGCACCATATCCTATCCCCCCGGGAAATGGATTCGATCAAATCCCATCATGGGCATCTCTGACAGCTCCGAGCCTGTGCTGCAAATAGGCCCCGCTCTGAAATGTGGCTCTCATTTAGTCTGATGAAAGAGCGCTGAGAGCTCATTTCTGCAGCCAGAGCTACCGGTGGAGGACCAAAGCCTTTTTCCCAGGCAGCGCTGGAACCTTCCAGCTGGTGACAGAGCCCTCAGCACCCAGGAGGGCAGGCACAGGCTCGGCGGGGTGCCCTGGTACCATCTACAAGCAGCGGGGAGGGGAGCGGGGTGTGCTGTGGCCCTGCTCTTCTGCAGTTTTCCTGCAGGAGCTGCCGGACAGGACTTTTGGCAGCACTAACAAAGCACAGTGACCCCACGGAGCTGCCGTGTCACGCCTCGGTCCCAAGGGAGCCCCGTGGCGGGCAGGGCAGCACCCAAACCGGCACAGCAGGATGGGCACCTCGCGCGGCACGGAGAGCGCGGCAGTTCATGGCACGGCCTGGGCATGGGCAGTACCCGCGATAGGAGAGGGCAGCGTGTTGGCAGCCACATCCCCAAGGCCTGGCAATGCCAAATTCTCACTGCAGCGGCCCCGATGGTGGGAGCAGATGGCAGCGGGACACGGGGCAGAGCGGGCTGTTTGAGCAGCTGAGCTCAGAGAGCCCAGGCTGCCGGGTGGCCCTGGTCTTCAAAGGACGGTTCTCATCACCCTTCGTAACGTGGTCCTTTGATGCCCACTTCTCTTTCATACGGCCATGCCTCTGTGGTCTCCTCTGCACGTGTATCTACATGACAAGAGAAATCAGAAGCTGCGATGCCGCCATGACCATCACCATCGGCCAGATCTGCCCCCCGGTTACAGATAGCTTGTGCCGCTTTTCTTCCAGAACCACGGGCATAAAGCGTTCCTTGGCGCAGAGAAGAGGCGCTGCCAGCTGGGCGTGATGCAGCAGATGGAGGTGGCCCAGACGGGCAGGGACAAGCAGCGCTCCTGGTTCGGCTGCGTGGCTCGTCCCCACCACACAGCAAGGAGGCAAAGGCGCAGCGCTCGGTGCCAGCGACAGAGGAGCGCTCGTCAGAGGCAGAGGGCTGCTCCTGCCAGCAGGCTGAGCTCCCAGCAGTGGGCTGCTGCTGCCGGGAAGCCTGGCAGAGCCTTGGGGAGCCGGTGACGCGGTGCTGCCTCGCCATCACACGCACGCCATCTGCCACCCCGCTGCGGGGCTGCTCGGCAGAGCAGGGCTGGAAGTCAGCTCCGAGGGGGGGTTGGTGACCACAGCCCCCCACACAGGGTCCTGAGCACAGCGTTGCAGTGAGCACAGCACCCGGAGCATCTCCCAGGCCCGGATACCCCCCGGGGAACACCTGCAGGACACAGCCTGTCCTTAATTCGCAGCACGGCCAGAATTACACACACCTTGCTCCCTCCCTGCCGCAGGGGCACGTGAAATGTGAAATGTGGAGGTGGCCGTGCCCTGGGCTCAGCCCCGGGGAGTCAAACATCTCCACGCAGCAGTGCTGGCAGCCAGCACAGTCTGCAGACACTGGGATGAGGAAGCCCCTTGGGACCTGGGGGAGAAAACAGCAGCCCCAGGCGGGTCTCGCTCTCGGAGCACAATTCTGCCATTGCGTGGGAGGCTGAAGGCTGAGAGAGGCTGCGACGGGGCTGCTGCTGCTGCACGCCTCTGCCAGGCCTTGGTCACCATCCCCAAGCTACCAGGCACCGGTCTACCACCCAGCTCAAATTCAGAGGCTGCAAGAAGGGATGACTCTTACTGAACGCTGACTTGGTGGGCTCCTTCCCAGCGAGAAAAGCGAGGCTTTAAGGTGCAGCTCGTGTGCTCTGGTGTGTTACAGCAGTCAGCTGCAGCCTGGTAGCGCTGGGGCAATTTCAGCGCCCCTGGGGCCGTGCTGTAGGTGGCAGAAGCCGGACAGGAGGAGCTGGCAGCTGTACGATTGCCCCTTGCCTGACCTTCTGCAAACTGGGATCAAGTTCAGCTGGTGAGGCTCGTGCCATATTGCGTTTGTGCGCACTGCCAAGCAGAAGGCACAGAGCCCCGGGACTCGTAAAGAGGCTGGGAGGTGAGCTCAAGCCTGGTGACAAAACTGACTCCTTCCTGCCCGAGGGCTGGGTGAGCTTCACAGGACGCTCCTGCAATGCAGGGGGAGTTACAGTGCCTGGAGCTTTTCCCCTCTACCCCAAAAGAAAGTCTCCTTCCTGAGGGAGGCGGTGCTGGAGTCCTTGCTGAGGGGCTGTGTCACACTGAGCCAGCCCTCCTGACCTGTGCTCCTCCCGAGGAACCGTCCTGTGCCCAGGATGTGCCCCTTCTGGGGCTTGTCCCAGGCTGCCTTTGCTGATCATACAGGGCCAGTGCACCGGGCTTCCTCCTGGAGGAGACCAAGGTGCTTTTCCAGGAGCTGCTTCTGCTCGGTGCTCCTGAGCCTGACAAAAACCCTCTTGTCCCAGTGGAGCCAATGGCCCTGGCTGAGGCACAGGAGCTCTGCTGGCATCGGGGACGTGTTGGGACCCAGGCACCGACCTCAGCTCTGAGCCCTGAGCCTCCCCTGGGCCCTCTCCTATCGCCGTGCGTCCCATCACTCTCTAAGAACCATTTTTCTACTTAACCACCAGCCCCAACTTTGAAAGTTAATTGGGGCTGGCGAGGTATAAATAGACGCTGGGCCAGATGGAAACTCTGTCGTGATTTATAGCTAGCTGAGCTATCACATGTTCCTCCGGTAGCCCGAGCAAGGGCACTATTAATGATGACACTGCCCAGGCAGATTGCAGGGGAGGCTACGACAACGATATTCGAGCCGAGGACTTAAATATAACCCGGCTGTGACGTTTTGCTGAGTGAGCAGGGCGCAGGCACAGTTTTCAGGGCGTTTCTCCAGCAAGCCAGGGGGCAGTGGCATTTTGGAGAGCTTCGGCTGGGCAAACACAGCCTCACTGCTACTTTGCAGTGACCGCTCCTCCTTCTCCAAGCGAAGTGCAGTGCAGCCGGGGGCATTTCCTCTGTGCTATTTTCTCAGTTCCCGTTGCTCTCCAGCAGCTGCTTTGAGAAGAGCCCACATTAGAGCATCTCCTTCTGACCTGGACAAAATCTCCTGCTCCAGACAAGGAATTAGGATGGAGTTTCCTCTGCAGGGCTTCTCCTACAGCCATTTCCATGCTGTGCTGGCTGCGTGGGGCATCTCCTGCAGGCACAGAGCATCACAGCACCGGTCCGCAGGGACACGATGCCCCGAGGGGCTGCGGTCCAGGCTGGGGGAGAGGGACAGGGGACTCGTCCCTTCCTGGGGGGATGCAGGGAGCAGGGGATTGCTGCACGTCCCCTGGCACTGCACCAGCTCTCATTCAGCTCTCCATTGTGAACTGGGATTTTGCTAATTACTGGAAGAAAGTGAAGCCCTGGGGCACAGGGGGCAGAGGGGAGGACGGCTGCTTTTGCTTTATCCTAAACTTTTAGTCCCAAGGAGCAGATCCCCCTTCTTTTCTGAAGCAGGCATTTAGGGAAGAGTCTGCAGATGTCCTGTTTTTTTTTTCTGGAACCTACTGCTAAGTGGTAAAATGAGAACAGGAGCGCAGCCTCCTCCTGCCTTTAGACACCATCGGCCTCATGCACTGCGAGCACCGCGCGGTGCTCAAACCACACCCCAGCATCACGCAACATCCTCAGACATGGAGGAATCTTTGCAAAGCTTCCTTGGGAGCTCCTTGCAGCACAGGCTGAATCAGATGTGCAATTACAGAGCCATGCCTTAAGAAGATAAAACCCTTCTGAGCTTGATGGAAGGTATCCGACTTACAAACAATATGGAGAGAGAATTTAATCTCGCAGGGACTGCAATTATTTGAGGGGAGAGATTGCGTTTGGGATTAAGAGCCAAATTACTGCATAAGTTTTTATTAAGTCTCTATATTTTCAGCCATACCTTATTATGGCTGTTTTGGGACAGGATCTTGGTTTTATGATGGGCATAAATCCAGAAAAATGTTGCAGCTTCTCTGGAACAGGCAAAACATGAACAAAAAAATGGATTTGGATCCTCTCTGAGCTACCGACTACTTAAAGCTCACATACAAATGTTTCATTAAGGCACGCAATTTTCCAAAAAGCTTCAAAAGGAGAGACAAATATCTGACTCCCCCGCTATTCCCAGAAGCCAAAGGGAGCCCCAAGCAGGTACCTACACCCCTCATTGGGAACCCCCCTTTCTGCATGCACTCCCGCTGGGCTGCACGGGGCCGAGCATCCCAGCAGCTCTGTTTGGAGCTGACCTTAGCACTGCCCCACCACAGCCGTGTTCACTCCGGGGCCCAAACTCCCTGCTCTGGTGGACCCCAAGGGACCCAACCCCATCCCCTCCTGTTCTGCCTGGGCCCGGACGGCTGCAGCAGCAGTGGGACGTGGTTGATGGCTTTGCAGCAGCGTGGGGTAACATCGTGCTGTGCGGCTGCCCCCTTGTCATCCGTGGCTGTCACCTGCCACCGCAGACCGAGCCGGGCTGAGGGCTCTCTGTCAGGCCAGCAGAGCGTGTCCGGGAGCAGCCGGGTTGGCTCCCGGCCCTACAGCAGGAGGGAAGGTGCCAAGCGGGAGCCGCTCATCCTGGCACCCAACGCAGCTCCAAAAAGCTTGAGTGATGCTGAGTGCCTAACGTGGGCTTGTGCCCAGCCAGCCCTGTACATCCTGGGACCACGCGGATCTGCACCTAGCACAAAGCCCCCCAAAATGTGTTGAGGAAGCATAGCGGGAGGTCAGCCCTAGCCAGCAGCTGCCCCTTTTTCAGAACTCCTCCCTCACTCACCTGCCGCTCGCTGTTGGCAGCTGCCTCCAGCACCCCGTGGGCCAAGGCTCCAGGTCGGGAGGCCACCCCGGGGCCCCTCTCCCCACATTCAGCTGCAGCTCTGGTGCCACCCCAACCCGCTCTGTGCCCCGGGGTGCAGCAGGATGTGCCCACATACAGTGCCCTTCTGCCTCACCAGGACCCGCTGGCATGGAGACACAGCCAGCAGCAGAGCAGTGAGACCAGGGCTGGCTTCTTGCTGGAGAAAGCAGGATGAGGGCTTTAATTTATGGTGACAGGGGGAAGCAATTTGATGTTTTCTGGCATCCGCGCTCCTCTATGAGCCGTAACTTAATCGCAGCTGTGCGGAGAGCTGGCTGAGCAGCCTGGACAGGGCTTCTCCCCGAGCACAGCAGCTCGGTGCCACGCTGCTTCCCCAAACTGCAGCACCAACGCTGCAGGGACGCAGCATCGAGCCGCCTCCCCGAACCCTCCTGGGATGGAAAAGATGCCCTGAGCACCAGCTCCGCAGCAGAGGGGGACCAGCGAGCCCCTGCCCTGCCCTCCCTGGTGGCCGGGCTCCCCTCCCCGCTCAGCCCCCAGCGACCCCAGCTCGCTCCTGATGCGGTGCTGGGTGATTAATTCGGCGTGAGTAATTTCGGAGCGGATGATCTCACTCACGTGGTCCCTGCTCTTTCTCTGGCGGAGGAGAGGAGGGGGCGAGGTGCTCGCCGTGCCTGTGCGGGGCACTGGGAGCAGGGCCAGGGCAGCGGGGCAAAGCGTGCGGCCCCCCAGGGCTGGGGGCCCTGTCCCAGCTGTCCCTGCAGGCACCAGGCTGTGGAGCATGCCGTGCTGCTCACTGAGCAGAAGGAAATTTGCTGGCAAGTTGGTTTCCCTCGACAGAGGGCAATTTAATCAGTGAGGGTAATGAGGGCTCGGTCTTGGCTTTGCCACGGGAGCTGAAGGGCAGCCCTGCTTGCTCAGCTCCTGGGGGGCTGAAGGGCTCCTGAAGTGGGGTGGCCGAGCCATCGGGGGCTGCCAAGCTCTGCCCCTGCTAGGGCACAGGGCGGTTTGTGTCCCTTTCTTTGTGACCCACCACAATCCTCTCTTGCCAGTGGGGTTCCCATGGGATTTGGCAGCCTCCGGCTTCCTACTAAGAGAGCTGGGGATGCCAAAGAGATCTGAACGTGGTCCTAATCCGTCATGTGTGCGTATGGGTGTGTAAAGGTGCAGGGCTTCACAAACACATCACAGCTCCATGCGAGGTTTGTGCCACTCCTCGTGCAGGGAGCAGAGCCGGGCTGCTGCAGAGCCCCAGCTGGCCCCGGGGGGCTGCAGGCTCGGGATGGGATTAGCAAAGCGGTTGAATTATTCTAAGCT
This sequence comes from Aythya fuligula, assembly GCF_009819795.1. Lineage (NCBI taxonomy): Eukaryota > Metazoa > Chordata > Aves > Anseriformes > Anatidae > Aythya > Aythya fuligula. Next base: position 2,033,576 of record NC_045574.1, on the reverse strand, counting down.
AATAAATGCTCCAGTCCAGATGGCTCCCACCATCAATACTCTTAAAGAGAAAAAGTCAGGGTAAATTAGGAGATTTGAGGCTAACGCTTTTAATTCATCTGCAGAAGATGCTCCAGGGGTGGGAGCAGCCCCTGCCCCCCGGCTGCCTCCAGGGGCAGAGGGTTGGTGCCTCCCCACAGCCCTGCGGGGAGCAGGATGTGCTCCTGCCCACCCAGCTGCCGTTGTCCTTCCCTCCTGCTCTTCTTGCCTCCAGGCACTGCTGATTTGGAGGTCATGGAGCAATTTTCCTGCCACTTGCACTCAGACCTTGCTCTGGCTGAGCTCAGCTCTTCACCCTGCCCACACGAGGAGCAGGCTCCTGATGGAGCCTCCCCTCGGCCGGCAGAGGCAAGACCCAACATTTCTGGGGCATTTCTGCTTTTTGAGGCAGTCTAAGCACTCTGCAGACCTTACAAGCTATGTTTTTAAGCAGCAGGCAAGGGGCCTGCAGGGACAGGGAGAAGCTGTGGCAGGGAGAAAGGAGCTGACTCCATCCTCGGACAAGAGGCGGCTGGCGTGTTTGGCTGCTGAATTACCCCGATGAGATGTTGTTATTTGTCCTACTTGATCTGAAGAAAGATGCCAGAGCTCCAGGAAGCTGCGGGGCAGGCCTCTGCTGAAGACATTGAAAGCCCTGGCTTAGAGGGCTGTTGGACAGGGTGAGGTGCAGCAATGGGCAGTAAAACCCTTGTTGTTCATTTCTCTTGGTGGTTTTGGGGGCTCTCTGGAGGTTGATGTGACCAGCGTGTGTGCCCAGCCCTGTGCTGAAGCTGTGCTTGCCCAGGAATTGATTCTCCATGCTTGAGATGGAAAGGAAGAAAGATTAAATTTAAGCTATTTGTTCACTATCTCAGTTATGCAACTGGACATCGAAGATTAGGGAAGGTGACCTCCTGTAGCGCAGGGGGGATTTGCTGACATGTTCAAGCAAATATTACACGTCCTGGGATCCAGCACAGCTCAGCATGGAGAAAGAGAGGGCTCCAGCCCCGCTCACAGCCGGCATCGGCGGCTGCACCGCCTGCGCTGTGCCCCTGCCCTCCCTGCTGCCTGTCAGAGGCCACGGGGCGGTTCGGTCGCTCCAGAGGCCATTAGTGGAGCAGCAATTTAAAATTTCAATCTGCGTGCTTAAAAAGGGAAAGAAGAGGAGCACGCTGGGCGAGGAGCACTCTGTGCCTTGCAAGCTGTCAGCGCCTGTTTGCTGACAGGTGCTGACTGACAGCAAGGTTTGTCGGAGGCCTTTGACAGCAGAGCGAGGGCTGGGGTGACGGCAGAGCCCTCCTCCTCACCGAGGTTTCTGGGCCCCAAAGGCTGCCCTCCGGCACCGACCTGCCTGAAACCCCTCTGTGGAGGAGGGGAAGATGCCTTCGTGCTGGATCCGTAGGGCCGTGCAGCTGCTGCACCTCTGACATCCCTGCACAGAGCTGTCTGCCCGGGGCCAGCTCCTTCTCCCGCAGCCCCGACCTCCCTCTAGTCCCTTTTCTAGCTTCTTCCCCATTCAGACAACTCGTGAATGACCCAGGTTTGCTCTTCTGACGTGAGGCCTCCCAAATGGAAATGATTTGCCAGGAAAGCATCTGTTCCTCAGGCAGCGGCTGTACCACTGCAGGCATCCTCCCGAGATGTCGCTGGTCCTGTCTGCAAATGTTACATGAAATAAATAAATCAATAACAGCGGCGGCGGCAGCGAGGGATTTGGCTGTCCACGCTTGGAAATACCTGAGCCATGCAGGATAATCGCCCCGCGGCCACGCATGGATGGGTTTTCTGAGCCCCGGGACACCTGCTTGCTGACGGAGTGGTTCAGCCCATCTGCTCAGTGCTGGGCTCGCTGGGAAATTGTTTCTTTGCTTTGGCTTTAAATGATGAATTGTTGCCTGACAGATTATCCTTTGTTTATCTCCCTTTGTTCCAGTGACCCTCTTTGCTGCCTCCCCTCCCAGCCCAGCCCAGCAGCGCAGGACAGGGGCGTTATTCCCAGCCCTGGATCACGGGGCAGGGGCTCCTGCGCAGGGACAGGGACAGGGACAGGGACAGGGACAGAGGGACACGTGTCAGGGCTTGGGAATCACACCTTCAGCCCAAGAGGCTGCTGCTGCCAGGGCTGGGCACAGGGCAAGAGGTGCTGGGCTTGGAAGTGGCACCCGTGGGTGGCCCCAGCTTCACCCTAGCACCCAAAGCAGCAGAACACGGGGGCACTTGGATGACCCGCAGGGTGAGGCCACTCAAATTGCCCCTCTATTTTGCCTTTCTCCAGCAGAATGGTCTCTAGACTAGGAATTTATCAGCTTTATTTGTGGTTTTGATGATCTCCCTCAGAAAAATCCCCGGGCCGTGACTCTCTTTGGGGTGCCAAGCCCAAACTGGGCTTGGTTTGCTGCTCTGGGGGTGCGCTGTGAAACCTTAAACACCCCAGGCCAGCTGGGGCTGCACGTGCCTGTATAAATCGACAGGAACAGAGACCCTCGTGGGAAGCTCCTCCTTCACCGAGGCGTTTCTGAAATCTGGAAGCCTGCATCCATCTCCATTTCCTGACAGAGCGAGCACAGAACAAGGTTTCCATGCAGATGAGTTTGCTGGGGGGGGAGCGGGGGGATCCACTCACCCGGTTTGCTCACAACTCACTGCTTGGACGAACGCTTCTGCTCGTTCGGGGGGGAGAGCAGGCATGGGCAGGCAGCCGAAGAAACCCAGCCATTTGCAGAACGGGGAGAGGCTCCCTGAGAAAACCTTGCAGCATGGCACAGGAGGCAGCATAAAGCAGTGAATGCCAGGATGGGTTTGTCTGTAATTCGGGTAGAGCTGGGGTGGGGAAACTGCAGAAGGTCACGGTGACACTGGAGAAGGAACAAGTGTCTTGTAGCAAAGCCTGCTGAAGTTTTCGTGTCTCGGTAAAGGAGCTGGAGCATCTATAACTAGTAGCAGGTTATTTTTGGCATCCTAACCTATTTTGCAGCTCCCAGGAGGATGAAACTGCTTCTATTTGACTTTGCAAAGCCTGGATTTCTTTCTGTGTCTGCAGGATGCTGGAAGCTGCATTGAAATTCTCCTGCTGCCGCCTGCCTTAGCACAGACACACAGGTCCAGTTACTGTCCTCGCTTTGCACACAGCAGAGAGCCCACAGCCTGGAAGAGGGCTGCGTTGGCCAAAATGCTGTCCAAAATAACAATGCATAAGGCTGCCACGGCCCAAAAAAGCCCAAAGTCTGAGCAGGGGGCACTCTGTTGTTCCCTCTCTTTTGGCTGCATCACTGGGCCATGGACATCTGCCTGAGGTCACTGGGAGAGGCAGAAACAGAGGCTGGTATGCTACCAGAGCTTGGCAGGACTCATCCATGGCTCTTCATCTTCATTACCGTGTCCTTCCCCGAGCCGCCGATGCGCCCACTCCGTGTTCCCACCCTTCTGAAGGCTGTTTGCTAGGTGGGTGCCAGATCTCCGGTCCTCCAACACACTGGGTGACATCTGCTCTGCCTTCCCCGCACTTTTCCTGAACTGAGAATTAGAGATAGGCAGAAAAAATATTTAAGCCAGAACACACAGAGCCATCCTAATCAAAGCACTTTCACAAAACTGACTGCATTTCTCTGGAATTTTGTTTTGAAAGGAACCAACCAAACAAAAAGGTCTGGCAGCATTGAAACATCTTGTTTCAGTGTTTTCAGGAGAAAGAAAACCTTCCTGTTCTATTCTGAAAAGGCTTTTCACTGCTGAAATTGTTTCAGAAAATAGCTAAATCAAGCAGAAAGCAAGTTAAGGAATCAAAGTCTTTTGGAGATGGGTCCAGTTTCCAGATTGTGCTGTGATTGGCAGTGCTGCTCCGAGCATCCCTTTGGCTCCCCGTGCATGCAGGGTGTGCAGGTCCTGCTGCAACAGGAGAGCTTTAGGGAATCAGTGCTTAAACCTGGCCTCCGGTTACCCGAACATCTCATCTCTTGGAGTGTCAGCACTTCACTGCTGGATGTGTGCTGGCAGCAGCAGCACGGTCAAGCTGGGCAGGTGCCTGCAGGGTCTGAGAGAGGGGCGCGTGGGGCAGCACCTCCTCCAGAGTGTCCAGGGCTCCAGCACCAAGTGCGTTTAGCCTCGAAAAGCAAAAATAAGCAACTGCTCCAATCACCATGGGAGCTGACATTTATGCTTACGGCACACACAAGTTTAATCAGGTGCTTTGTCTGGGCGAAATGGCAGTGGGCTTGAGCCACTGGAGCTCCCACGGAGCTGGATCAAAGGCTGAGGAGCTCGTTACCAGTGCAGAGCAGGGCTTGGGCAGACGCTGCTGGACAAACAAAACTACTGCCTCCTTTGAAGTGCATTTTAGATAGGCAGGAGGGAAAGAAACAAGTGAGGCGTTTGTAACACTGAAGAAAAACCTAAATCTGAATGTCCCTAATGGGTGTTTATGGTCCATCCAGTTCCCCGCGGATCCAAAGACGAGCTGCTCCCTTATGTGCAGATACACAATCAGTGATGTTACCTTCTTTCCATATTTCTCCATCCTCCACAATGCTATTGAAATAAACTGCAAGCAATTCCCGGGCCTTGTAAGACAAGGTAGTTATCTCCACAGCCAGCCAGCAGCAGATTTATCGACCTCGAAGACACATTAGAACCATATTTTCTCTCATATGACAAGTGTGCTATTTTATTAAAACAGTTTTTCAGCAATTCTGAATCCCTGCTGCAACTCCATTTTGTCAAAAGCAAACTGAAGATGTTTTCCACCAGAGACAAGGAAATTGAACACGCTGCTGTCCTGGCCTGTGACAACAGGGTGAAAAAAAACAACAGTTGAGACAGGTTTTGAGACAATAACGATCAACTCCTTAATAATTGAGCTTGGGAGTGAGGGAGTCCTTTTGGCAGCAAAATTAAAAAATCTGGTAAACTGTTTTCATGGTACTTTCACTGAGTATTTGAAGGAGTGGGGCTAATATTTTGAAGACTGGAAGCAATTTGGATGAACTTGAAGATTTCTGCCTAGCAAGAAGTGTGAAACCCAGCAGGAATTGCATTAGTAATGTTGGCAGCGCTGCACTCAAGAAGATTGACAAAGGTGAATGATTTGATGAGCGTGCAAACGTAAAAAAAAAACAACATTGAAATTAAATGTGAAGAGGGGAATAAAAATGAGATCGGCGAGATAGGAAGTGGAGTGATATATTCAAGTACTTCGTGCAAAATATAAGCTCAGTAAAAACATGAAAACATTATCTGTGGTTTTACTGGCACTACCAGGAACCAATGTATCTTCACAGACAGATGATAAGAAATACAATAGCTCTGAAACCACTAAAGCAATCAACATAAAAATAAATTCCCAAGATATGCTTGCAGTGTGCTTTAGATTATGCTCCTTTAAATTTAAACTTTTGGAAGACATGCTCTGCCCAGTCCCTCAAATCCCCTCCTGTAGTTCCCTATAGTTGGAGACCTAAGAAAGGAGTTGGAGCACTCGGAAAAGCAGTCTGCTGATGGCACATAGAGACAAGGCACTTTGAAAGGTACAGCACATTATTTTTGGTTTTAGGACAGGTTATGTCAGAAGAGGAAAGAGTTGTGAAGCTAAATGTGAGCTTGCCGGTGAAGGCTCCAGCACATTATTGAGCTCTCTGCTTACTTTCAAGGTGATGCAATGTTTTAGGGCATTACGATAAAACTTGTGCTATCAGTTGGTTAGGCTGACCTTCGGGTTGTAGTTACATAGTTTGAGTCACAGCTTCGAGTTATTTGTCTTGTGTAGTCTGCTATAAACAGTCTGCTAAGGGTTTCTTATGTAACACCGTTCCTATCAACTTCAGCAAAAAATGCTGCGTCGTGAAAAATGTGCATAATGTGTAACAAATTTAGCCCCGTCGGTACCTACAGACAAGCGAGTCCTTTTCATCATTTTGGAGCAGTTATCACAGCCTGAAGGGAGGAGGAGGGGAAAAGGCAAAGCAAAAGAAGAAAAAGGGCAAAAGCAGCCTTTAAGGCAGCGAGCCATGAAAATGCAACCCCGTTTTGCCAAACTGTTGCTGGCTTTCGAGGTGAAGGAAAAGCGTTTTTGCCTTTCCTCCTCGGCTTCCAGGGTGTCGCCCAGCTGCCGCACGCTGCAGGACACCGAGCCCGCCCTGGCTGCTCGCCGAGTCCAGCCTCAGCACAGGTGCCGGAGCAAGATGGTGACATTTGGAGTGAGCTGTCCTCAAGTGTTTGCAGCGACTGCGCCTTCCAAATGCAGCTTTGCAGTAGCTGCTATGTTGCATCACCTCTCATTCTATAAATCTGTCACCGTCTATCCAAAGCCCTGAGCAAATCCATTTGCTACAACTTTTACAAGTACTAAAGCCCATCTGTGGGAAGTCACACACGGGATTATTTCTGTCCTCTTCTTATTACAGACTCAGCAGTCTCATTTAAAAGCTGTATTACCCAAACCAGGCTGGGAACGGGTGCGTGGCAGTCCCACAGCCAACGACTTCAGCCATGCCCACGATGCCCAACGTGCGGCCCCCGCGGAGGGAGCAGAAATGCCGAGGTGAGGCGTGCTGCAGCGAGCAGCACTTTGTCCACGTGGTTATTTGTTCCAGCAACCAAAGGACCCAGCTCATAACATTAAATCTGAATTAAATTACCATCCGCTGAGCTCCTTACAGGTACCTACTTTAAGAGGGTGTTTATGCCGCAGAGCTGCCCAAGCAAACCAGCTCCCAGCTAGCCCCCAGGGAGCATGGAGAAGCCCTCAATTTGCTGCTGCACAGAGCTCCTGTGGCCTCATCACCTGGGTTTGTTGGGCTCCTGGCCAGGGGGCTGCTGCTAGCCAAGCCACATCAAGCTGGCCCAGTGCCTCAGGGTGCCCAAGGCATGGGCTGGCCCCACTGCGATGGCTGGAGGAGTCCTGTGCTGAGGGCTACCAAACCCCAGTGCCTGGGGCCGGCTCATCCTAACCAGAAATCTCAGGTTCACACTTTCAGACTTAGAAGCTAATACTGGAAAGCTGAGAAGCTTCCTGTTTTCCTTCAGACCTGCAGGCAGGAAATTGCTAGTTGCACACGTAGAAGAGCTTCGCAGTCTTGGCACTGAATTTTGATGTTTCAACTGGATTTAAACATGTATTTGCCTTTCACACACACAAACATATGCCTACGTGTGTGCACAGGGGAATGGGGGGCAACCGCACTCCTTTTAAAGCCGGTGAGAGAAGTAAAGCCTGAATCTTTCTAAGCATGACTTGGGATGGGTGCCATACTATTGCTATGTAATTTGTCTTCATAGCTCTGAGCCATCTTAATTCTCCAGCCATCATTACTTTGCTTGGTTATCACTCATACATTTCTATATGCTAGTTTGCTTGGAGGAAAGAGGTTGGAAATTTACAGCCAGAGTGGATGAGTCTATATTTTTGGAATTGGAGCTAAATTACCCACCAGTTGAAGCATTATTGTGTTTTACAATAATTGCTGATTAAAATTCAAATGCACTAAATTCCACCTGTCATTCCCAGCATCGCCTCCGCTTGTGACAATGCCAAAGCCACGAGCGGGTATGAATGAGGGGAGGGAAGGAAGCAGTTTGTCTGCACAATTCCTTGCTTTCATTCAGCCACAATCTGCTAACCCCCCTCTCCCAAACTCTCACGATATTTTCCACAAAATGTCTGCTCCGTAGGATGCTTTGTACAGCACAGACACCGTGGTTCAGATTTTCAGAAGCAGCCTCTTTGTTTTGACACAGATGGAGGACAGACAGACAACTGCATGAGCCACAGCTCTCTTATTTGTGGCCAGTCAACCTGCTACCTTAATACACTTAACGATTGTTGATCTGTTTTCCAGGCTGGTTTTCCTCTTATGAAGCTTTTGAAAGGAGCTAGATGGGCTGTTCAAGTATGTCAGCTCCTACTTAGTGTCCCAGGTTTGCTCCTGGCCATAGGATGTGCTGCAAATCCATTTCTTTCTATCTGTCTTGAACTTTGCCATGGCTGCACAACTTCTTTTGACTAGTTAAACTCTCCAGTCTTTTCCTTCTCCCTTTGTGCCTCTTGCAGCTCAGCATTTTTGGTCTTCTTGCTTTTGATCTCCTATTCTCTTTTTCCCAGCTCTTCCAAGCTTCTCCTCACTGTGCCTAGCATTTCTGAGCCTGGAGAGCTGGGGAATAGCACAGCCCCTTGTGTTGATGATAAATCTGGGCAGTGGATACGCAAGTACCTGCTCCTAGCAGTATTTTTTCCACCTAGATATTTCTTCTTTCCTTTTGCTTGTTGCTGAGTGTCGCAACAGACAGCACGTGTCTGCAAATGAGGACTACATGCACTTCGTCAGTCTGGGCCCACAGTGAGCTGTTCAGAAAAGAAACAGCCTGATTTAACATCGTTCTCCATCCTTGCTGCCTGAACAAAACAAAACAAAGTAAAATAAAGCAAACAGGCAGACAAAACAACAACCAAACAAACCCAGCAAATAACATTTGGGAAGGCACGGCGAAGCAGAAGATGCTCAGCTCAATCATGTCCCACGGCAGTAGCCAACCCATTCACACCCTCCAGCTCCAAAGGGGTGGAAGCCACCGGACGGCCTGAAGATGTCTGGATTTAGCAGATGCCAACAGTAATAACAGTGCAGAATCCAGTGTGAAGCCTGAGTTTTCCTAACCCCTGGGAGAAGGCTGGCTAGACAAATGTGAGAAGAGGCAGGGATAGCAAGGAGAGGGAACGTGGGACCTAAGGCTGATGGCTCAGCGTCGCATTACTCACCCTCCCAGCTCTGTCTCACCACTGGTTTAGCACCTTTGTGGGCTTGGTTTTGATAGCTAAAGAGAGAGAGATGACTAAGACAGGATATTAGGAGAGAAGGGTGGAAGAACAGCAAGACTGTAAACAAATCTGCTTCTAGGTGGGGCTGGGGGTTTAAAGAAGGGCAGTGCAATGTGAACTGGTCCATGCATACAGCGTGCTGTGCTGGCTAGCTCCTGGCGGCAGCGTTTGCTGTGCCACAGCAAGGCAGGGATGTCGATGGGCTATCACAAAACCAGAGCACTCTCGGCTCACCTGGATCCCAGCCAGCAAAGGATGCTGTAAAAGCCTGTCTGGCTGCTTGGGCAATGTGCAGAATTTCCCATGGACAGTGTAATTTTGCTGAGGCCAGAAAATCAGAATGTTTGTATTAGTGGAAAGATGAAGGTAGGCTTGAGATCAAAGCAGGAAATCTGCATTCAATTCCCTGCTCCAGCAGAGCTTTTCCTTGTGGTCTTGGGCAAACCAAGTAAAACTCTCATGCTTTATACCCTGCACCGTATAAGAAAAAATATACTGCCTTCTGGTTTTTGTCTAGACTATGTAGACAGCGAGCACCTGGGGAAGAAAAAGTCTTTCACCGTGTATTTATACTGTGCCTGGCTCTTCGGGGCGTCAGTCTTCAATATCCTCTCAGCACAAATAATGAAGAATAACAGATAAGTCAAAATGAGAATTGTTACACAAACGCACAATAACCAAATCCAGCCTAACTGTGGTACTCGGTGTAATTGGCCGTGAGTCAGTATCTCTCAGCGTCATCCCACGTCGATGCAGTGCCACCAGACAGGAGGTGGCAATGCCAGGCCGTTCTGCCGGGTTTAGTCCCCGTTTCTGTGTCCCCATACTCCCCACGATCTCCTCTCCTGCCCTCCAGGCTGCTCAGGAAGACCAGGAGGAGCTCACATCAGGTGGGGGAAGCAGTCATAGCCCCGGAGAGCAGGGTGATCCATTTTGCATCTGCTTTTGGGAGCCAGAGCCCTTTGCATACCGCCAACTACACACTGCCCAGGCACCAGCAATGGCTTTGCCCTGGGAAAGGAAAGGGCAGGACAAGGCAGGGAGTTCCTCAGCCCTCCTTACTCTTAGGGCTGTTTGTCCTGAGCAGATTTATGCACGTGATGTGTTCTCACTAGCAGGGTTTGTCTCCCCACTGTGAGCTCCCAGCACAGGAACCCTTTTGAACAAGACAGGGCAGAGAGAGCACTATAAAGAAAGCAGGGAGTTTTTTTGTTTTGTTTTGTTTTGTTTTGTTTTGTTTCCAAACAGGCACATGCAGAACAGTAGAGGAGTACAAGGGGGACAAGGCAGCATATCCTCCTACCCCAATACATGAAAAATAATCTCCCAGGCTGACCCAGACACCTAAGACTCACAACAAAAATATAAGCTACGTGACTAGCTGGAAGAGAAAGAGAAAGCAGGAAAAATCTATCAGAGCTTTCCATGGTTCAATCAGTCAGAGCCTGCTCCACTGGGAAAACAATCAATTAACCACTTCCACTAGTGCAGACACAGACGGGCTACTCTGGAGGTAGTAAATCTTTGAGTTTATTTGTTCTCAGTTGACTCTCAACTTATTTACAGCATGGCAGAAGTCTTCCTCCTTGCTTTTCCTCACTCCTCTGTTTCTCCCAAGGATCGCTCTGTCCACACTGACTGATGAAGAACACTTACAGACGAACATTTTCCAGTTTGACTGCTTATTTCCCTGAAACAAGCAACCAAAGCAAACTGTTTCCTCCAGGCATCTGGAGGGCATTGCAGCTTTAACTGTCCATCTGAATTCCAGCTGCCAATACATTTCATCTCACTTTAAGGCAGAGGTTTTTTGTTTAGGAAGCTTTGGACCAGCCAGAAATCAAGGAGCCTTGCGGTACACAAATTAGGCAGGACCCTGCTATGAGAGGCAAATGTGGGGTAGAAGACGCCAAAGCTAAGGGAGGATGCTGAGGGCACGCAGCTCAAAACCCTCTGTAGTGGCAGGTTGCAAGAAAGGACTGGAGCACAGCTGGTACCACAGGTATGGTAAAAGAGACCCCTCTTTTTTACCAGGGTGTGAGCCTGTAAAAAGCACACAAAAGGAGCGTTGAGAGACATAACTGACAGGGCTCCCACAGGGATTTTGGAGGAAGTGGTGCTGAGAAGCTGCACGGGCACAAGGGGCTCAGACTGTGCCTGGAGAGGGAGACAAGGCTGGCAGAGGGATGGAGAGCGGAGAAAGGTGCACAGCTGTGATCTGGATGATGGAGATGTTCCTCCTCGGTGCCTGATATGTAGATCTCAAAGCACTTCAGTCCCAGTGTACAGCTGAATTAAAAAAAAAAAAAAAAAAAAGGACAGAAAAAAAGCATTGGAAATCACTTGGCAGTGGTGAGTACAGAGATCAGTCATCCAAACCACAGGCCTACGCTCCCTCCATTAGGCACTGCTACCTCTGCCATCACTGTGCTTTCAAAATGCAGTGAATTTGCAGGCATTTAGGTGGCCACAGCATAAAGTCAAGCCTAAATTGCTATTCCTTCTTTAAAATTTTCCTCCCTTGCTTTGAACAAACAGAAAGCAGCTCTCAGCACTTCTAGGTAGCTCCTGTGCCTGGGAACCTGGAAGCAGTTCTGATTCACAGATGTCCCTTGCTCCTCGGATCGAATGCACTGCCAGGACTGGTAGACAGGAGCTGTCTAACAGCTTTAATGCACTTGGATTTGTCCCGATAGTGGCGGTAATGCCTTGATTGGTGCTATTGAAACCTCTCCTAAGCATATGTTAATACATTCCTCACTGATGTTTCTGCCTTTCAGAACTCAGACCTGGAGTCATCGTTGTCTGCAGTAAGTTCATTCTGTTCCTGCTGCTTTACTGCCTGCCCAGCCAAGGTTTGATGAAGGAATTAATGTTATTTCAGAACAAACTTTGATTAGTTTTTGGATTAAGAAATATATTTTCTCTCGGTAAGCCTTGCAAACTCAGTTTGGCTTCTGATACTCAAATGACCTTCGCTATTCTGAATGGATCACCAGTAACAAAAACTGTGGATGTCAAAGCCAGGGAGTTCCTTAATTACCCTTATTTACTCTTATTACCCTTATTTACCTTTAATTACCCTGATGAGCCTTACCTGGGACCCCCACCAGACACTCCATTTAACCTGGGGTTCCTCTGTCTTGGAGGTGAGTCTTCCCCAGATATGTTCTTGAGCTGGTTTTTGGCTTTCTTTGGTTGACTTTGGAGCTGATGTATCAGTAGGACCCGTTTCCATTGCCACCCTGCTACCCCTGGTGCAGGAGTGTGCCTGGTTGGTGAGGTTGTTCCTGCCCTGAGCTGGGGGCTCCTGGCTCCCTTTCCCAGGCAGCAGCACTGCTCTGGCAGCCACAAACACTCTGCAGCTCTGGGAGGGTTTTCAGTAGATGCAAGATTGTTCATGGGCTTATTTATTAGCTGTTTGAGAGAAAAGTACAGGTGTTATTATGGACTATAATTCTTATGTTTCTTACTGCGCATGGAAATAAAAAAGAAAAGCAATGTTTGCAAGTATGAGGTCTTCAGCTCTGTTACAGCCTTAGAGCTTAAGTGGGGCTGAGCCAAGCCTTAGGCATAGCTGATCCCAGGGTGTCCTTCCCAGTTGTCTGCTGGTTTTCTGCAGCTGGGTTCTGGCACTTAGAAGTATTTTTTTAATTCAGGCTTTTGTTCTGCAGCACTCAACTTACAGCAGCTTTCTCCGTGCTTTATTCCTGGATGGAGACATAGGGCTCTGATATGCCTGTCGTAAGACCAGGCCTGTCACGTTGTTTGCTGTGGGACGGCATCTCCTTACAGTGATGGGTGGACAGAACAAGCATGTGAGAATGTCTTCCTTTGTGCCACCAGATGACAGCATCCTCGCTGGGGACACTGCGCTACAGTCAGCAAACATACTCCATGTCTCCATCTGAGGCCTACAGGCAGTGAATAAATCACAATAGGGCAGGTTCCCTTCCCCAGAATGGGCACAGGCGATGTCACGATGTCTGTGGCACTTGAGAGCAAGCGGTGTTCAGCTGGCACGTCTGAGCCGGCACTGGTAATTCCTCACGGGGCCTGCCAGCAGAGGAATCCAAGCAGCCAGCCTTTGGGGATAAGCTGAAAATTCACTCTGTTGCTGTGGTGCCCCAAATTCCCAGCAGCATCTATCAAATGGCGTGTCGCAGAACCAGTTTAAATGCTAAGCAAGCTCTGCCTGGTAACTCAGATACCTCCACATTGTGTTTGTTTTTTATTTTTTTCTTGTTGATTTATTTATTTACTGGTATCCAAAGAGAATCATCTGGGGGAAAGAAGATGTTTTCTGATGAATGCCGATGGCACTGCCCTATGGTATGTGGGATGGGGGAGGAAGAGAGGCGCGAGGAAGTTCAACGCATGGCATTAAATGCCACCACGGCCAGGCTGGGTACAGACTTCTCCACGGCCGCAGAGGGACTTCTGAGACATGTAATGAGTGAAACCTCTTCTCAGAAGTTTTCTTCTGAAGCAATTATTTCTGAAAATAAATGTTTCAGGAGAAAAAGGTATGGATTCTCCCATTGCTGCTGGGCCTTTAGTCTACAGGAACCACCGATGCCGTTCTCTGTCTCAAGTCAGAGCACTACAAGTGAGCTGCGTCCGCCTCCTCTGGGGGACCTCCTGCCAGCCACCCCAGGTCTTCTCATGGCTGTTGCCTCTCTGACATGGTGCCCCTGGGAGCAATGTGCCCACCCCGTGTCCTAAAACCCTGCAGAGCATGGGGAAATGGGGCCCTGAGCCGTTTATGGCACCGAGCTGGGGAATGGGGCAGCTCCTGGTGTCCTTCACCTCCTCCATCCCCACATGGCGCCTCGCACCCCCTGCCAACAAATATCCTTCAATACAACCAGAAACGTGTACGGGGCAGACGGAGGCGGTAGGGCTCAGCGTGACGACCACCCTTGGGACCACATTTGTGAGAAAAACACCTTCAAACTCTAACTTTTGTGTTTATTTTTCTATGGGGGGGACGGGCACCGGACCGCAATGGCGGCACCCCCTTCACCGCACTGAGGCGAACCCGCTCCCGGGGCTCCCCTCACGAACCAGAGGGGCCGGGGGGCTGCGCTACGAGCCCGGCCGGAGGGCGGCGAGCCCGGGCTCGGCCCCTCCATCCCCTTCCCCTTCTCCTCCCCTCCCTCCCCTCAGGGCCGCCATTGGCGGCGCCGGTGCCGGGCGTGAGGCGGGGCCGCGGCCCCGGAGCGGGGCGGTGCCGGCAGCGGCGGGCGGCAGCAGGTGGCTGCGCACCGCTCGGCTCCGCTCGGCTCCGCTCCGCACCGCTCCGCTCGGCCCCGCAGCGCCCCGCACCGCCTCGCCGAGGCCCCTGCCGCAGCCAAGACGCCGCGGGCCGTGCTCCGAGTGAAGAATGGCGCGGCCAAGCTGGCCAAGCCACCGGCGGCGGCGGCGGCGGGGGAAGCCCCCGGCGGTGCCCCCGGCTCCGGGCTGTTCATGGAGCGGTCGCAGAGCCGCCTCAGCCTCTCCGCCTCCTTCGAGGCCCTGGCCATTTATTTCCCCTGCATGAACAGCTTCGACGAGGAGGACGCGGGTAGGGGGAGAGGGAGCGGTGCGGGCTCGGGGCTGGGTGGGGGAAGGAGCCGAAAGGGGCTGGGGAGGGGCTGTGGGGGGCGAGGGGACGGTGCCTGCCCGGCCACCGCTGTGCTGGGAGCAGGTAGCGAGGGGGCTGCGCTCCCAGGGGTCGGGGGCTGGCGGGGGAGCTGGGGGCTGTGGGGTGCCGGCGCTCGCCCTGGCCCAAGGTGAGGGCTGGGGGTGTCAGTGGTCCCCACCTGTGGTCTCCTTTTGGGGTCCCCTTCGGCTCCCCGGCCACAAGGAGCGGCTGCCCAGGGGTGGTCCAGCGCCCACGGTGTGCCTGGCACTGGGATGCCCACCAGCACGCATCAGGGAGCATGTGCCCGCGGAGGTTAGGAGGGAAGGCGTTTCGTGGCGATGAAACATGCTCTGTCTTCCCATCGGTATCGAAACCGGGGGAGATTTGCCAAAGAACGGCTTCAGCATCAGCCGCCTGGTGCTGGCTGCCTCCAGGGAGGAGGTGGGTTTGCTGCCGGACATCGCGGCCGGCTCTCAGGCTGGTTGGGCTGAGGGGTGCTGAGCCTTCAGGGCTGGGGAGCGGGGCAATCAGTCCCTTTAAACGAGAGTGAAGTGGATCATGACATACATGGAAGTGCAGAAGCCTCTCAGAGCGGGTGCGGTGGTTTTTGTCTGCTTTGTAAAGACGTTTCTGGCCTCAAAGAGTTGGCAGTGTCCATAAAATGAGACCGAGCTTCAAAAAGAAGGCTGTTGGGTAAGGAAAAGCAGGAAAGAAATTGGATTGAATGGGAAAGGAAGGGCACCGGGTGCTGGAGAAGGTGCCGGGAGTGGAGGGCAGCACAGCAGCTGTGTGGGTAGGGAGGGCACAAGGCAGTGGATGCAGTGGCTGTAAGCACTTCATCCGTCCCCAGCGGCTCACTCGTAAATGAAAGATGTTTTTCACAGTCCGTGCTGTGCAAGAGACCGAACCCATACATGAATCTGAGCAGCAAATAATGAAAGTTGGTAACTAAGGCGTGTTTTAACATGGACTGTCATGGTTGCATCCCTCAAAATGCCGGCATGCTCCTTTGTCTGGGAGCTCATCCCAGGATGTGCAGATGCCAGCAGGAATACATGGGCAAATCAGCACTGCTGCACCTTTAACATTGTTGTTTCTAAAGGAATTGACGTAAGAATAAATTCATCATCTGTGTGATTAACTTCTGATTGTCATCAGCATCATGCAAGGATGCCAGGCAGCAGGCAGAAGATTGCATCCTCCAGTGGATAGATATTTATTTTAATGTTATCCTCAACATTTTGCTCTTGATTTATTTTCACTTCATGTTTGGTTTGGATGCCGGGGAGCATGCATGGCGATAACGGGAGCTTTGGGAAGTCTTGGCGCTGTTGCTTCAGAAATGACTGATGGTGAGACATGCTGGAGCACAAGCACCCGGCGCGAAGCCCTGAGCAGCATTTCGTTCCCTGCTGCCCAGCCCCTTTGCTCGGCGCTGGGCGATGGTTTAAGCAAATGCTTCCTGTTCCAGCGCTTAGAAAAATGGGTTTGCACACAATTGTATTTATTTATTCACACTTAGTGAATGCTCATGCATGAATGCTGATAGGCTGTCTTTATACAGCACAAGTGCTCACCTCTGAATTAAATAAATCTACAATTAAGACCTCATTCTCCAGCAGCTTATTAGAGGATCTTGCCTGCCTGAGTTAGCCTCATCAGTAAAGCTGTTTGGGGTGCTGTGCAGCACACCGGGGATGTTGCAGCGTTTGTTTCTGTATTTTGTGCCTCTGAATGTGCGTTCAGACACGTATGAGCAACCAGTAAGGATGAGTGTGTGCTGCTTTGTATTTGTGTGTGTGTGTGTGTTAAAACCAGAAGCCTGGATTTTTTTTTTTTTAAGGAAGTAAATGTCACAAAAGGGAAATGATAAATGATGAAATTGTGCCAGAAGAGATTCTGTAATTTTCATGCCCATGCGTAGAGTGAGGTTCTGACCAGTTTGGGTTGCAGTGTGATTTCTGTCCAAAAAAAAAAATAAAATCTTGATAGCTCATTCAGGGAGGTGAATGTTGCATATGGCAAGATGTTCTCCACAGGAGGTGGCAGCAAAAAAATAAATAAATTGATCCCACGAGCATTGGTGAAGTAAGCAAGCTTATTTCAAACAGGCACATCATCCATTTTGTCTGAAGCTGAGAAGCACATCTTTAGGAGAATGCTCATCCTACGGAAAAAGACGAGGAGTTGATAAATGGCCACACCACTCCTTCTGAACAGAGGTGCTTGGGAACTAATGAGAACTCAAATCATCAAACAAGGGCAATTTTTGAGTTGTTTCATTTGAGTTACTACAGGTGGGTCAGATTAAAGGGATTAGAAGGAAGTTTTCAGGACAGCCCATGCTGAGAGGTGTGGTGACATGGAAACAGCTAGCCAGGTTTGGCCAGTGCTGGAACCATCTGGGGGTTCTAGGATGTTCCACTTTTTCTCTTGAAACATGGATCTGCTTTTGAGAAATGCTTTTACTTGTAATGTTTCCTTTTTTGTATTGGCCCTTTTGTTAGTGTCCATCTTTCAGGCAGCAGATGAGGAGGCTGTTCTCAGCTTCTCTTCTGCTTGCCACAAAACCGGTGATGATGTGAGAAAACTGATTTCTCAGCAGTGGAGTGGGTGCAGATGCTGCTCGTATCACAGTGCACAGAGGCTGGAGGCGAGTATACACAGGACAGTGATGGCAGTGAAGGACCTGGAGCGAGAAAGTGGATTTTCTGAATGCTTCCAGAGCTAATCACCCCGTGGGGAGGGGGTGATAGAGCCTCAGATGTGTGCTGTGGCAAATAAGATCACGTGCCTGTCTCTCCAAAGAGATGGATGTGGAGTGGCACTGAAATTTGCTCTCCTGTGTTGTAATACCCTGTTCATTCCTCAGCTGCTTACACAAAGAGGATACTCTGAGCAAACACTGAGCTCTGTTCGCTGGTAAGCTGCAGTGGGGCTCTGAAATAACAGAAATTACTGTCTGCACTCAATAGTGTAAGGACTCGAGGTTAATAACTCTTTTGATCTTGGCATGGTAATGTTGCTGTGCTTCCTGCCGGCTGAGTGCTGCTGCCTTTGCTCCACGAAGGTCCCCATCAATGTCAGCGGAAGGTAAGGATTCTGAAACTGCAGTTATTATCTGCTTAGGTGTTGGTTTAACTTATGCAAATGCCTGTCCTGAACTCTGATAGTTTTTCCCTAATGGAGTAGTAGACTAAAAAGAGTTTTTTTTTTTTTTTTTTTTTTTTTTTAATTAAGCATAAATGTCCAAATGGTTACATGCCTCTCTGTACAAAGCAGGGTGGTTTGCCTTGGTTGCACTTGTCCTGGGGATTATTCCTCTGCCCTGCTGGCCTTTGAGGGCCTGCCTGCCATCCCGGGGCCCTCTCCTGACTTGCTTTGCCTGCTGTCCATCACCAGCATGTTAAATGTGACTGACTGCACTCTGTGCACGTTTCTCTAGAAATGCAAACCTTAAACCCATGCATATTTTTAACTAAGCACAAACCTTGGTTGTGTGAAGGATCCGCCTTGCTCTTGTTCTTGCTCCTGGCTGGAAGCAGCAATTTGCTGTGCTGGTGGCAACGTGTCAGAAGGGCCTGAACTGCCAGGTGGCAAGTGCACGTGGCTTAAAAATAGGCTGTCAAGGACTTGCGATGGCTGTGGCAACCTGCCTTGGGGACAGCTCGCGAGCTCTGTGTGCAGGTTGCAGTCAAAAACCCCGAGCAGTGTGGAGCAGGGTGCTGGAAATCCACCGCGAGAGGTCTTGGCACTGTCCAGGACCGAGGAGGATCCTTAGGGTCAGTGGGGATGTTCTGCTGAACCCTCTGCTTGCTGCAGAGAGCCTGCACGTCCCAGCTGTGGGGCTTGGAGTTTGGGGAAATTCTCTAACGCAGAGCAGAAGGCGAGGATTTGGTAGAGAGCAGTAGCAGTGACTCGGAGCTGTAGGCGAAAAACCCTTTGGGCTTTGGGCAGGAGAGGGGAGGTGGTTGTGCAGTGGGGGCAGTTGGTGTAAGAGGGGTCCTGGTGGGAATCCAGGAGCAGCCCTTGGCTCTGAGGAGAGGGGAGCCTCCAGCCAGGACCCTGTGCGCTGCAGAGGACACAGATCCTACCTGAAGACACACAGGTAGGGAAGGGCTAAAGATCACTGAAGTAAGGGCAGCCTGCTCTGAACTCTGTGGAACCTGCACGTCCTGCGGTGTCTCTGAGGAGTGGCATTGTCCTGAGTGCTCTCAGAGCTGGTCCTTGGGGTTGCTGGAGACACTGTGCGTGAACCTCAGGATCCAGGAGCACTTCTCGTGCCCGAGTGTCTGCTCCAGCTGTGCTGGGACTGAAGAGTGAGGGGCAGGTGTGCACCAGCTCCTTTCTCTTCCATCCCGAGTCCTGCCTTCCTTGGGAAGGAAACCTGTTTGCACTGGGAGCAGGCATCTAAGGCATGCCCCGACAGAGAGACAGGTTGGATGTCTGGGAGCCTGTAACCACGGGTCGTGTTGCAGATACAGCTGCCCTGAAGTCCAGGCATCCCTGAGCATCCGCACAGGGGTAAACTCACGTGAGTTACAGGGATCCTACACCCGTGAAAGCCTGGAGAGCGAAGAGGCTTTGATGAGGAACCAGCAGGAGCCGTGGTGCAGCTGCAGAGGACACGTCGGAGTGCAGCAGGTCAGCGGGCCACGGCCACGAGACGGCAGGAGGAGATCGTGCCTCAGCCAGCTGGAGCCAAGTGTCTGGCAGAGAGAAAATGGTTTCCAAAGTCAAAATGTCTCCTAGATACTGCCAGTAAGCCTTCTTGTGGCAGCTGCTTGTTCGGAAGAGAGTTGAGCTCGAGATAAAATTCAGCCTCGGCTGCTGCTTTCACACGCTATCGAGTACTGGCAGATGCGCTGCGCCACGATCAATTGCTTTGAAGAGCAACTGTGTGAAATGTTAATTCAGTGGGTTGGTAAACGTTTAATACCGGGCTGGAACAATGGGCTGGGTGCAGGCTTCTAGGTTAGTTTAGAAAACTTTTTTGTCTGGGTTGTATCTGCTGAAATTCTCTAATTTTAAACATTTAACTTCTCTATAATTTTAAACATTAAAGAGCCGTGAAGTTATTAAATAGAGAGATCCCCTATGTAGGTTTTCAAGTTGCCATGGATATTTCTCAATGGCAGCACTGTGCTGGATTGGGGTGCACATAATGTTAAAGAAAATGATGATTCAAGCATTAATCTTTTTTAAAAATATATATATTGAAATTGTTAAGTCCTTGTGGTCTGCTTTTCCTTCTTTTGGATGAAGCTAAGAGGTTTACAGACTACCCCAAGCCCACTTTTATTAATTATTTGGTAGGTAGGTAACCACATTCACACAGAGAACGTACGGAGGACAAGGCAAATTATTTGCACAGTGGGGATGTTAAGTATTTTTCCTGTTAACCTTTTACAAGTGAGATGATAGTTCATCCCTGAAGCCCTGCACAAACCTAAAATCTGGGGCTCATCTGGCAATGCCTTACCCAGGGGATGCTGCAGGGCAAATCCGAATCAGCCTTGGAATAACCGGGTGTGGAGGGAGTTTGCTTGTGGCCTGATCCCTGCTATGAACCTCGCTGGCTCTCTTGTGCAGGAGGCAGTGAAAGCTGTGGCTTTTCATGGAACCATAGAATGAAAAAACATGGCTTTCACTGCCTCTTTTCCCTCTCCGTGGGGTGTACCTTGGCCTCAGGTTGTCCTGGTTGGAAGGAGTGCCTTCCTCCCAGCTGGGCTCGTTCTGGCTCTGTGGAAGCAGACCTTTGTTTTACAAAGGGATTAAAACTAAAAATAGGAATGATTTTAGAGGAGCTGCTGGAACAATCACTCTTCCATCAAAGGAAGGTGTATGGAGTGAACCAACAGCAGAGGTGCCGTGGCTAATGGCTGCGGAGCCTTGTCGGGACTGAATCCGGATCAGACGTGATGAGTATCTTCCACCGCAGACCTCGGGTTGGCACGGAGCTTGCCGGATTGTGCTGTTCCTGCACCTCCTGTGCAGTGAAGACCCTGCACTGAACTCTTGGTCCTGTGGATCCGCTGCCCGCTGTGTGACCGGTGTGCACGGGGAGGGCTGCAGAGACACAGTAAGGATTTGTTCGCCTTCGAGACCAGAAGGGAGCGAGAACCCCGTGAAAGAGTCAGCTTTAGGAGCGAGGGACTTGAAACCTTTTCCTTATTTTCCCTCTACCCACAGAACTTGCTTGCAGTCGTGGAGAGCACAGCGCTGCTTCCCTCGAAGGTGACGGCGCCCAGCCGGCCGTACATCTCCTGCCGGATGCTGCGAGGATGTTGGTGCTCCCCAGCCACGTGTGCAGGAGCTGTGGAGGGCTGCCTCTGTGTCATCTCCGCCAGCCACAGGGGAAGTGTCTCTCTTCCCCTTGTTTTGCTGTCAATTTGCTGCAAATAGAGAAGTGTGTCCCTGGAAAGCTTTCTGTCTAGGAGAAACTGTTTCCTTCCTGCTTCTATTTCATGTGAAATTAATTCTAATGCAACATTTATTAATTCAAAAGCACTCTGTTCTCCAGGCTAAAGAAAATAGTCTTTACTCCGTCAGGTTCCTGCATCAGAACAAGCTGGGAAGTGCTGGAAGTGCTTTGCTTCAGCGTTTCTGTTTGACAATGTATGAACCTGCTTCGTGTGGGGGGATAATCACGTTTGGTTGGAGTAGCTGTTCTGAGAAATAATTTATCTGTGCGATTATTTTTTGAAGCCCTATCTGCCCGTATTTGAGTGCCTCGGTTAGATTAGAAACATGAGTGTTTTAATTTAGGGGATGGTCTGCAAGCTGCTGACGCAGTTAGTGGGCAGTGGGACCTGCCTTACGCGGGCTTCTCGGGCCTCCCATCTCCTCCGCCCCTGCTCTTTCCCGCAGCCACCTGCCTCGAAGCACGGCCAGCGTGGTTGAACGAGGATTTCTAGTCCTCTGCAGAGCTGCTCGGCACCATTTGAATATCCGTGTACCCAGGAATGCTCCTCTGAGGTTTGGCTTTGGCTTCTGGGACAGGCTGTGAGAGCTGCGCTGTGTGGGGATGTGTCAGGGCAGGGATCGTGCAACACGAGCGAGGCCTCAGCAGGTGCCAGTGCTCTGACCAGCTGCTGGCAGCACGCACGAACGGGGCACGCTCTGCTCGTGCTACCAAACTGTGCTTGCCTGGGATCAGCTTTTAAGCTGGATCTTTGGCTTTGCTTTTGCAAAGCAGCATGAATAAAAGGACTGGAAGCCCTGAGCCAGCTGAACTTCGCATAGGAATAAAGCAGAGCTCAGCACCCCCTGTTTTTTAACCAAATCTAGCCACAGTTCAATCCCCGTGGCAGTTAATGGGTTTCAGCCTCGTGCCATTAGCGTTATATCACCTTCTTCCAACACACAAAGAACTCGCACAATCTTGCAGAAGCCAGTTAAAATGTTCAAGTGCTCAACAAGCTGGAGAGTACAGCGTGTACAGGGGTGAATCTCACATTTCTGTTAAACCTGGTTTATGACTAAGGAGCTCTTGCTCATGTCTGCGTGTCCTTACTCCGAGGAGCATAGGGGTGGGAGGTGTCCTTGAGAAGTCACTTTTCAGCACCCCAGCTTGTTGTCATCTTCCTGCTGAAGTTTCTAATTAGAAGGACAGCTTTCCTGAAAAATTCAACCTAAATCTTCATGGAAATTAAGCGCGTTACTGGTGTCTTGCTCCTAGTGACGCGGGAGGCAGCCGATCGCTGCTGGCTGTAGGGGAAGGCTTCGCTCCTCTTCCCCGTGCTGATACCCCGACGTCAGGAGGTGACCGTCATCGCCACGGTCGCTCTCTCTCATCCCTCTCCCTCCTTTTTAGCCTCTTGCTTTTTACACTAAAGAAGCCTGATTTGGTTCTTAGCACGGAGCACTTTGCCAGCACTGCGTTGCCCTCATTGCTGTGTGCAGGCTCTTGCTCGCAGAGCATCGTGGACAGTGCTCTGGCTGAGCTCTGCCTGGCTGCTAGCAGAGAGGAAATCATCCCCCACGCTTCGGGGACGACGTTCCTATAAATGCACAGCATTTGCAGGAGCACCCCTCTTCCTGACTCGCGTTTCGGATGTGATCCGTTCTCCGTTCCAGATTGTTCTGTGCAGGATTGCTGCCTGGCTGCTCATTCCCTCTTTGGCCTTTGTGCATTTAATTTCTTTCTGCGTTCGGAGCTACTGCTTGTGCCTTTGCTGAGTCTCCTCTTACTGATTTGTGGGGTGACCTATTTTATCCCGTCGGTACCCGCCTAAATTCTGTGTCTGCCATTTACCCAGACCTGTGCTGCGGGACGTTGGTGGGATTTGGGGTTGGGGACATGGCTATACCAGGGAGCTTTGTCCCCCCGGCTCTGGGCGCACTGCACTGTTTTGGATGGTTTTGGCAGCCTGAGAAGCAGAGACCTGAAACTGAGGATCCACAGGTGAACTGCAGCATCCCTGCAAACCTCTTGGGACTGTGAGGTGTCTCCCTCCCCATGACACGTGTGATTTTGTCCCTCTCTGGATCTCACCATCCCCGTAGCTGTACGAGCTCGGTGTTTGCGGGGTCAGGCCTGCCTCCAGTGCTGTGGGACTCCCGCCAGCTGCCCACCGATACCGCGAGTACTGACAGCTAGCAGGAAATGTGTCCTGCCACGGGGATGGGAAACATGGTAATTGTGTCACAGCCAAGATGTCTAAGAAGATTAATGTGTTTTTTCTTTTTTTCTTTTCTTTTTTTTTTTTTTTGTTGGAAATCCAGCTCCTCATTTAGCACTTCTCAGCATCTTGGAAGGATTGTGTGGGTGGCTGGTGTTTTGTTTTTTTTTTTTTTTTATAATTTTATTTCTACTATTTACCTTTCCTTTCTTGTATTCGATGCGTGAAATCGCAGCACAAGTAAAAAGGAAAATTTGACTCCAAATTTAAATGTTGCTGCTTTATATCCGTATTTTGTTTTTAATTGCATTGTCAGGGAAATAAATGAGAAGGCTTTTCCTCTTTCATGCTTGCCGGACTTCCAGCTGTTGTAGCCGGTTTGTTCCTAGAGAGCCACATCATGGCAAATACAACCCAGTAGTGCTCTGATGTCCATCACGTGCCGCCTCCCGCTGGCTGAAGCCCTGTTAGCCCATACGAGGTCTCACTGGTGGCCCGTGGGATCGGGGCAGTTGCCCTGCAGCAGTTCTGCGGGGCCCTTTTACCTCCACAGGGGTTTTAAAAATTCATCCGATGGTGCAGGTAGGTAGCGATCCATTCTAACTTCTGTGGTTTGATAGTTGGCCGCTGCTCCCCACCTCAACAAAACAAAAACCGCACAACCAGGATGAGTTGCTGTCACAGCCCACTGTTACGTTTCCCCTCTGGTCAGAGGTGATTTCGGTTCCTGTCAGGAAGCACACGGTTTTGTACCTGGTCTGCCTGATCCCTGTACATCTGCCTTTGGGAATCACAGCCCACAGATGCATCCCCTCTGGATTTGGGATTTTTGTTTCTTTGTAATAAGACGGAACAGGCTAGGTTGGTGTAGCTCAAGATAAAAACAAGCTTTCTGCCACGGATCGTGGTTTTGACAACCAGAGCGTGTGCTTGTTTTAAATATTAAATATGGAAAGTTGGGCAGAAACGCCTGCGAGTTTCGGGCTCTACTTTTTATCGAAAAGGAATGGGATTTCGGGCCGCATCTGCCCACAGCCATTGTGAAAATCAGCAGCAGTCCTGCTTGTGTGAGGCTGAAGCTCTGCTGGTCCGGGCTTGAGCCAGCGAGCGGAGGAGCAGCCTCGGGATGGGAACAGGCTGATGGAGGAGCACTGAGAACGCTGGTGTGGAAACCAGGGCAAGAAATGCCCAAGGTGGGTGTGCAGACCAGCACCTGGCCTGGCAGACGGTACACATGAAATCAGAGTGATTTATGGAGCTGTGCTTCCTCGTGTGTTTTTGAAAGCTGCCAGCTTGGTCAAAACCCACCGCCCGGGCACTCCGAAGGGGCTGCAGGGACACCCGTGGCGACGCTCTGACAGCCCCTTCGTGCGGGCTTTGCAGGCTGCCACGTCCTCGCTGCCTCTCGGATATCAGAGGGTGTCAAAATGTTGTGCGGTACGGGGACATTTCCATGGTAACGTCAGCATCCCATGGCACCCGCTCCTGTGCCGTCGCTGTGCCTTCCTCCTGCGGCTGGGGCCGTCGCGGCACCCAGCTACGGGCTCTGTGAGCTGAGGGATGGGGCTGAGGCTGGAAGAGGTGCCCTCCCTGCCCGTCGGGGTGCCTGCAGTAAGGCAGGTATTCCTGCTTTCCACGGGGCGGTTCCTGCATAATTCAGCTTTAAAGCATCTGCCCCTGTTTTCCGCAGCGCCGGAGGAGCAGCATCTCGCTGGAAGATCTGCCGTGCTCCTGGCACCCCCAGCACCTGCTCCTACCTTCGGCTCCTTGTTGGGGGCTCCAAGATCACTCGATGGGGGAAATGACCTGGCCACACGTGGGGCCAATCCCTTCAGCAGCCTCCTGCACGCAATCCATCGGCTGCTCCGGGCGCTGCTGGCCCTGGGGCCACCTTGGACAGCAGCCTCAGGTCTTTGGGTAGAGCCCCCATGGTTTTGGTCTGCCTATAAATGCTTCAGTTCCTGCTGCTACTTCTGCGCTCACAGTGTCCCGCTAGGGTTCTCAGCATTTCCCATCTGTTTTTTCCCCCTTTTCTTTCTGTATTTACACGTTTCCACCAGGTGATGTTTTCCAAAATTAGCATCGTGGATTTCTTCGCGGTGCAGACAACACATGTTTGTTGGCTCCTTTCCCTTGACATCAAGAAAGCTGTTCTCAATGTTTTATTGATAAGCTAGAGACTTGGCAAGGAGCAAGCTGAAGATACTCTCTGTATGGCAGCCCGTGGCCGTTCCACCACTGATATTTTCCACTCCTGCTCGACTCTCTGGAGGAGCAGCGCAGTGGTCTTGGTTTTATCAGTGTGCACGTGCTGCTTCTGAGAATTGCGTGGGTCAAGAGTCATTTACCTGGTGGTTTGTCTTCCTGAAATGCATGAGGTGAGGATGATCAAACCAGCACCACGTGAGTGCACGGCAGGCCCATCTCTCACATGGTGCTGTCTCGTAAAGGGGTCATGGTATCACGTATGATAAAAAACAGGCTTGTGGCTTCCCCACCTGGTCTAAAGGACTTCACTTGAAGGGAATGCGAGGATAGATGGAAGACTGGAGAAAGCACCGGTTGAAAATAAGGGAAGAGCTTGACTTTTGATCACGTCTGTTCCTCAGGACCCTCTTCTGGACTGTTTCACAACAGCAATTCTCAGCTCTCCCATTTGGCAGAGGGTTTCCTCTGCTTGAGCAATGCCAGAGACTTGAGCTATCTTTCTATAAACTTGTTTTTCATCTGTTTCCACTGAAATCCTAGCTTCTGGCTAGCATCACAAGTAAATCTGTTCTTGTGACCTGTCTGCTCTGTGTCTGGAGAAACACTTACTGCTCTGGGACAACAGTTTTGTTTTGTTTTGTTTTTAAATCCTAAACTCAATTTTGCCAAGACCCAGCCCAAGCCAGGTGCCCCTACCATGGCATCATGTTGTTCCTATTTACTGTTTCCTATTTTTGACTCCATGCCACCCAGTTTACCTACTAGAGAGGCCCATGAAACATTGTATGGGTGGTTGAAGTGAAATTTGGCTTGCAGCTGTAGGAGTAATACCAGGCTAATTATCCACAGTCCATTTTCGTTGGTGTACTTGACACCATTTTCACAGTCTGTTCGCTGCAACCATCTGCTTGTAGGACAGACTGACTGTGGAAAATCAGGAAGTCTTCATTCGGGCCACAATTGTGCTTAATTTCCTGAAATCTCTAAAACTGTTTATTTCCCTCAGCACCTGCCATGGCGTCCAAAGGCTGGGCTTCCAGAGCTGAGCTGTCCAGGATATGAACCGCACACGAAGTGTTCGGGAGGCAGGCGGTGCAGGGGGAAGTGAATCCTGGCGGGGTGACATCATGATGGGCTGAAAACGTTTAATTGATCAAAATGCTCATGAATGATTTCCCAGGCTTCTGTCTGTCCTTTTACGAATGTTTTTGTGTACGGACTGACTGATACAAAAGTGTTCTGCAGGTGTCAGTAATGTTGATTCGAGCAGTATTTTGCCTCAGTAAATGGTTTGAAAGCTGGATTTTGCCTGCTCTAATGCTAAATATCTATGATAGCAAAGATTCTCATCCTTTTATTTCAGTTTGTAAGGAAAAAAAAGAAAGCTTAACATCTTGATATGAGTGTGTCTTGCTAGGCATTGTGAAAGATTCATTGACCTGTTCTCGTAAGCTCTTACAGTTCTCAGGTTCGAGATGAAATTGCAGTCAAAAGCAAACATTTTAAAACTTGCTGATCTAAGTGGTCTAATAGTCGATGTGTTTTTTCCCTTAATTTTCCTGTGCTTATCTCTTCAGAACTGCAGGTGTTCAGTCCACTAAGGCTGCAGCGCACAAAGAGGAAAAGAGCTGAAAAACTAGGACAGAGTTGGATTATATTTAACAATGTTCTATTTCAACTTGACAACCAGCTATCGAACACCTACAAGTTTGCGACTGTGATTCACTCGGAAGCTGACGTAACTGATGTCACGTTGTATTAATAGCTACAGAATCGTAACTGCATTTAGCAGCGAGTTTCATTAACAGCCTCTACAAACACACTGACAATCGTTTGAAAACCTGAAAATATTAGGTGTATATAAAAATGGATTCTGCCATAAAGGAACCTCCCGATACTGCCAAATGTGTTTACAGCAAGTTCTTGCAGGTGTTATGCATAATAATTCCTCTTTAGCACTTTCAGTAGGTCTTACTGATGGCAAAAAAAAATAATGTTTGAGAACTGATCCACGCTCCTAAATTAATTCCAAGCTGCTGATCTAGTCAGGTTACACACGAGCATGCTTGGCGCTTGCGGCCACAGCAGTTTTCTTGGCAAGTGGAAGCTGTCCAACAGCCTCCTGAACGGGGCAGGCCGTTGTGTTGGGAGGCAGTCGGTAAGCCTGCAGGGGTTGTAGTTAAACACTTGGGTTTCAGCTGGAAGTGTTGTTCTGAAAGCTGCGTCTCAACAATTCTCTGCGAGCTGAACGGAGCTGCCTGAGTTCAGCTCCCTGTGGAGCTCCGCACGTTTTCCTCGGGTGGGCTGCTAGCCACCTCCGAGATTTTCCGGGGGAGGTGGGAGTGCTGAGCGTTTCCTCCCAGCTTTTTTTTGGAGATGCTGAGTCAGAAGCTAGCGATGGTGGCGTGTAACCGATCCTCACCAGCCTTGGTTAGCTGTCCCGGGCTGAACGAAGCCGTTACTCTGCGGCCTTTCCACTCTCCGTATGCACTGTCTTAGCATTTGCATCACTGGCAGGAAAGGTCAAGACTGGCTCCAGAAGTGAAATGAAAACTGAGAGTCCAGAGGGCGTGTGGATGTCGAGTTACGCGCTCAGACTCTTGCTGGGACCTGCAGCCTCCCCTCCCAAAATGTCTCTGGGAGTAATCTGTGGAGCCGTACGTACATTTTGGGTAGGCTTTCTAAACTCTGGGTACCTCTGAAAAGCAGTCCGCTGCTCCTCACGGCAACCATCTCCTTCCCTCAGTTCCTTCTGTCTGTTACATACTTTGCCTGGCCTCTTCTCTTCCTTCTCGCTATGAATAGTTCAGTCGGGTTTAAATTTTATGATGACGCCTGTCTCATCCATCTATCACCCATATTTGACACCTGTCACTTGGATGCATCCTGGCTTTTGCTGACCTCCGACTTCCAGGCTGGCCTCCCCTGCCCTCTTTGAGAGGCTGCGAGTCTCCCAAGACCAGCAGGGGTGGCTGCCTCGGGACACGACGAAATGGCAAACAACAGCCCTTTGAAAGGCAAGGGAACAGCATTATTTATTTTAAAAAGATGGAAACCATGGGCAATTTTTCTCCTTGTACCTCGCAGGGTTAGAAACATCGTCTTCAAGCACAACACCAAATGGCCCCTCTCCCTTCCTCCCATAGAGTCCTAAGTAGCTGTCCAGACAAATAAGCATATTTTGTGATCTTCCCATGACGTGGCTTTGTTTTAAACGTTGCAGTGGCAAATCTGAGCGTGGAAGATAGCTTCCTGACGCAGCTGGTTAGTGAACCTACCAGGGGTGGTGCCCCGCTAGACCTTCTCTTCACAAACAGAGAAGGACTGGTGGAGGATGTGATTGTCGGGAGCTGTCTTGGGCAGAGTGACCACGAAATGGTGGAGTTCACTATTCTTGGCGAGGCCAGGAAGGGGACCAGTAAAACCGCTGTATTGGACTTTCAGAGGGCTGACTTTGAGCTGCTCAGGACACTGGTTGGTAGAGTCCCTTGGGAGGTGGTTCTGAAGGGCAGAGGGGTCCAGGAAGGCTGGGCGCTCTTCAAGAGGGAAATCTTAATGGCGCAAGAACGGTCTGTACCCACGTGCCCAAAGACGAGCTGGCGGGGAAGAAGACAAGCCTGGCTCAACAGAGAATTGTGGCTTGATCTTAGGAGAAAAAAGAGGGTTTATAATCTTTGGAAAAGTGGGCAGGCCACTAGGGAGGACTATAAGGATGTAGCAAGGCTGTGCAGGGACAAAATTAGGAAGGCCAAAGCTCATCTGGAGCTCAATCTGGCTACTGCCGTTAAAGATAACAAAAAACGTTTCTATAAATACATCAACACAAAAAGGAGGACTAAGGAGAATCTCCATCCTTTACTGGATGCGGGGGGAAACTTAGTTACAAGGGATGACGAAAAGGCGGAGGTGCTCAATGCCTTCTTCGCCTCAGTCTTTAGCGGCAATACCGGATGTTCTCTGGATACCCAGTACCCTGAGCTGGTGGAAGGGGATGGGGAGCAGGATGTGGCCCTCACTATCCATGAAGAACTGGTTGGTGACCTGCTACGGCACTTGGATGTGCACAAGTCGATGGGGCCGGATGGGATCCACCCAAGGGTACTGAGGGAACTGGCAGAGGAGCTGGCCAAGCCACTATCCATCATTTATCAGCAGTCCTGGCTATCGGGGAAGGTCCCAGTTGACTGGCGGCTAGCAAACGTGACGCCCATCTACAAGAAGGGCCGGAGGGCAGACCCAGGAAACTACAGGCCTGTCAGTTTGACCTCAGTGCCAGGAAAGCTCATGGAGCAGATCCTCTTGAGAGTCATCATGCAGCACTTGAAGGGGAAGCAGGCGATCAGGCCCAGTCAGCATGGGTTTATGAAAGGCAGGTCATGCCTGACGAACCTGATCTCCTTCTATGACAAAGTGACGTAATGGGTGGACGAGGGAAAGACTGTGGATGTGGTCTACCTTGACTTCAGCAAGGCTTTTGACACCGTCTCCCACAGCATTCTCCTCAAGAAACTGACTGCTCTTGGCTTGGACTGGCGCACGCTTCGTTGGGTTAGAAACTGGCTGGATAGCCGGGCCCAAAGAGTCGTGGTGAATGGAGCCAAGTCCAGTTGGAGGCCAGTCACTAGTGGCGTCCCCCAGGGCTCGGTGCTGGGGCCGGTCCTCTTTAATATCTTCATCGATGATCTGGACGAGGGCATCGAGTGCACCCTCAGTAAGTTCGCAGATGACACCAAGTTAGGTGTGTGTGTCGATCTGCTTGAGGGTAGGAAAGCTCTGCAGGAGGATCTGGATAGGCTGCACCGATGGGCTGAGGTCAACTGCATGAAGTTCAACAAGGCCAAGTGCCGGGTCCTGCACCTGGGGCACAATAACCCCAAGCAGAGCTACAGACTGGGAGATGAGTGGTTGGAGAGCTGCCTGGCAGAGAAGGACCTGGGAGTGATGGTGGATAGTCGGCTGAATATGAGCCAGCAGTGTGCTCAGGTGGCCAAGAAGGCCAACGGCATCCTGGCTTGTATCAGGAACAGCGTGACCAGCAGGGCTAGGGAGGTGATCGTCCCCCTGTACTCAGCTCTGGTGAGGCCGCACCTCAAGTACCGTGTTCAGTTTTGGGCCCCTTGCTACAAGAAGGACATCGAGGTGCTTGAGCGGGTGCAGAGAAGGGCGACGAAGCTGGTGAGGGGCCTGGAGAACAAGTCCTACGAGGAGCGGCTGAGGGAGCTGGGCTTGTTCAGCCTGGAGAAGAGGAGGCTCAGGGGCGACCTTATCGCTCTCTATAGGTACCTCAAGGGAGGCTGTAGCGAGGTGGGGGTTGGCCTGTTCTCCCACGTGCCTGGTGACAGGACGAGGGGGAATGGGCTTAAGTTGAGCCAGGGGAGTTTTAGGTTAGATGCTAGGAAGAACTTCTTCACTGAAAGGGTTGTGAGGCATTGGAACAGGCTGCCCAGGGAAGTGGTGGAGTCACCATCCCTGGAGGTCTTCAAAAGACGTTTAGATGTAGAGCTTAGGGAAATGGTTTAGTGGGGACTGTTAGCGTTAGGTCAGAGGTTGGACTCGATGATCTTGAGGTCTCTTCCAACCTAGAAATTCTGTGATTCTGTGATTCTGTGATCTTCATTGGACACAACCCAGCAAGCGATCACACCACCTCGGGCTCACCGTGTCTGTGCTGAAGCAGCCTATGACAGCGAAGGAGTGTAATTAGCCAGACGCACAGAACGAGATTGAAAAAAGATGTGAAAATAAGCAGAAGGATTTGAAAAGGATTAGGAGAGTAAATGACAAACCAGTAGTTAAATGGTGCATGATTAATGACTGTAGAAGTAAAAGGTTGACTAAATATTGTGACTCTGTAATGGCTGCCCCAAAGTAATAGAAAATACTTAGTTCAGAAGGCTCCAGAAGTGGATTTGTATCGACGCATGCTGACTCTGGGGTTAGATGTGGCTTAGGTCTTAGACATTGGCTTAGGTTGAGGTGAGCACCCCGGGGCCCTTTCCTGGTTGAGTCAATGACCTGAAATCCATCTCCCACCTCTAATATTGCAGATCACCACCGAAGAGTCAGGTGCCCACTGAAGTCCTGCGGGGGTTTATTCCCGCTGTGAGCCTTGGCACAGGTGGTCGTATCAAAACTGCCTGGAGTCACGGAGTCAACCGGTGGCTTTTTGTGGGATTAAAGGAAGTACGTCGGTACTGGAACATGTTGCTGTGTGCTGCAGAGCTTTGTGTGGGCAAACAGAGCCTGGAGGAGGTGCAGCTTCCACGGTGGTTACAGGAGCACCTAGGAGTTACTTGGGGTGACTGGAGGGAACCTGGAGTACCTCGCTCTAACTCTGTCCTCACGTTGCCTTTGTCACTTCTGAACGTACCTCCTGATCTGGGGCTGGATTTAGTCTTTTTTTTGTGTCATTATTTCTTAATCCTGATTTTCAAGGAGGCACCAAACTCCTGTGTATATTTAGCAAATACACTGTTGAGAACTGAGCAAAATATGGGTGTTCTTTATTGATGTAGCACCTGTCTCTCTCACCTCTCTACTGTTTTAGGGTCCTTGCTGACGTTGTCTTTCCCTTCAAACTGTTTTCTTTAAGACACAGAAGAACAGATCTGAGGATGGCTGGAGGCCCCAAGCTGTATCGTTAGGTTTTAAAGGGCAAGATTTGTATCGAACCTCTAAAAGCCAACAGAAGTTCAGAGTGCCAACCCATAATATCGAGATGCCAATCAGAGATTTGTAGCTGACCTAATTTTTCCATTAGGAACATTAAAGCAGAGCTGCAAGGTAGGGAAACTTTGAAAGCAACTGAGAGGGCTGAGCACACGGTTTTGGCTATCGTGAAGAAAATTTGCTGAGCATATTCTTTAACCTTTGGTTTTTGGTGCATATGCTGCTTAGAAGGGAGGAAGCTATGTAGGGCATCTGCTCTCTGTTCCTCACTGGGAAGATGTTCAACATTGGAGGAAACCGTTTCTATGGTTTTCTTCTTTTTTTAAGCAAAATCTCATTACTGTCAAGAGTAACATTTTTCCTTGTACTGCTTTTTTATGACAACAGCGTTGGCCATAACTCGTGAAATATAATTACAAGTTTCTTAGGTCTTTTTGCACGCGGGCAACCAGCACAAACCTTCCTGAAGGGGATGAGATTTTAGGGAGATGGTCTTGTTGACTCTAGCAAGGAATCCCACAAGTCTTCTGGAGGCTGTAGGCACCTTCCCCCAAGTCAGAGGCCTGGGGTGTGCGGTGTTAATAGCCTGTAAGGCTGTAAATAATTAACTCTCAACAAAATGTCTGCAGTGACTGTCATCCTGTTGGTAAAGTTGGCGTTAAAGGTGTATATTAAGAATCTCTTACTCTTCAAAGATAAAACCATCTATATAAGATGAGTCAATATGAAACGTGCTGTCCCTGTGGGATGAGGGACTGTATGAGAGATGGATTTCTATTACCCATTTGCTTTATAATTGGGATCCTTGAATAAGGTTCTGTGTTTGTTAAACACGAAGGAGTGTGTGTGTGTGAATTTAATTTAATGCAACTGCTGTTTTGTTTGTAGTGCTTTCAATAGGAACATCTTTCCACTGTAATATAACGGGCTGTGCAGGACGGGTTTGGCTATGGCAGGTAGGGTTTAGGAGAGTTCAGTTCTCTCCTGGGTGCGTTGCAGTGGGAGTTACTGGGAACAGCCAGCTGTGAAAGGAGAAGAATGGATCCCCAGGCCCATCCTGCATGTAAGAAATCTTGGAGGACTCTTACGCAGTGCCAGTCATATAAATTGAGTTCAGATGGAGAAGAGAGCTGTAAATAGGTTACTGTCAGCCACCCATCATCCGCCTCTTGGCTTCAGCGGAGTGAAGGTGGGAAACAGCCGTATGAAAGAACTCAGTGATTGCAAAGAGAAATTGCTTCTTAGATGAAATTGATGTCATCACTTGCCATGTTTTAACGAAGAGATAAGATGCAGCGTTTCCTCTTCCAGATTTTCAGCGGACTGGCAGCCTGAGCATATCAGTAAAGCTGTCCCAAGGAAAATCAGACTCCGTGTTCAGCAGCTCCCATCTTCTGCAGTTTAGTCTTTAAGCATTAAATTGCTTTGAGCTCAATAATTTATCTCCCTCCAACTGCCTTATTGTCACTTTGATTTATTAATGCGTTGGCTTGGGCAGCCGTCCTAATGCTGTATCACAGCAAAGCAAAACCAAGGGCTGTGCTGAGCACAGATTGCAAATGTGAGCACGTTTTGTGTGACCAATATACCCTTCCTCTGTAGCTGGTCCCGGAGGGACGATGTGGTTGGTTGAATGGGCGTGCAAAAACTGGAGCTCCTCAGCTCTAACCTCGTTTTAGCACTCACTGTCTCTCTCTTCCAACACTCACCCTCTTCTTACCTTCTCTCGTTGTAGAAGAACTTGAGCTCATGCTCTCCTTCTTTCTTTTCCTTCCCAGGAGTAGGTTGCGATGCTTAATTAGATAATGTTTGCAGAGCGGTGAACAAAAACTGCCAAGGGTTACTGTCCTCGCTGGTATTATTAGAGCTGGAGAAAGGCTGCCAGAAGGTATTGATTACTTGGTAAAAATAAGCCCTTCAAACTTCTTTGGTCTTTATTCATTACTGCTTTTTATCTTTGCTTCCTGCAAACATTTCAGAGGGTGGATTTGTTTGCCAAAAGATCAAAACAAAGCGTTGACAAATCCCGGTGCCAATTTGTAGCCTCCTGTGTGGGTGACATCAGAGGAGTTTTTGCAGTGCTCTGGAAGGTCTTTCTAGGATTTACATCCACTGGGATCCTGGAACGGCTTCGTGACCAAAGCGTCCAAGTAGCCAGGTAGGGGTAGGAAACGGAGTATCAGAAGTAAGGAGAGAATTTCTCTGGGGTTTGTGAAATGCTGTTATTTGTAGAGGCTTGTACATAGTCTACAAAGTTCACGTTGGTTTGTTTAGTGAAGGTTGCTGGTGGGTTGGGTGCAAGCTGAGAGTTGTAATGTACAGGGGGTGCTGCTGAGGGCGTTGGGGCTGGCTGCTGGGAAGGGCTCGCTGCCTCCTGTGTTTTCCAGTTCATCTCACAGCGATGCTGTACCTCGTGTACCTCAGTGTGAAAAACAAAATGTCACGCTTTGAATTCATTAGGCAGCTGTGCAAAGGACTGGGGACCGTTGGAAGGGAAAGCTGCTTTACATAGCAGTAAAACGCAGTGGAGAAAGTCACATCTCTGTAGTAGAAAAAATGAAAAAGTCAAATTTTGCATAACTTTCACAGGGCTGAGTCGTGCTTTGTAAGATGAAATTTCTGAGAAGGGTTTTACAACAGAAGGACTCTGAGAAGGAATGTGACTTGCAGGGTGCCAGGAGGATGCACCGCAGTCTCCTGTGGATCCAGAGAGCTGGAATTGTGATTGGCTTCAAAATCAAACGCCTTATAGCCTACTCTGATTGAAGCGGGTGGTCGGAGCAGACGTGAAATACAATGCCTTTCTCCAGAGTAGGCCAAGGGCAAGGCATGGACCTCCGGCCATCTGCACACCTATGACCTGGTAACTGCTGCAGCAGGGAGACAGAAACCTGGGTTTGGGGGAGCCTGCGAGGTGCTGCTGTGCGTGTGTCAGACTCGCAGACGGGTTCTTTGGTTATCACAGCTCCCCTTCGTGTTCGTTTTCTGCCATTATTCCCAGCGCTGAGCTCCTGTGAATTAGCGTTTGGGTAACTGGGGAGGTTTTAAGCAAATACTGCTGACTGCACGCAGCGAGGGACCTCCAACAAGCTGAGACCTGACCTGTCGCAGAGCAGAGGGCACATCTGGTCAGAGCCATCCATTAGCAGGTCCTGTGCTGGCCTGGCACACCAGCCTGCTTGCTGGCAGCCCCTTCTGGGCCTGCTGGCCGTCATTACTCTGCAGCAGTCTTGACCAAACACCGGCTTCGTTCCTTTTAAGACTCATTGCAATTCATGAAC
Organism: Aythya fuligula; assembly: GCF_009819795.1. Classification (NCBI taxonomy): domain Eukaryota; kingdom Metazoa; phylum Chordata; class Aves; order Anseriformes; family Anatidae; genus Aythya; species Aythya fuligula. The sequence continues at coordinate 1,998,341 of NC_045574.1, read as the reverse complement.
AGAAATGACAAGAACCGTCAGCAGCTGCTGTAAACTCATCCCCCAGTGCTAGTTGCTCAGATTTCTTCTAGAATTAACGAAGATGTGAGCAAGCTTTCCAGCTGCCTGCTGTGTGAAGGATGGGTGAAACAGGGATGGTTTTTTTTCCATTTTGTTAAATCAAGTGGCAGAAGGAATGTGCAGCTGGGTAGGTACAGCACCAGGACGAGGCTAAAGGGAGGGGTGGTGCTGCTGCTAGGAAGTGGCAGAGAGGTTTCTTTTATTATTGAGATGTGCCATAACCCATCAGTATCTTACAGACAGCAGAAGAGCCATGGGACACCAGACAGCGAAGACATGAAGTATGTTTTTAACGTTGTCTCAGTGGAGCTGTTTGCATGTAGTTGCCTGTTTGAGGAAACCCCTGAGTATAGGATTACATAGGTAATCCTGCTGCTGCTCGGGAAGTCCTCGTGCGGGTGTTGCAGCATCCCAGTGGTCCAGGCACACTCAGCATGCCGAGGGGTGAAGAGCTGGTGCTCTGCGGGGAAAAAGGGTCCTGGTGGGCTGGGCACAGATGGTGACTGGTAACCAGTGATAGGACCAGAGGGAATGGCCTCAAGTCGCACCAGGGGAGGTTCAGGCTGGAAATGAGGAGACATTTCTGCTCAGCAAGAGCAGTCAGGCACTGGGATGGGTTGCCCAGGGAGGTGGTGGAGTCACCGTGCCTGGGGGTGTTCAAGGAGAGGCTGGACGTGGTGCTGGGGGACATGGCTCAGTGGGTGACATTGGTAGCAGGGCAATGGTTGGACCAGATGACCTTGGAGGTCTCTTCCAACCTTAATGATCCTGTGATTCAGGGCACAGGCCCAGCCTCCACCCACAGCCCAATATATTCCTCTGCTCCTGATTTTTATCCCCCCCCTTACTGGTTTAGTCCCGTTGCTTTTCAGTCCCTTGTTAATGCCCAGCAGTGTCACGATGCCCCATGGCGAGGAGATGGCACTTGGCAGCAAGCAGAGTCCGCTGCCCCTCTCTCGTCCCGATGCCCTAAATCCTTGGGATGAGAGGTTTTGGGCCGTGGGTTGCCAGAGGGCTGCGGTGGGGCAGCCTTTAATTTTAGCACGTTATGCTGGATAATGACAGTAACAGAAAGTCAATTTATAGGCAAGAACAAATTGCCTTTTTATGTGGGGAGGAGGATAATTCCTCCCCTGTGTTACATTATTAAATTTGTAATCTTCATTTCTAATGCTTTTCAAAAGAGAATATTAACAGAATCTACAATACAGATTTTAAATTTATGAGCTGCATTTTTTTTCCCCAAATTCGTCAGATTGTATAATTTATCTTTAAAGGTGAACTTCAGCAAGGTTTTTTTTTTTTTAACTTAATGAATTAAAATCCCTTACTCGCTACCTATCTCTGGACAAGCTTAAAGGCTCCAAAGATACTTAAATTTTAAATAGAAATAATGGAGATCTATTTCCATCTTTGCTGAGTGGTGAGTTCTGAGTTCAGGCTTATTCCCTAGCGATAAAAGACACCAGCAGAAAAAAATGACACATTTTCGTATGCCGTTTGCGAGGGAGAAGGCTGTGGTGATGCTCTTTTTTGTTGCCAGGGAAACCGAGCGCTGAACCGGTGGCAGGAGAGGGAGGAGAGGAGAGGAGAGGAGAGGACGATGCTGCTCTGCTCCGAGCTCGCTCTGAAATTCTCACTTGTGGTCAGGGACTGCATGGGCTGGGACCTGGCGTCTCTCTCCAAAACCCATTTTCTGATGTGCCTGAGGTTCAGTTTCATGATAGCTGAAATAAGTGGGCAGTTGCAGCTCTGTCCTGGCACAGGTCGCTTCTGGCACGCAGGCAGATGGGTGCGGTCACCAGCGTGGTCCCTGCATGGGGTGCTCTGAAGACAGCTTGGGGGGAAAAGGGGTTGTGTGGCCAGGTGCCAACCTCAAGAAATCCCAAGGCCTTTTTACCTCAGCACAGCCTCCACTTAAGCATGAGAAGGTGTGTACAAGTGAAATGCAGGTCTAAAAGCAAGCGGGTTGTGGCACGGACACTTGGCTAGCAAGGGTAACGCGCGGTGTCCTCTGCTGACCTCTGGGGCCTTGCTGTGCGTGGCCAGGAGCTGCCTGGTGACAAAGTTCCCACCAAAGGTTGTTTCTTTACGTTAAAACGTTCCCTCCCACCAAACAGAGATACACATTGCTGTGTATTGCCTGCTCTTCCTGGGCAGGCAGTGTTGTCTGCAGAGCTGGCACTATGGACGTGGTCATCTCTTCTCATTTCTGCTCCCCAGCTCAAGGGAGAGAAACCAGCGAGGTGCTCTAAAGCATTGTGTTCATCCCTGCTCCTTCTACAAAATGCATTTAGAAAGGTTTGGCACAAATCGTGGGCTTTTGGTGAACTTGCTGCCATGTATGTGTCACTGGGTAATTCAAACCAAACGAGGTTTTTATGATTTTATACCCAGCGCTCCCGTTGTGCACGCAGGAGACAGATGCAGGAGGCAGTTCCATGCCTGCCCTGTCTGTGGGTGAGCACGTTGCTTGGATGGAGAGTCCTGCACCTCTGCAGGGGCTGGGCTGTGCAACATTTTGCTTGGCTGGGAGCCTGCTAATGACCTTTCAGCGTCCCAGTTTTTAGTGGTGGATGGCGTTTCTCAGTGCTTGATGCGTTGCCTTGGCACCAGTTGAAGATGCCGTCGAGGCGGTGTGATTGACAGGGCAGTTCCCTGTGTGACATGACGTGGTGTTTTGACCACTTTGCTTTGTAATTAACCATGAACCGCTTATGTTGGAGCTTAAAATGCAACGGCTGGCCCTGTCCTGCCTCCAGGCGCAGGAGGCCTGACCCTCTTCTTCCAGCAGCCAGAAATCGTGGCCACGAAGGGCAGGGTGCTCTGCTCGCACCCTACCTGAGCAGGACCCGGCGCTCGAGCTGTGTCAGGGTAATCCGTGCTCCTGAAAGGTGGCCGAGTGAGACAACCCGTGTGAGCAGCGTGCCTCCGTCTGCAAGAGCAAGTCTGCTGCAGGTACTCCGTGAAAGCACCTTTGCAGAAGCCTGCCCCAGGTGGTTGTATGGCCTGGTGAAACTCAGCCGAGGAGCCGAGTGCCTGGGATTGTTCGGCTCTGCTGGAAGCCAGGCCATCGTCTCCCTCTCTCTGCATCTACAGTGGATCAAATAACTGCCTCCAAATGGACGCGAGTTATTAAGCAGTGTGTATAATTAAAGTCAGCTCCTTGTGAATTTGATCATTCATTTCCTTAAGGAAAATATGATGAAGTAATTACAACCCAAGCTAAACACAAATCAAATGCTATTCTAAGTGCGATTCTGCACCATGAGTCTAGTTTATGAATGACTCTGGGGCGCTGTGGCTTCGTGCCTGTTACAGAAACGTGGCTGCATTTTTAATTGTTTATAACAAATGAACAAAAGACTGCATGACTCATTTATTGTGTCAAGACCAATGCTCGCTCTTTGTGCTCACACACGTGGTTTTGACAAAGTGGCTTGCTCTTAAAAGAGCTTTGCAGGGACAGAAGAGAAGAGAAAAATCTCGTGAATGAGATCTCATATTAGAGCTTGTCAGCTTTTTCCCCTGAATTGTCTGAACGAAAACTAAACTTTACCCGCTTTAGCTGTGAATTTGAGAGGCAATTCAGTGCTGAAGCCAGATCCCAGTCCTCATGCTCTCCTCTCTCTTGATCGCTCCTTTAACTGCAGCACAGGCCTTCCATTTCAGCTGAATTTGGTGGGGAGCTAGGAGAGACGCACACCCTACGAATGCTCTGAGAAGATGGCTACGGTGGGGAGAAAGATCCAAATTAGTGCCCCAGAAAGAAGGGTCTGATAAATTGTATATCCCCCGTATTGCAAGGTGTGTTGGCTTCTCTGAGAAGCTTGGGTTGCTCCAGGGTGCTCACAACCTCAAAGACCTCATCCACATCAGGAGAGCACAGCTCAGGAGCAGGCTGTGCGAGGTGTTTTGCCCGTTGCCTTTTTGCAGTGAGGAGCAGTGAGGTGGGCTCTTCCCAGAGGTGAGCTTAGTGAGCAGGCAGGCTCAGAAGGCTCAGGAAGGGCAGAAGAGCTTCTTGCAAAGCTTCCTGGTTTAGCAAAGCACAGGCAGGGCAGCTCTTTCATCTTCTGCCGTCATTTTCTTACAGTGACGTTTTCTAGCTGCTTTATTTTTGAGAAGTCACCTCATTTTTGTGATCCTCTTCTAAACTGAGAGGTTTTCTGCAGCTCAGGCTCATTCATATTTCAGATCCCGGACTTAAACAATGTCCTCAGAGTTATTAATAGTTTAAGATGGATGGCAGAATTAGGACAGGGTGCTCTGCTTCAACTCCCTTGTAATTAACCAGAAATCCTGACCTGGCCTTTCTAACTGATGTTGGTCTGCTGGAGGACTTCCAAGGACACCTGTCGGCTCCACCGCTGGTCTTTCTTGTGAAATAACAATGGGAAAGCTCAGGGATGGCCCTGGCAAATGAACTTGCCTCTCACCTTTTGGCTTTTCATGTTTTCATGATGCCCAGATCTTCATAGCTTGCAAAGTTTGGGGTTTTGAAGCGAGGAGGTTGTGCTTTGAAGCACTGGTCATTGGTAGTGCTGTGCCTGACATTTCCCCCGGCTTAATGGGGAACAAATATTGCCATGCAGTGGTAAACGAGTTTGTGTTATTTGTTGTTACTAATAGCCCGGGGCTGTGCCAAATGTACCTGCTGTGCTCTGAGCCAGCCAGCCCAACCTTCCTGGGCTGGGGGTGTGTTTAGGTAGCAGCCCCTGGCACCTTCCAGCCGAGGAGGGGGGGTTAAACTCCAAGTGACCCTCAGGCCCCCCAAATCCAAGAAGTGGCAAGATTGCCTCCCCTCTTTGCTCTGCAGTGTGTATCTATGTCGCTCATTGCATTACAGCTATCATAGCAAGGCTTTATTTTTGTTTAAACGAATCGCTCCTCGCTCAGACAGGAAAGAAGAAGATGAAAAGCGCCCAGGCTGTGGCTGGGAGACGCGGCTCTGCCCGGGGCGGTCACTGCAGCGTCAGCAGCGCCGTGCCTGCCTGTCCCTAGAGAGCTGGGCAGCCAGCAGGGAGGGATTTGGGTTTGCTGGGAGGCTGTTGAAGAATTGTTACAGCAGTGAACGTGCTGCCTGCACGCGGACGTTTCGTTTAATTGCTCTCTCCTGCAAAGCATGGCAGGTTAGGGTAGAGCAGGGGGCAGCGCGCTCCGTTTTCTTATAGAAATAAAAATGCAGAACCAGCCAGCAGGAGAAGCTGTTCAGGTTCTGCTCCTGCAAACGGGGAAAGCAAAAAAGACACGTGGAAAGAATTCTGAGAAGTCTCGCAGCAAAGCAGTTCCCATGAAATACTCTGAGAGAAATGATCGATTTTTTATAGTGCTGTGGTGCTGTAACTTTTTTTCAGTGGGGAAAAGCTTATTCCCTTTTTTTGTTAAATTATAGTCAAAAATCTCTTTAAAAGTCATTGGCAGCGCAGTATATAGGTTTACCTTTGGGTTTCTTAGCTTTGTCTCTTTTGTAGGTAGGAAAATTTGAGATTTTTTTTTCCTTCACTGACATGTGATTTGTTGAAAGTTGCAGAATATTAGGATTGCAGAACACAAGGATTGCAGAACTCATTAGAAATTTCTAAATGAGACCGTTGGCCTTTTTTTTTTCTCTTATACAGCTGAATTATCAAAAAGGTCAAATAATTAAATGTAATATCATGGAAACCGTTTGTGTTTAACCTCAAAAGGAGCAGAAAAAATAGGACATTTTCCTAGTTTAAGGTAGGAAAGCGTGTCTCAGGAAGATGGGCAGCAAAGCAGGGATTCACTCGTGCTCCCCCAGCCCGGCGGTGGAGACGTGCGGGTATCGGCGGGGGGACAGCAAACTGCAGCTGGGGCAGCTTGGAGGAGCAAAGTCCTGAGGAGCTGGGATCTGGGCTGCGGGGTGCTTGGGAGCTGCAGGCAGGCCTGAAAACAGATGTGTGGTTTTTGGAGCTTCCCCTGCTCAGGCTGGGAGGGAGGTGAAGGCAAAGTGCTCCTCAAAGGGCTGGGGTGGGTGGAGGGAAGGACGGGCTGCACAGGGGAGCGCTGGATCTGCGCTAATTTTAGCGTTTATAGGAAGGATGAGGAAGAAAGTTAGCTTTGGCCTACCTAAATTAAGCCCTGATGGGCTTTAAAAATAGGACTGTTGCTGTACACAGACTTGCAGACGTCCCGTACCCCCCTGAGCTCTGTAATGCTCCTCCATGGGGCAGGGGAAGCTCCCTCTTGGGCATCCCGGTGGGTAAGGAAAGGAAGCCTCTGGGGCTGCTGCTGGCTGCCTTCTGCCAGCTACCTAATAAAAATAACCCTCTGAATGATCCTGGTCTCCTCCGTGGGTGCACTTAATCTGCACAGATTAAGAATGAACGTGTTAAAACATTTTTTCCACCCCACAGAAGATTTTCTGTTTAATTTGGGAAGAAAGGGTGTGACTTTATTAGTGGCTGAAACTAGGACAAGGGCAATGAAGCAAACAGCCTGATTAGTGCCCCTGTTTATCCCCAGCCATTTTCTGTCATTTCTGGTGGATTATTCAGGCTGTGATGATAGCCTGGCATGTTCTGGAGCACAGCACAAGCTGCCGCTCTTTAGGTTCTCATAATTCACACTCCATTACGATGTCGACTTTGGGAATACTTGGCAGGATGTTGGAGCTTGCCAGGCATGATGAGATTGAGTTCATCTTGTTAAACTGCATTCCGAAATGGACTTATATATTTTTCCTTAGCAATAGCATCCCCTTAGGAGAACAGCGTGGCTCTCTCCAAGCACAGCTACCTCTGTAAAAGGGCCGGCGGTGCCCAACGCTGCCTCTCAGCTCGGCGTGTGCCAGGCTGCCGCAGGTGCTGGCTGCTCGAGCACGGCTGTGGGAAGAGTCTCCTTTTTTTGTCTTTCTGATTCTGAGCAATGCAGTTCTTTTATTAATCACAGAATTGTTTCATGGCACGCAAATCTTCGCACAGGTCTGTAGGGGTTCAGCATCTGACCAAACAGGAAGAAATCTCACATTTTTAAAGCCGTTAGGGACAACAGCGCAGTGACAAAGGGGAAACGTGAGCGTGTTGGCTCTTTCTTGGTAGAGTATTGGAATATTAAAAGCGGGTACAGTGGGCAGTGCTTCAGCAGAACCCCACAGGGTGCTGAGCTGAGGTGCCCCCACGTCTTGTTCTTTATGGCCAAAGGTGTGCCAGAGCCGGGCTGTTGGACTCGGGGATCCTTCCTCATCTCAGCGGGTGATGTTCTCCGGATGGGCGATCGGTGCTTTCTTTGTCCATTTTCAGCCCCAAACTGGCTCACACCTCCTCTTCTCTGGGGCAGACCTTCATGGAGGAGAAAGCCAGAATCGGCTTTGACCTCGGGAGTGAAGTCAGAGGCAGTGGAAAATGAACGGACTCGCAAGACCTCCTTTGTGCAGGCAGGTTCAGCACCGTCTGCTGTGCAGCTCGGGGAACATCTCTGCAGGCTGCCGGGTCCTGTCCCACCCGTCCACGCGCCCTGGTGCCCCTGGACGGGTGCTGGCAGCAGGCACGTGGAGCTGTCTTGATCTTCTCCCTCATCTCTGCAGATCTCTGCTGCTCATCTCTGCTTCTACACGCTCTGCAACGTGCTCCAAGGAGCGCGTCGGCTCAGTCAGATGGGTTTTTCTCTGTTTCCCTGCTGGGGTTGTCAATTCTCCACGCTGTACGAGTGCTGCTTTGTACCTGGGCCTCGGTTTGGAGCCGGGCAGATAATTCAGTTGTGGAGGAACCCAGGTGTGCAGCCAGAGAGCTGAGCATGCCCAGGTCGATATCCCACAGCATGCAGGGATGCACACCGATGCGCGCTGCCTGGCTGGTGTAAGAACACGACACAAATGCAGCCTCTTTGCTCAGGCTTGGACTGGTCTTTCCTGAAAAAAACAAACTTATTTTGGCCAGAGCTTTGCAGTAAGAGCAAATGCAACTGGAAAGTAAGCATCCAAGTGATTTGTCTTGCTGATTTTCCCCCTTGTACTCCGAGTTTGGGAAGGAAAATGCTGCCCGGGCTGCTCTGCTGGATGCGTAGGGTGTACGGGGTGGCCTTGCTGGTGCTGCTGGTCGTGTGCTCTGGGTACCAGCACGTTCTGGGCTTCAAGCAGCTGGTTAATTTAGGAGTGAGGCTGATCGAGTTGAAATGCAGTCAATCTGTGATCTAAGGGTTAAATCAATACCAATTAATTCCGAAGCGTGGGAGGGCCTGTACCGCATCCATCGCGCTTTTTGTGGCGGTAGCATTCAGCGAGCCGAGCAAACAGAGGGGAAAATTGAAAACAAACCGGGAAAGAGAAGGAAGATACCGAGCACTTGGGTGGTGGTGGGATGGAGCAGCAGGAGGTGCTGGAGGGTGAGGTGAGGACAGCAGCGCGAGGGGCGCGCTGTGCCGCCAGCACCAGCACCACAGCCCCCATCGCGGTGTCATCCTGCGCGATAGCGCTAATTGCATAACCACGACCTTGTAACGAGCTGCTGCAGAACCCGCGGAGATTTTCCAGACTCGCTGTTCTCTGAGCACAGAGACCTGCCAGTAACAGAACGAGCTTTAGCGAGCCAGGTGGCGGCTGATGGGGGAGAGCGGGAGAGACGGCGGCTGTTTCCCTGGGGAGAGGAGGAGGGTGCCACTGGTTTGCTCCATTTATTTACTTCCCAGCCCCAAGATTACGGCAGATACAGCTCCTGGGGCAGTCAGTTCAGCCATAGTATCCACATCATCCTCGTGAAGGGATGCCTCGCAGTGCAGCTGACGGATGACAGTGTATTTAAGGAAGAGGATGCTCCGAGGGGTGCTGAGCTCTGTACCTGCGCGGTCGCCTTACCCCTCCTCAACCACTGCTGGGTTCTCTGGAGGAAACTTCTGCTTTGTTGGTCTGATGCTGCTCCGAGGCAGAATTAAGGGAATCGTGATAATGAAGTTTAATTACTACAGAACAAAATGGTGCGAATATAATTAATACCAGTCAAGAAGGATTTGGGGAAAGTGGGTCTTGTCAGACCTTTTTATGCCTGTTTTAGTGGAAGCAGGTATCTGGGTAAATGTGATGCGTATGTAAGGATTTTGACCTAGAACAACATGACCCTAAAAAACGTGGTAGTGACAAATAGATTAAAAACTTGCTTCACTTCTCAAAAAGCACTCGGCAAGGAAAACTCTTAAGACAAGAGGCTGTTTCCAAGGTCTGGTGCCATTCAGTGTTTTCATTTGGTGTGGAGCAAACATGGATTTAAATCTTACCAAATTCACAGGTGAGGAGCACATTAGCAGGGTAGTAAATAGCACTGAGGGTGGGAGAGTTGGATAGAGCTGCATGGACTGTTTCCTAAGTTGTCTTCGTTATTTTTTTTTATTACATTTTAAAATTCTCCAAGGCCACACCAGCAGGGCATGCAGGGCTGCACAGCATCAGTGAGGCGTGATGCTCTACCAGGAGCTTACTGGGGTTTCGGGAGGTGCAAGGAGCAGCATTGAAGATGGGAGTACAAGCTGAATTCTACCTTTGTACTTTATTTTTTGCAATAAAATGCAGTCTTCAATTCCGACACGCTTGTTCTCAACAGGGTGTTTAAAACCCAGGAAGGTCATTAAAATGATTCAAGGGCAAGAGGAAAAAAAAATGCCAGAGCATGAGAAACATAAAGAGCTCAGTCTGCTTAACTTGTCAGAAGAGATTGAGAGGTGACGACTACGCTGCAGAAGAGCCTTTCAGCGAGAGCACAAGGCAGCCCTCGTGGTGCAGAAGGACATTAAAAACCTGATGGCGAAAAGCTGGAGCCAGGCAAACTTCAGTCACTTCTTTAAATGTCAGGCAGTGAAATAAACTGCACAGGCAAATGGCAGATTCTCCATCTCTCTCTCTTCCAGGCCGGAGTGGGTACATTTTTAGAAGATATTCTTTAGCTAAATGTAAGTTGTTTGGCTGGTCCGAGCTGCTGTCAAGGCAGAAAGCCTGTTGAAATGTCTGCTGCTCCCTTCTGGTCCTCGGCATCCACGAGGTGCGGGGTGCCCTCAGCTTGGGAATTGAGGCAAAATGTTTCTTCCCAAGGTCATTCTGAGCCTGGCTCTGCTCTTCAGCTGCGTGTTGTGCTGCAGGCTCCATCAGCTGCTTACCCTTCGCGGCTTACTGCTTGATTGGAGGAGGTGCAGGGAATAAATCCGGAGATGCTGCAGGAAACGTCAATACCACTCCAACGTGTTCCAGGTAGCACCAGCGATGGAGACAAATGGGTTTGCCAGGCAGTGCTCACAGGGGGCTGATCATTTACATTCTTGATCTGGAAAGGAGTTGAAGGCTTTGGGTTATAAGGGAGGAGGTCCTGCCCCGGCACGATGCTCCACGTTGCCCAGAGGCTGCTAAGAGCAGACAATTGCTTGCAAAATGTTTTCGGTGTGCAGGCAGGCAATGCAGGTTTGTGCTGACTCTTTCCAGGTATGTTACTTCTGACCCTGGTCTTCTCTCCCAGCTGAGGGAGTTGAAGGAACGTAAATTTTTGTTATGTGCCAACCCCAGGTAGGGTTTCACTGAGGGGTTTAAGCAGCTCAGGACCCTGCATCCCATCTCTGATGGCATCTGTGGTGCTCCTGCGGGTGTCGGGCGGCAGTGATGTGGGAGCTTGCCTTTTTGGCAAGTCACATTCCTCCCCTTCTGCTGAAGGGAAGCTTCTGGCAAAAAGGTGAAGGGGAACAAGGCTGGGGAAACCTTTCTGTGGAGTAACTGAGGATGGTTTGTTGGGTGCAGCCGTCCATGTGTGCTCCTACCTGGGAAAGGAGGGAGGGATGAAGGACTCGTCACTGCGGTCACAGCTCATCCTTTGCATCTGACCTGCTCCTGGCTGGTTTCCCAGAGTTTCCCCAGTACCATAATCCCCCTTTTTTTCCTTTTCCCTTTTAAGTAAGAACATCTACATGTCACAGAGGTGAATGTGATCAGGAATACTGGAAAACCACCCACTTGCAGAAGGCCTGGAAGAGCGAGTGAGGGGCATTTGGAATCGCCTGGCTCCCAACGCAGGAGGCAGTCTGCCTGCCTGCCCTCCCTCCTGATCCCATTTCTCAGAGCAGGAGGCAATCCGCCTGCCCTCCCTCCTGGTCCCCAGTGCCCAGCAGCAGGTGGCTGTGCCCCAGCCTCCAGCTCCGGGTGATGCAAAGCCACGAGCACCTTGCCTGGCCCCCAGCCTCTGTCTTATTGCCAGATGTGGACATCTCATCAAGCCATGTAAGCCTGCACGTCTCCAGGCATGGCTAACTAGATTGGAGAAATAACCTAGAGGATGTTGTTTTTTTTTTTAAGCAGATGTTGTATAGCTGGGCTACTGGATGTTTTTCCTTTCTTTTCTATGTATTTGTCAATTTGTTGCTTTGGCTCTGGTTGCCCACCCGGGTTGTAGTAATAACAAACCTCCAGGGTGCAGCAGAATGAGCGTGCTGAGAGTGCTCGTGTGGAGGAGGGCTGGGAACTGGTGGATGAGGTGCCTGAAAGGCTGTCTGGGGAGGTCAGTGAGAGACAGAAGTGAAACGGCCCATCGAGTCTGTCCGCAGGGCTGGGGGTGCTCTCTGCAAGGAACCCAGAAACCCCGTCAGAGGCTCCAAGCAAACCGCACAAGGCTTGTAGAGGTGCAGCAAAGGCAACTACTCTGCAGTGGTTGGGGAAATAGGTAAGGCCATTTCATGAGGCTTTGCTTTTACTGGTGCCTTTACTAATATTCTTGCCCCAAGGTTGGATCTTGGAAGCACTTAAAAAATACCTGGTTTATGTTCGTGGGTCTTCCTGATTTATGCGACACGCTTCATACGTTGCTGCAGGCACACAAACAATCCCAGCTGTAGTTAACGTTAACTCAGAACATGTGTGTCCCAGCTTTTAGCCCACAGGGACGCACGGATACGTGCTGCAGCAGATGTGGGGACAGCTGCTGGTGCAGAGCCCGGGGGCCGATGTGGTTACCCGGTCGGAAACCTCGGGATACTGGAGGAAAAGGGACTTCTGGCTGAGCTTATAGGAGAAATTCTGTCTTTGCATTTCATTGCAATTAAAATTCGAGAAGTGGAATTGGAAGTATTCTGGTATCTTAGTGATTTGAAACGTGCCTGTTACGCTAAGCCCCAAAGAGAAGTATTTTTAAGTCAAGCGGCTCGCTGCACAAAAAAGTGTTCTGCATATTTTAGAGGTTCGTACAGTTACCCGCATATTTCTCTAAAGTAGGAGGGAAAGACTTATTTCCTTTAATATTTGGAGAGCTGGGTCATTTCTTCTGCTGGGCACTACTTGAAGACTGGCAGATTTCTGAGAGCCGTGTGGCTTTGCAGCACTGCGCTCTCCTCGGTGCCATCAGGGAGGCTGCTGCCGTGTAACAAGAAGTAAATTAATAGAAATAATCAGGAGGTTTGGGGGGTTAGAGGTTTGTTCCTGAATCCGGATTTAACAGATAGGCACCTTTAAAAGGGTTTAGACGTTGAGCTTTGTTCAGAGAACTTGCAGATGATGTGTTGCAGGATGAGCACTGTATGTGGGATGGAATTTGGAGCTTCCTCGCACCAGCTAAAGCAATTAATAGTAATGGTATTCATTACATGCTCATTACATAACGTGGCTTGTTCTGAGAAACAGACTGCTGGAGCAGGAGGATGGAAATAGCAACTGTTAATTTCAGAGGGCTGAGCCTCTCAAGGTTGCACCCAGGAGGGAAGAGAGCCTGCTTAATTCCCTTTGCGCTGCCCCAGGGGGTGTGCAAAGGGGAATAGGCCTCTCTGCGGGGTTTTCCACTGCTGGTGCCATTCCAGGTGCCAGCATCAGGGAATATTTTGGTTGTTCCCAGCTTTTCCCCTGCTGGGACGGTTCCTGCCCTCGCAGCACTCCTGGTGCTGCCTGGCCTTACCCATCCCTGCTGGTCCTTCAGTGCTGACCATGGGCTGTGGCTCTCAGCTGCTCCGTGCAACCAGAGGTGTCAGTGTGGGATTTAAGGAGTGTTTCCAGGCTTTTTCAAGCTGCACACCTCAGTCTGCCCGTGGTTATTGTTGCTTGTCATCACAAATTGGGTAGCGTTACGCACAGAGCCAGCTCGCGTGCCTGTGTGCACCTGCGCTCGATGCATAATTAATTGGTACAAATGCCTGAAGTAGGTAGGGTGGTGTGTGTATCTGGAGGATCTGCTGGGCCCTGGCTTGCTGGATCTCTGGGTTAGCTCCAGAGCCGGCTGGGAGCTGTTGCTGAAGCAGGGCTGAGAAACAAAACCCAGCGTGAGAGCAGAGTGCTGCCTGGCTGCCAGCTTGCCGGGCTGGGCTTCTGAAAGACCTTCCCTGCTTCTCCTTGACTCTGCTGCTGCAAAAGGCTGGGAGAGCAATAGCTGACTGACTGCCTCTTCTCCCCTTTTGTTCCTAGATGGGGATGGTCGGAGACTCAAGGGAGCCATCCAGAGGAGCACAGAAACGGGGCTGGCTGTCGAAATGCCCAGCCGGACCGTCCGTCAAGCCAGCCACGAGTCCATCGAGGACAGCATGAACAGCTACGGGTCCGAGGGAAAGTAAGTCACTGAAAGCATCTGGGTAATCGCTTGTGGGATGCTCAGTTCTTCTTACACCTATTAATTTTCCTCCAGTGTGATAGACGATGTCTCTGTCAGACTCATCTCAGCTGCAGGTGTACTGCCCATTCAATTACAGCAGGTCTCTCTGCCTGCATAGCTGGCACATCCTTTAGCTGTTTATATACTTTTTTAGTGTCCTCATTATTCTGAGCTGAAGCAGATACCCATTACTTTTAACAGCTTTGCTTTTAGAAGAATAATTCAGGGTGAATAGCTGAGGCCCATTACAGGTAATAAATTATAAGCCGGCAATCTTTAATGTTGCACAATGGCTGTCTCCCCTGTTTCAAAAGAGCCTTTTGCTTTGGGAAACAAAAAATATCTAAAAAAAAAAAAATGTGCAAAGGTGATAAAAATGATGCAAGTAGCGAAATAATTATTCTGATATCAAAGTACATATTTAGAAACACTAGTTAAAAATACTTATTTAGAAACCGTGGTTAGAAGTTTTGTTAACAAACTTTCTTTTCTGTTTCATCTGAGTTAGTGTCCTAAAAAAATGTATTTTAGAACTGTTTTTTGACCCCAAGAAAGGTTGTAACACCTCCTATTGCATTTAGGCCCTATAACTGAATGCAAAGCAGTGGATCCATTGTCCATAACTTCAAGGACCGACTTGTCTTCAATTCTCTTTTCTCTGTTTCCATTGTTTGAAGCCATAGATGGAGATTATCGTAATTTTATTAAGATGGCCATTCATGGGATCTCTGAAGAGGCTAAAAAAAATAAAAACATAAGAAAACAAAACAGTATTTAAAAAGGGGCAGTCAATATATATATAATCAAATTCCATGCTTGTAGGTGTGAGACTAAAATGTTTGTGTACCTAAAATGAGTCCTGCTTATGTACCACACTCGGTTTCTCGCTGCGCGCTCTCCCTAGCCCCGTGAGGTATTCCAAGTACACCGTGCTGCTAAAATACCAGGGTAGTCCAAAGGCTCCCTCAAATAATTAATGCAATTCTGGTGTTAAATAAGTAACGGGCTGTAAATTAAGAGCTACTTTCTTTAGCTTTGGAAGTAGGCTAATCCTGGAAAGGCATCATAGATCTGTGCTGAAGGTTGGAAATAGTAATGAGGCACAGGCTGCGATAGCAATCTTGTCACTCCGGAGCTGTGATGTACCTTATCTCTTCCGTGAGCCCTTGTCTCTGGGGAAATATTCCTTCTACACCACCACAGTCCTGTGGCTTGGAGTTCTGCCTCTGCTACGAGATTCGGAGGATTAGTGATTAAGTTCGGTCCCTTGGCAATGCAGGGCAAGAATCTGCTTTTGTGCAGAGCAGAATATTTTTCTTTTTATATTTACATAGCTTATCCTCCTGGGAAGGGGGTGTAATTCTCTGTGTCCTGTCCTTGCACATGCTGGCTGCTTGGATTGGTCTTTCCTGGAGAGGGAGTATTTCTGCCAATAAAATATTGCACCCGGCCGAGTGCTGTTTTACCCTGAGGACAAGCTGCGTGTAGCTACCAGTGCAACAAAGAAGTCAAAATCCTGTCTTGCAGTCCAGATGTCTTTATTAGAACAAGCCTGATGGTTGGTATTCAAGCCTCAAACGTGGCCAGAACGTCCTCACCAGCCCCTCTGCCAGGGATGGGACAGTTTCTGCTCCCACTTCTCTGCAGTGTGTGATAAGTCGTTCCTGGACTCTTTGTTCCTAGGTGGGATAATTGGGCTCTCTGGAGAGCCCACGGGAATTGCAGTTATCTGCCTGAACCACCAGCGATAAGCAAACGGGGCTGAGAGTACAAAGAGCAAAGAGGGCTCTATTCTCTTGAAACATGGTGGCAGGAGAGTTTCTCCGCTTTCTTTTCCCATTGCAAAGAAAGGAAGTATTGGGGGAATAGCCTCGAGGGGCAGAAATGTATTCAACTAAATCAGATTTCTGTTGGTTTCTCTTGTTTGCTGTAGCTGTGTTCCCAAGGAGGCAAAATGAGGATTCGGATGACTCCATTAACTGTGGCAAGTTTATTTTCTTTTTAATGCTGGCTTTCTGACTGGTGCAGATAGTCCTTGGTCAGAGACATTTGTTGGCAGTGTCTGTCAAAAACCTGGTTTCCAGCAGCACGAGGTTACCCTACTTCTTCCTGCCCGTGCACCTCTTTGGTATGTGGATGTGGGAAGAAAATTCATTTAAAACATCGTCTTTCCAAAGGGCTTGTTTCCAAAGTTCGGTATAGTTTCATAATCCTCTTCAGTTTAAGGGCTAAAAGGACAACTTCCAAAGGTGGCACACTGAAGCGACCAAACATTTATGTAAAATTTTGCTGCAGAAGGCCTTAAATACCTGCTCTCATACAAACACACTCTTGAAAAGTGATGCTGATGGACTGCTGTCGTGTTTCCTGCAAGGAGCTGTCTACAGCTGCTCAGCTCAAGTGCAAAGAACCACAATCGAAGACTTTTATGTATTGCATGATTCTGAGCAGCTCTGCTTATAGTGTGAGCACCAGACTGCCTGAAATCTGGATCATTTTATGGAAGGCTTATTATACAGGGATGTACTTCTCAGATCCCCTAGGCCCTCCTTCAAGAAAATACTCATTTCAGGGTCTTACCCAAAGACTGGAGTATATGGAAGATTAGCGGGTCTGAAAGATGACTCTCCCAGAATTTAAACTCCTACGACGTGTCAGTAAGTGCTGACAATGTCTCACACTGCCCCATTTCATTTTTTTCCCAGCTGTATTATGCAGTTTTTGTACTGCACGGTAGTTGTGCACCAGTATAGGAAATTAATGTAATAAAACTCACTGTGTGCCCTTATAGAAGAGAAAGGTGGTATTTATTTTAAACAAAACTGTGTTCAGCCATTCAGACTTGTAGGTTTCTCTCACCAGCTCTCTCACCCCGCGTGCAGGTGCCAAGCCTCGTGTATCTGGGTGCTCTGCCAGGCTTGGTTGGGTGCTGCGGGGAGGAAGCACCAGGGACACCATCTGTCAAGCCCTCACTGCGCCTTCTAGGTTGTTCTGCACAACAAACTTGTTCTTGGACTGCTTTTTAAACACTTTCTAGGACTTGTTTCCTATTACGGGCTGATCTTTCACTTCAGGGTCTGATTTTCTTCATCCCCCATAAATCCCACACAGACGTGTTTCCAATCGTAATTCACCCAGCCCAATCTGGTTCTGGTTACAAATCCCTACAGCAGTATTTTCTTCTGAGAACATATGTGGCAGCCTGCCTGAGAGGACAGCTACCCAGTATAGCAACTCTCAGGACAACACCAAGATTACCCAGCGATAACACTGAGCACAGAGGAGGAACTCCCCAACAAACCCTTGGGATGCAGCAGGGCTCCCGCTCCGTCCTGGCTCCCACAGCCTACCTCTTGTTTTGGCTGCGTTTTGATGCAGCTGCACAAAACCATGTGTGACATTCAGCAAGCGACAGATTCTGGACTTAGGTGTGCCTTACTCCTGCCAAACACTTTTCTTATTGAAAATGGAGCAGAAAGGCAAAAAGGGACCTGGAACAACAGACTGCTAGCGGCCCCAGTCCCTAATGTGTGGCACTTGACAGGTTTTTTGTTCTTGCTGGCTGCTGCTGAGATGATGGTCACAGAGAGCTCAGGTGACGTTTACCTTAGAAAAGCCCAGCAGGTGATGACCAGCAAACACTTAGAGATGTGTTCGTGCAATTTCTGAGATGAGCCTGCCTGTCCAGCAAGGACCATCCTAAAGGCTCGTGCTGGAGCTGTTCAGTGAGTGCCTCTTCTTCAACATCTGCAGCCGAGGAACTTCCAGACTCCTTTATGACAAATCACCTCTAGGGCTCTCCTTTTATCTGAGTCTTTTAAAAGAAGAAAAAAAAAAAAGTGTTAATACAGCTCAGGCTGCAAGAAATCAAGGCCCAGAGGTCTCGATGGAAACCAGGGAAGGCACGGAGAATTGTTCCTGTAGCACACTGAGAAATTCATCGGCCTCTTCACCAGCAGCACACCTTCCTGTGCTGTTAAGCTTGACCAGCGTGGCTTGGAGAGGTCGCAGCCTTGAAAGCTGTACTTCCAAGACTGACTGCAGTGAATCCCACCTGCAGGAACCTCTTGAGGAGCAGGCAAAATTGCTCCCTGACGGCAGGGATCTTTTATTCAATGTGCCTGAGAAGTTGTGGTCTGTAAAACCGGAGCTTGCCTGGCGAGGTGGGGAATGGGGGAGGTCTTTGTACATAATTCCCTGCCTATTTTTTATAGCACAGCTTAGGTGGCAGAACTCACGGAGCAGAAGGATCCATACACAAAGGGAGTACAGGGTGTTACAGCACATAAGACAGTACGTCACGGTGCTAAAAATGCTGCAGAAAGCGGAGTGGCCAAGAGGGAGCGGAGCTTGTTGGGAGGCAGAGACAGGAACGCTGCCTGCCTGGGAGGAGATGTGCAGTTGGTGCTGTTCGCTTCATTTTAGGTGCTGCGGGGACAGGTGTTCACCAAAGCCTCTCACTGCCAACGTGGAGGCTCCTGCAGCACTCACATCCACTTGGACAAGGCACGGGGCCGTGTGCCCAGTCCCACGACGCTACAGTCAGATGTACAGTGCATTAATAATGCCTGATATGCACTGTCAATATTTTAAAGGCAGGGGCAATGAATGTTAAACTAACCAGTTGTGCCTTCCTCCACAGCTGATAGATAGTGACTTCGCTTTTGTGTGTGTTAGACGCAATTTAAAAGAGCTCAACATCCAATATGGATGAGTGCGATTGTGAGGCAGTGCGCTCCTGCTCTCTGAAATTGGACTTCTGATGTCTTCTTTCTGCTCAGATAAAATAACTATTGAATACATTATCATTCTCAGAGGAGACTTTTTTCCCTGTTCTTCTGGATGAAGTGCGTCTTGCTGGCCCAGTTTTTAAAGGCAGAACAACTTCCACCTGCAGGAGATGCTGGATATATAGCAAATGGGTTAATTCGGCCACGCAGCTCAAGCCACTGCTGCATGTTTAGTTGCATGGCTGTGTTCAGGTAACCTGCTTATTAATTACCCCTTTGTGCACTAAGAGGATGAGAACAAGTCTTTTAGAAAATATTTACAGGAAGAGATCAGTGCTCTCTGAACCCCAGAAATGCCCAAACAAATTCCACGTATGTACTGGTGGTGGAAGGAGCTCCCCTTTTAGGAGGGGATTACTTCTAAAGGCTTGAGCTGATGGCAAACAGGTGGTTGTGTGGACAGCACGACTACTTCACAAAAAGCAGAAGACAAAATGTTGTCTTCTGAAAATAGCTGCTCTCCGGGGGCGCGGGGTGGCTGTGGTGAGGCTGCAGGCTTCACGAGGACCCGCGGTGCTGACCCCACAGAGGTGCAGTGCTGCAGGAGTCGGGATGTGCAGCTGTACTGAGAGATGGAAACGGGGCCTGGGGCCCAGGGAGAGGACACGGAGTCACCTCAGAACAGCCCTGGTTGTGCCAGAGCTCTGTGACAGAAGGGCTGCGAGGGGAGCTCAACGCCTCGCTCTGCCTTCCCTTGGTGTGGACACAGCAGCCGGTACGTGGCCGTCACAGGCTGGGGCAACTGAGGGCAGTCCCAAGGTCTTGTAGGAGAGAATCGCAAAGTGTTGTATCGAGGGCAAAGGAAAGGAAATAGGCTGGCTTGTGCTTCTAACTGACAGCTCAAAAAATGGTGTTGAGGGCTGCCTGGGAAGAGATGGGGAAGGAAAAAGTAAAACCCAGAGACAGATTGTCTGGGGGTGATTTTTGGAAGAGGTTCATGAATGATGTGCATGAAGCTGCTCTGGCTCGAGGCCTGGCTGTGGACGGGGTGACCTGTGCAGGTGTTTCCTATCCTATTTCATACGAGTGCTGTGACGTCCTGACAAGCTGACTGTGCAGCCCTGTGCAGCAGAATAACGGCGGTACCTGGCATGCAGCATCCCAGAAGCGATTTAAAAATAGATTTAGAAAAGAGGTCAGACAAACTCCACATGGACAAGGGTAGAAATTAATGATACGTTTTCCCTGCACGTGTCTGTGCAGATGCACGCTGTGCATGCTGATGTGCAGCGAACAAGGGGTGGGGGTGAGCCGGAGGCTGAGCACAGCCACGGATGCAGGAGGAGAGGAATCTGCACAGGTGCTCCGAGTCCTCCTTGCACTGCTTGCTATTGAAACAAGCACTGTCCTTCTAGTCAGTCAAATCCTGACTGGTTTAGAAGCGAAGTTACAGCTAGTTCTCCATCGGAATGGACGTGAGGGAGAGCAGCCGTGCTGTGACGGAACCGACTGCGGGGTGATCTCCGCGTGAGTTGTGAGTGCAGCCCAGGCAATGCTGCCACCTCCGAGGAGCAGAGGAGCAAGCAGCTGGCAAAGAGCCCTTCAGCCACTCCTCAGTTACACTAAAGAGGACAGATTTCATGTGCCCCGACCTGCAGCATGCATCACAGGAGTGCAGTCTTCAGAGACTGCTGTGCAGATTTCCTAAATCATTGGAATTCTCACTGCTGTTAAAAATGCGCAGAAAAAACCAACTAGGCAATTTCAGCTCCAGCCTGAATACACAATTCTTCATATTCTGTGAACACGCAATTTTGTTTTACACATACACGTGTCACAAAAGAGACAAACTCTTCATGCAGTCACCTTTTTCATGAGGTCGGGAGTGAGAACTAGGCGTGCGTTTGGCAGGGGCTGCATGCGGGCTCTGCTTGCGGCTGCCTGGAGCGGGCAGGGCTGGGCTCCCCGCTCTGCCTTCCAGCTGGAGCCTTGCAGGCGGTGCTGTGGGATCTTGTCTCCCTCTCGTGGGTGTCCCAGCGACTGCAAGGACAGCGATTGTCCCCTGCGGTCCCGAGGTGTGTCCGTGCTGCAGGTGCTGTGATGCCGTCAGCGTGGCGTGGAGGCACCCACGGTAGCTGGCTCATGTTCCTGGCTTGGTCTTTGCAAATGGCTCTTATCCATCCATCTGAATTGGGTTTTGCAGCTGGTACTGAGCCTGGAGGGCGCAGCTGATACCTGTGCAAACAAAATTAATGTTACTGCATTTTTTTGCTGATGCTGCTCGGCAGAGACAGCGTTGGTTGGCTCAGAGACCCCAGGATCAACCACATCCTGAGCTCTGTTATGCTGCTGCCTCTGCTTTGCCTCCTCACCTCCTGCAGGTGCTCGAGCACAATGTCCTGTGCTTGTCCTTGACAGCCTGGAGGTGTCCTTTTCCTCCCTGTGCCTTCAGGTCAGTAACAGAATCGCATTTACTTAAAAGCAATCCCACCGCACACCCCCTAATCTTTAACTTCATTAAAACCATCCTCATTCAGCTGGGGCAGAGCAGAGCCCATGAATCATGGCTAGCGAAAGCAGGGGGCCAAAGAAGAGACAATTAATTTCTTTCCAGCCCAAAAGGCTGGGCTGTGCTCTCTGGGTGGAGGATTTGTGCCCTTCCCCAGCAGGCTGACACGTGTCACCTGTTCATCCTTCTCGGCGCGCTGCTGTTCGGTTCCGTAGCAGCAGCCCCGCTCCCCAGGGCCATGCTATGACAGTTGCTATTTGCAAGTCAGCTGTAAAATGCTCCCTCTTTATTCCTGCAAGCTATTTTTAGCACTTCTCTTTACACTGAAATAGAAAAGACATCCTTTATTGGTGATAACCAGGTTACAGTAGCATTTTCTGCCCGTAAGGTGGAGCGTTTCGGGAGAAGGAAGGGTGCGGTGTGCCGGGGCGTGCTTTAAGTGATGGGACCGAAAGAGTGCTGTGCTCTCTCTTCTGGGTGGTGGAACAAATGTGAAAGGCCTGTCGGGGCCAGAAGCTCCTCGTGCAAGGAGGGTGATGGCCCTGTCCCGGGGATGCTGAGGGGGCACCGTGTCCACCCCAGCAGCGAGCAGGGGAAGCGGTCGGGGCCGGGACAGGCTGGGTGGGTGCCCAAGCGCTCTCCAGGGCTGCGCTGAAGGAGCTCTCTTCCCCCCTGCTTCAGCTGTAGAAACAGCAGCTGAATGTATGGGGAGGGTCTGTCCCACAGACTCCAGCCCACACCGTCCTCAGCCCCCCTCACTTGCTCACTCCAGCTCCTCGCCGAGCACTTGGTGCACGGAGCTCAGCGAGCGGGATTTGAGCACCCTAAATTTAGCCGGTGCAGCTCAGTGGTTCCTGCTGTTTTCTCTTCCCATGCATGCTAAATGTCTGCAGTTGTGTTTTCCTCTCCCCCCTCTCCTCTCCAGGGAGAAGCAAGAGCTTTCTTGGAGATGGCTTATGATTTTTCCAGACAGAAATTGTTTCCATTCCAGGTTTATTGGCCATACCCGAAGAGATGTCCAAGAATCACTAAAAGCCCAGCAGCCTGATGCAGAGCTGGTGTTTCTGATGCCTATTAAAGCAGGGCTGCAAAAGCCCAGCCTCTGTACAACGTAACTGGCAGTCCCACCAGCTAATGGCATGATCTGTTAAAGAATCAGTTCCCTGTATCTTCCTTCCTCAGCTAAACATAACAAAATGAGGGAACGTTAATTGTCTAATGTGGTACTGAGTGCTGGTAAACCCCCTGACTGAGGCTGGCAGCCAGACTGCTCGAGTCTTTGCCTTGGCCTGGGGTTTGAAAGGGGCTGTTGCCATCCCTCTGAAGATCAGCCTCACGGTACGAAGCAGCACAGGAGCTTTGCTTCTCCCAGCTGCTCCTCACCAGTGGCGGTGGGCAGCCAGGCCGTGTGCCTGCAGCATGGCCCTGCTGTCCGGGTAGCGATGTCCTGCGGCCTGCCCCTCGCTCCAAGTGGCTCTGACAAGGGCGCATCATTTCGAGGTAGTCCCAAACCCTCCGACTTCTGAGTCTGAGCAGAGATAGCAGTGACATAGGTCTTGCTGCGAGCTCTTCCAGTTGCTGTTGTTCACCTCCAGCCCAGCAGCTCTTGTTCTCTCTGGTGCTTTGTATTTTTTTAACCTCGCTTTTCTCGTGCTCCTGCTGTTTTCCTCCGTGCTGGAACATGGTTGATGGAGCTGCAGCATCTGCTGCCCCATTAAGGGGTGCTCTAATTTGGTGGTTTGGAGGGGTGTGCCGGTGTGCAGGACCCTGTGCCATCCTGCCAAATACTGGCATCAGCCTTCAGTGTGAATCTGTGCCCCACAGGTAATGGGAAGCAGCCCCATGGGGCGCACGTGGTGAAGTATTTGGAGTCCTTGGGGGGCAGAAAGGCTTCTCCTTGCTGTCCTGCAGTGAGCAGAAAGTGGGGTTTCTGCGGGTGGGCTTCTCCCAGCCGTGTCCCCACCACGGTCACTGGCCAAGTTTTGCCTCGCAGCCCTGCCCTTGGGACGGGGAACTCACAGAGCCCCGAGGCTGAGCTCGCTTTGGGCTCCTGCAGCTCCAGGCTTTGCTGCTGGACTCCTTTGTTACCCTAACCCTGGGCGTCTTGTCAATGAGACCGAGCATCTGCTCCGAGCACGGCGGTGAGCGTTTCCCTGAGCGAGGTGTCTCACCAGCTGGTTATTTACGCGCTCGTTCAGGTCACGTACTCCCCGGGGTAGGAGCGAGACCGAAGTTGTGCCCATTTATCTTCCACGAGTTGAAGAGAATAAAGAAAACATTTACCTTCTGGCTGAGAGTCCCTTCATCCCCTGCTGAATCATGTCTTCCTCTTTCGGATCTCCTGTTTTTCAAACTATTTTAGGTTCTCCAAGCGCAACTTTTCATCCTTTTTTGACCCTCTGTAGATGGCTCACTGTGGTCAAGGAGCCTCGCTGGTCTCCCGTGTGGCAGAGCTCCCTCGTTCCCTCCTTGTATGGGCAAATAACCGGCCTTACACAGCCTGCCCGCTCCCCCTTCCCCTGTTTCCCCCGTCGTGTTTCCCTGTCCCTGCAGATTCAGCAGCCCTGCGTGTGCACGCATCTGTCCCCAGTGCATGACAGGTCCAGGATCTCTGTTCTGTGCCTTGTGCTCGGGGTGCTGCTCCTGGGGGCTGCCCCGTTGGGGATGGGGAGAGCTGGGCAGTGGGACAGGGACCCTGAACCCATGGGGTCCCTGCAGGACAGACGGTGGCACTGGGGACGCACCCTGTGCCTGCGAGGAGTCGGTGACACTGAGAACAGGCTTAGATATTCTCCGCAATTAGTGCCAATTATAACTCCTGCTGTTTCTGTCATGTCTCAGAGTACCACCTGGGGTGCTGGTGCACGCCGTGGATGCAGGGTGAAGAAGCGCTGAGTCGAGGGAGGCTTCGGGGAAGTCTGCCCCGCTCGGAGCCCATCCCAAGGCTGCCTGTAGGAAGCCAAGGCGCCCTCCTCCCTCCTCCTTTCCGCACAAGGTGGCTCGTAAGGAGCTGGAGGGCAGATGCTGAGCTTTGTGCGCCGCCTTCCTCGGGGGAGTAAATAAATATCCCGGCAGGCTGAGACCGGGGCTGCGAGCAGCTAATGAGGGCTGAAACCTCAACCTGAAATTACCGCTCTTCTGGGTGAATGGGGTTAAAAAAAGGCTGATTATTTTTTTTTAATGTCTTTTAAATGTAACTGGCTTGCAGGGGGGATTCAATGGATCTTTGTGAGCCCGCAGTGCACAGCCCTCCCCGGAGGCAGGGCTTCTCCCCATCTTCATCACCAGGGTAAGCTGGAGGGAACATGTGGCCCTCCTCGCCCGTTCATTTCGAAGGAATTAATTCCCAAAGCAGCGAGCTGTGTCACTGTGTGGGGAATGCCCCCCTCCAGGGGCCTTTGGAGAAGTGCCGGGGGCTGCACGTTGTGTGGCTGCCCTGCGCAGCACCTTCCCCGGGGGGCAGCACGCAAACCCGGCGCTGCAGCGGGGGTAACCCCACAAACCTCCTGCCGTGTGTTGCAGCGGCTGTGCCGCGGGCTGCTGGTGGAAGCAGGTGTCAAAACCGCCCAGTGGGCATGACTCCGGTGTTGAGTGATAGGAAATAGGGCTCTGGTCAAGAAATAGGTGAGTTGCTGTGTGTGTCTGAGAGAAATGGGGGATTCCGTCCCAAGGGGATGGATGTCAGCACCCCTAAGCTCCCCTCTGGCTACTACTCTAGCTGTGTTAATTCCTTCCCAAAACTGAAGGGTGGGAAAGGAGAGCTACCACGCCAAGCAGCTGCTCAGATGGCAGTGCTCCCTGGGAGAGGTGACAGGCTGCACGTGGGTCTGGGATGGCAGAGATGTGCCCTTGCAGACGATTCATTAGAGATAAGTACCAGCCGACTGGTGACTGCAACCATCGTTGCCTTTTTTTTTTCTTTTTTTTTTTTTTTTTCCTCCGCAAGGAAAAGGATTTTAAATGGATCCCATGTAACAAAACTGCCTTTGAAATCACTGAGCTTTGCAGGGGAAAAGGCTTCTGCAGATGCCATTCATTTCAAGGATATATTAAATCAGGCTCTTTAGTTACCGGGTTGCTTTAAAATGCAAATTAACCACTTGCCAAAATCCATTTATTTTGCAGCTTGAATTTCAGTGGAGTCCATCTGGCATCTGCTGGGCAGTTTAGTGACTTCCTGGGGAGCATGGGCCCTGCACAATTTGTTGGGCGTCAGACCTTGGCCACCACCTCGATGGGTAAGGAACACAGAGATCTTACGTGGCTTAAATTGAATCTGGAACAGACCACTCCTACGGCCACCTAATAACGCGTCCAGCAGCTGCTGCTCTACCACTCCTCCGCTCTGTTTCTGCGTTAAATCAAGTAGGCTTGGCTGCGAGGGTTTGCTGATTGCTGCCAGTACAGCGTTAGCAGGGGAGCACCAGCTTTATGCTTTCCTCCACCAGAGCTGAAAGGCACAGACTAAGCAAAACGCAGCTAAAAACCTGAAAATGCGTCCTGTGCATCTTTCTGTTTGCCCTCCAAGGCCCATCAGGCTCTATACAGATTTTCTTACCGTATACCATAATTGCATTTTCCCAAGCAGCCTGCAACTCTGGGTGTTCCAGTTTGGGAGAGAATGGAGGCTTGCTGCCACTGAGGAGTATGAGACTGAGTCACCAAAGCCATGTTAAAGGGCTGAAATTAGAGATTGCTTTTGGAAATGTGGGTTTGAATCACTGCAGAGCTTCTGCAGAGTGAAGCAGGAGGAGATCAGGCACTTAGGGCCTACGGTTCCTTACAGCTCATAGTGGGCATGACACAAAGATTGTTTGTTAACATTTTATTAGCCCACAAACGTATTGTTTTGAAAGTGTTCTGTCTGTTCTGACATTTTGGTTTAGGGGATGTGGAAATTGGCTTGCAAGAGCGAAACGGGCAGCTAGAAGTGGATATCATTCAGGCCCGAGGACTGACACCAAAACCCGGCTCCAAAACACTGCCAGGTAGTGTGCTTTGATCTCCTATAACAGCTCACTGAGCTTCAGCCTCCTGTCACGCTTGTGAAAAGGAAAATTTTGTATTCTGCTTGGCTTCTGTGGCAATAAGCAGTATTTTCGTTGTATGGAAAATAAGGCTGGCTGGGCAAATCTTTTCACTGCTGTACATGCCTTCTTTGGGAATAAGAGAGACCGAGACGTGGCACTCTGTCTTGTCTAAAGTGAGCATGAAGGTTTTTTCATATTTGACCATATTTGTGTTGTTTTTGGTTTTTTTTTTTCAGCTGCTTACATCAAAGCCTACCTGTTAGAGAACGGTGTGTGCATTGCGAAAAAGAAGACAAAAGTGGCCCGCAAATCTTTAGACCCTTTGTACAATCAGGTGTTACTGTTTCCTGAGAGCCCTCAGGGCAAGGTATTACAGGTAAGAGGAGTGGGTTTCAGGTCTGTCTCTTTCTCTCCCACCTGTGCTGGAATATACTAAGTCTGGCAAAGAATCTGGATAAATAACACAAATGAGAAAAAGCTAATAATGCTTTCATGGAACTACATGCGCTCTGTCTGAACTTAACAAAAGGAAAAACCTTTTTTCTTGCTCAGACTGTTTATTATTTGATACCCTGCCAGGAAAAGGTTCCCTTTCTTTGCTTCCCAGGAAAAGGTTCTTGTTTTGTTTTCCAGTTAGGAGATAGACAGTATCCGTAGGGGCTGAACAGCCTTGCACCATAGGTTTCTTCTGTGTTTATTTGCATTCAGAGCACTCTGCTTTGGCCATCACCCAGTCACATATCCTACCTATTTCTACCTCTGTTCTTTTCCTGCCATACATTCTCTGCCATACTCACGTTTTCAATCCTGTACGTATGTTTCCAGGGCAAAGAGTGAATGCCATTGGTTAATTCGTACCTAAATCATTCCCATCCAACAAACCCTGGCTAAAATCCACTGGGAATACTGATGCAATTAACCTGTGAGTTTCTGTTGCTTACCTCTGCTGGCATATGAATTGCCAGCTAATCTACTTGATCCTTCTCCTTAGTGAACTCTTCTTCGTTTACCTCGATCAGAAGCATTTTCCCCTGCTGCAGGCAGAGCACACGTTTTTGACTGAAATGTTGTAGGGCCTGGCTTGGTCTGGGTTTCCTTACCTGCAGCCTTGCTGCCGTGTGGGCCTTCACCCCGAGTTCTGTGGATCACAGCCACAGTGCTGTCACACGGAAGGTGGAAGCAAGGCAGGCAGCCTAAAGTACCTAGAAATTAGCTCACAAAAGGTGTTGAAGGTGTTAAGAACTACGGATTTTATCCTCAACAAGGATGGGAAGTTGAGTATGAAGCATAAATTAGTCTTCATTTCAGATATGTGAGCAGCATTTTCCAGATAGTCTCCAAGGAGGTCAGCTCGGGGTGGTGTGAGCTGGCAGAGCCCAGCTGCTCCTGGAAATGGTCCCCTGGGTGATCCAGTGCTGGGTCTCCCTCGCCACCATTTCACCTTCTGCCACACAACCATGGCTGAGAGGGTTCTCACGAGTCTTTGCCTTGATCTTGCTTTTATCAATAGACCTTTGTAATAGGACAGTGAGAAATGCCTCTGCCCTGCTTTGCCACTCAGTCAGAAAGACTGCTGCCTTCCTACAGGCAGAGGCACAGCAGAAACCCAAAAGCAGGCAGTAACGGTCAGTATATCGTCCTCTGTGAGCCTCTCAAGCAGTATCCTCGCCATGTCCTCGCCTTGGCAGCAGCCCTGGTGCAGGAGGGCAGCCCTGCTGCAAAGAGGGGTGGAGTTGTGCCTGCCTCTTTGCAGCTCTGCTGTCCTGTGCCCTGCTCCATTTGTGGTTTCCAGTTTGTCTTAAGGACCGGTTTCAGTGTCTCATTGCACCTTGCACTGTCCCGTTGGAACTTACTAAAAGGGAATAAAATTAAGAGCCTGGCTCTCTGCCAGTTGCTGTGCCACCAACCCAGCTTTCCTCAGTGCTTTGCTCCATCCCGTGCTGACATAAACATTGACGTTTGATGTCTCTCCTACCTCGTTTTACAGAAATCTCTAATATTCTGGTTATTCGGAGCCTAGGGAAAGAAGCTCTCAGGATTAGCCAGAGATCCCTAGTCACCATCATAACCCATCGTCCTCATCCTCTCGTCTTCAGAACATGAACTCGCTCTGGAGTCAGTCGTCACCTTTGTCTTGAGCCACGTAGGGCCACTCGGCCACACGCAGCCCTCCAGCATGCCTAAGCCCATGACCCTCACTACATCTGTGCCACCCACTGGTCTCCATCGTGTCGTAAGTGTGATTCAGCTTCCCCTGCTCGGCTGCCAGCTCTCTCATTAGACCCTCCTCTGCGTCTCCAAGCCGTTCTCGGCAGCCTGTTCTGCTGTCCCCGCATGCTGCCCCGTGTGTGCCCCTTACGTCACCAGTCCCGCTTGCCAGCGCTCGGCTCCTGCCCTTTCTCCAGGTGAGTGACCGTGCCTCATGGCCATCTGCCACACGCCATGAGGCCTGAGTGCGGATGTTAAGACACAGACTTTTCCTCAAATGGTTGGCTCTTGGCCCAAGTTATTGCCCTACTCGGTTTTTGTTGGGTTATTTTTCCAGACCAGGAGCCCTTCCTTCCCTTTTCCCACCTTGTGCACACACTTGCCTTGTCCAGCAGTTAGAGCAGAAGAAGAGTGTTTCATCCACACGTGCTTTCATTTATTTTTTATTTTTCATGGGGAGAAAAAAAAAAAAAAAGTCTGGTAACGTTCAGATTTGTAAAGCTGTGCTTAAAACAAAGGTAAAACCATCAACTTCACGTCACCAACAGCATAGCATATACCAGTGTATTCCTGTTGTAGTGTAAAACTTTCTGTTCTTCCCATGTAAAACTTTCTGCTCTTCCCAGACTCTAGTAAAGCCCAAGGAGGTTGGGTAAACAGAATGCACAGAGATCCCTCTGATCCCTCTGATCAGATTGCTGCTTCCCAAGCAGGTGTACAAGTCTGAGAATTAATTGTGCTTCCCCCCTCTTGTTTCTCAGGTGATAGTCTGGGGGAACTACGGACGCATGGAGCGCAAGCACTTCATGGGAGTCGCCAGGGTCCTCCTGGAAGAACTGGATTTGTCAACTTTAGCAATTGGCTGGTACAAGCTCTTCCCAACCTCCTCGATGGTAGATCCCACTACGGGCCCGCTCCTGCGTCAGTCCTCACAGCTTTCCCTGGAGAGCACAGTGGGACCCTGCTGTGACAGGTCTTAGTGAGTAAGGAAGGGGGAACTGCTTTTGTTTTTTAAACATGCTGTCAAGGTTTTGTTTGCTGGAACTCTGACCTCAAGCGCAATGCATGTTCAATCAGTTCTCGTGGAGCTGGAAGAGGAGGATAAACCAGTGACCTTAGACAGAAGACGAGGGGGAGGGCGCTGTACCCTCTCCGTCCGAGGAGGAGGTGCCATGGGGCATGAGTCCTAGTTGTCAAATTAGACATACACCTCTTGTTTCACTTCTCTCGCTGTCATTCTTGGACCCTTGTTTCAGATCAGTATTAACCCTGGAAAGTTGCAGCATTTGAAAGAGTATGGGGGGAGTAAGGAAGGCATTTTGCTTAACCGTGCATCTTACAAATTTCTTAGGTTCTTTCTCACAGTACCTGAAAAATTCAGAGGCCAATTTCTGACCTAAAAAGAGCAGGAGTAGAAAGTTTGAGAGGAAGCATTTGTTTTTTCTGAGATCTTTCTTCTTACAAAAAAGAAAAAGAAAGAAACCTGCAACCCTTAAGTACCAATTCCACGTCAGTGAGTCACGTTAACTGTAACGCTGTCGTTGCTGTGTTTTCAAACTGTGCCAAATTACCAGCAAGTGTCTTTGCCGCGTTACTTGTCTGCCACTGCTGATGAAGCATACTTGGTGGGAGAATAAGCGCCTACTTAGACCAGACAGT
This sequence comes from Aythya fuligula, assembly GCF_009819795.1. Classification (NCBI taxonomy): domain Eukaryota; kingdom Metazoa; phylum Chordata; class Aves; order Anseriformes; family Anatidae; genus Aythya; species Aythya fuligula. Next base: position 1,968,592 of record NC_045574.1, on the reverse strand, counting down.
TTGAACAGAGTTCGAGTTTAGCAGTCTAATTAACTGCAATTTTGCTCAGTAAAAAAGCACTAGAAGTGGGAGCTGAACGTCAGACTTGCTGCTTGAGATAGGTTTTATACTGACTCCCTCGTTGCTGTGCATCCTTCAGCCCCAATGTCTTCTCTCTCCTGCTTTTCTTTCATCTCCTTTGTGCTGGTACATATCTGCTGGAGATGCTGCCCTTCCTGTTGTGCTATTGCCTGACCTGAAACAGGACTGTTTTATTCTGCCACGGGAGAGGAGGTTGAGATTTCTTTGGGTACAGAAGAAAGAAACCTCAGGTTGTCATCTGACAAGAAGGTGCTGGAGGGCACACGATCCTCCTTGAGGAAAGAAAGTCGCTGTAGGCAATCTCAGTAATACACAGGCATTGGCAAGTGTCCTGAGAGAGGAGATGTTGTCCCCAGAGTATGGAGCAGTAGTGGGTGAGGAGTCTGGAGACCTGGTGGTCACAGCATGTATATTCTGTTATTTTAAGTGCAACGCTAGCTGTAAAAGAGTCTCGTAGATGAACCCAGTAACGCACATTCTCTGAGCTGCTGAGCTACAGCAGCTGTTGTCAGCAGTCACATGCTGGAGTAAGGCATGCTAGATCCTTCAGACAAGTCAAAACTTCTATTTGAAAACACTGAATAGCCAAAATAATGGAGAATCTCCAACGATTTCCAGTTAAAAGGCCCTTTCTGGCTAGATTTTCTCATAGTCTTCATGAGGATTTGATGGCTGTGGTCTCCAAATGAGCTTTTGGAGATGTTTGACTGTGATTTAATAGTGAAGGTCCCATGTCGTGTTCAGGAGGGAGCAGATTCTTGGCCTGTCGTTGAGGAATACTGAACATTTATTTCTGCATGCGGACCTTGGCTTCGTTAGAATAAAAGCATGAGTGTAGAGTGGATGGTAAAAGCAGTTGCTTTTGGTCCAAGCTTGTCTATGGCATTTTAAATTATTTTGAGATAAACTGCAGGATAGATGCAAAAATAATAGGCCTTACTTTAATGTCTGTAAAAATGATATAATTACAAAGGAGAGGGAAGGAGGAGAAGGGACATAGAATTAATAGGTTTTTGAGTCTTAAGTGGCAAAAGCCTCAGCATTTCAGATAAATCTCTTAATTTCCTTGATCAAATATGTCTCTGGCCTCTCACTAATTATTTTTTCTAATCGTATTAGACAATTTCTATATATTAGATGAAGAAAGTTTGTTGCATGCTGATCAAACTATGTCGTGGCTCTCTTATTTTAAAAAGAAAAAGCACATTTACTGTAATTTAAGTCAGCATCCTTTCCTCTTGGTATGTAGTGAGTACTAGGCAATATTGTACAATATGTGTATGAACTAGAATAGATTAGGTAGATTTAGTGGTTTGTAGCACTGGATCTTTTAATAACTACGTCTTTAAAAGGACCGTGGGGAGCTCCGGGTACATTCCAAACCTGGTAACTGAGTAACAGGGCTTCTGTCTTAAGGAATGCTGAAAACTTCATGTTGGCAATCGTTTGGACATTACCTACTAGTAACAGCTAGTTAATCACATTTTTCCTGGGTCCAGTGAGATGAATGCAACATTTTTGCAGTCTTTCACGGGGAGTAGAAGACTATATATGCCAAAAAAAAAATGACTTTATTTAATGACTCCGTTGAAAAGCTCAGTTCCTCTATGCCTGGCAAATGTAACGTGTCTCTGTATCTCATCCCTCCAAAAGCTCTGCAAGCTCAAAGTCGATAGGTTTTGTTAAAAGAGGACTACTTCACATCGAGGACTATCTTCCGTATGTTTTTAATCATGCTGAAAGTTCACTGTCAGGGTAAAACAAAGTTATGCTTCCACTTGTGTTACTTTGATTAACATCTCAGGTTCTGAGTTTGGAGGCAGTTTTAGCAGTCTGCTCTGGACGGTTTTCTTCTGCATTTTTTCCATGGTTGACCATCGTCCAGTGATTCTCACTTTTGTTTCGAGTCACTTCCAAGTCCTGTTTCTCCACAGTAAGTGAACGTTACAATCCCTGGCTGCCATGCACAGCACAGTCATGTGAACTGGCGAGTCCAGAAATAAACCAAACAGACTCAACAAAACCAACAGCCCTTCGTAAACCAACAGACTCACAGGAGCCCTTTTCAGAGTGCCCATGGGGCGCAGAGTTTGGGGTCAGTAAAGTTGCACAGTACTGCCCAGCCTAAATTCTTGCTTCACTCATGCCCACGATTCCTGAGCTGACCAAGTCATATCATGGTTTAGAAAAATAAAGATCTTCTAGTTATCCATCAGTTTAAAGACCCCCCAGTGTAGCATCCAAGGCAAGTCTCAGGCTTGGGATAGTTTATTGTCATAAAACAGAAGCTTTTTTTTCCCCTCAAATTTGACTTGCCAGTTTCTGTCTAAGGTGTTGTAATGTGATAGTTGTGATTATCAGTGCGCTTGTGTAAAAAGTAGCAGCTTGCTAGGATGGTGAGCAGCTGAAAACTAAACTTTGGTCCCCTTTAGAAGTCCTGACTGAGTTTTTCTCCTGTGTCTGAGTCTAGCTGTTAGTTATAATCAGGGAGGGGGAGAGAGGGAGAGCGGGAGACTTAAAAAAGCCAAACAACCAAATAAAAATAATTGAACGTGATAATACGTTTGGTCTGTGAGTGGTGATGAGGGATGAGACTGAGGAGAGATGAATACCTGCCCAGCTTCAGGTTGGTTCCCTGAGCCTTGTGCACAAAATACTACATCTCAATAGTAACGGGAAGGTTGCTTGCAGGAAAAGAAAAAGGAGAGCTGATCCCTAAATGTTTCCTGCATTCCTGTTACTATGGAAAACGAGGAAATCCTGACGCTGAGAGCATCTCAGAGAGCAGTGATCTCTCCCCAGTGTCCCTCCCTGCACCTTGTGGTCTGAGCAGACAGCAGCCGTGACCGCAGTGAGCCCAGGTTTGTTCAGGTGCACGTGTGATGTTCTCCTGGTGTCGCTTTCCCTTTGCCCCGACACAGCTGGGATGCCACAGAGACAACACGAGGTCCTCGTTCTGCAGTTAAATCCAAGGGTCCTCATCCTGCAGCCAAAGCCCCGGGGGCAGGCTGCTGTGCCTCCTTTGCACCGTGCAGGCGTCCGCCTCCGCACGGCCACGGCAGGATAGGGGCCGGGGGACGTCGCTGTTCTGCCGAGCACATCCCCAACACTTGGCCATGGGTTGTTTAAATGAATATTGCAGATTTCTTTGCTTTGAACGATGATATATATTTAATGTTTCTAGCTACTGGATCCTTTATCAATGTACTGTTCTAAATTGCAGGTCTTCTGGAGTCAGAATATCACAAGTTCCTGTAGAGGAGCTGTTTTTAAGGTGTTGAGGCAGTTAACAGAATCTCAACCTAAGCATGTTTAGCAATGTTTAGACAGCAAGACAACTTTTTTATGAAACTCATTTTAAGTTAGTTTATTACATGCTGTTAGTAATATTTTAAAGCAGGAAAAATATTTTTCTTTAAAGACCAAATGATGTATGTTTTTTAACAGATAGCATAATTTAGTGTTTTCAAAACTGTTTAATGTTCTCAGTATGGAGTTTACTCATTCTTTTGATTTCTGTGTTCCTTGTTATATTTTATCAACTTTTTTTTTTTTCCACAAGAAAAGAGGCATATGTAAATAAACACCAGAAAAGAGTCCTACAGGAAATTCTGTTCAAACTGACCATTAAATTATTAGTAAATATTTGTCACTGTTCATTAAATCTCAGCTACTATTCAAGCCTTTGTTGAAAAAGAATTGATGTTGTATTTTCAAAATGAAAACAACTTAGCTAGTTTTGTCATAATCCTGTACTCTGTATAAAAATCTTTTTATAAAGAAAGTCTAATAGGCTAACAAGCAATAATCTATTCCATTTGGTGTGCACAGATTGTGACTTGCAGGCTGTAGTACATATTGTTGATACAGTTTATAATTGTCTTCAATCTTAATTCCATCACTTTTGAAAAAGATCCATATGAACTTTGATTGTAAAAAGGAAGATTGGGCTGTTGCCTTGTAAGAAATACCCATCGTGTAGACTTCGCTGTGAGTATGTGTGCCCAGCGACATGAGATCTCTCCTAGGTGAAGGACGAAGCAGCTGTAGGTGACTTCGTACTACAGAGTTAACAAATCCTTTCGGTATGAACTCGACGACTGTTTCAAGCACCCTGTTTTTCTTAGGCTATTTAGTATTTGTAACTCAATACGAATGGTTCCCACTGCCACTGTAGCCCTGATTAAGCAAAAAAAAGCCTTTGCACTCTGGGGCCACACAACTCTGCCCAGTAGCTGCCTGTTTTCCTCGGGATGGCAGGGGCAAGCTAACGGGAGTTTTTTTCAGAGCAGCAGATTGAGCTGCTCTTCTTTAAAGGCTTCGTGGGTTGTTTTGTCCATTTCATAGATGGTATTTGTCCATTCCGTTAGAAAATTCCACCCAAGGCAGAGGAAGGTTGCACCTTTGCAGAGGCTCGGGGGGATATCCCAGCCATGTGAGACGGGAGCAGGCTGTTCTGTGCCAGTCTTCAGATAATGCTGGGCTCGTCTACAGATTTTTCCAAAGTGGCAGGATCAGGATAATGGATTTTAAGGCAGCTCTATCATTGATGAGTGCATAAAATAACAGAGCTTCAAACCAGCATCCCAGTCCATTGCCTGTGGGCTCCTCGCAGCGTTTCCCATAGGAGAAATCCCTGCCTCGTGCTCCAGGCGGCCAGCCACGCAGACAGCGGTGATGCTGGAAGCCCCAAGAAGTGATGAAATAATTCCCAGTCATTTTTGAAGTGCTTGGAGAGCAAAAAGAGCTGTGTAAATGCAAAGTGCCAGCAGTAGCCCGGGAAAACAACCAGACCTTAAAGCACCTTTAGTAATGCAGAGGGACGCACGGAGACCTGGGGCAAGCACCTAACGCCAAATTGCAGCTCCCCAATTTGAGCCAAACATTTAGAAAAGAGGACGATCTTTGAAATCCTTTCCACGTGTACCTCAGTGAACACCCAAAGCATGTTCTAGTGGTGTCCTCGTGTGTGCAGCCAAGACTGCCCCTGCCTGCGGGGTGCTTGTGACCCCTGCATGGCAGAGCCCCTGAGCTGAGCTCAGCACTGCTGCGCCCTGCCTGGGTCTGGGGGCTGCCTGGCTGCCAAGCGCATCCCAGCACAAGTCAGGGAATGTGGTAGTTCCCCTGGGAATTTGTCAGCGGTTCGGTATTCTCTAAATGTGGCTTTTGAGTCTTAAACTCACATTGCCAGACTTCTCTCCGTGACCAGACAGCCCCAAGTCCATGCCAAGTCCCCACTGCACACCATGCAGCAGCATCAGGCTCTGCCAGGCACCTGCAGTGGTGCCAGCAGCCCTCTGCCCTCCCTTCCCTTCGGTAGTGGCTCCCATCCTCGGTGGGGCAGAGGAGCAGGGTCAGTTCCTTGTGTAGCATTTGGTCCTTTGCACTTTAGCAGCTGAAGCTGAGAGGGAGCCAGCACCAGCCCTCTACAGAGCACCAGCACAAAGAGGCTGAGACCGAACGCTTTTCCCTTCATGACTTCCCAGAAGCTAAAATGACAACCAAAGTCATGGTGTTAAACCCCGCTCTGCTGGGCCAGCGTAAAGGCAGCCTTTGCATTTATGCAGCACGCTGGGCACCTCGCTTGGGCTTGAGACCCCTGGCTCAGGAAGGAGAAGGCTTTGCTTTGCAGGAAGGACACAGCCCAGGGGCAGCAGCGAGCTCTGCTTGCTGAGCAGGGACGTGGGCAGAAGAGGGAGGAATCGAAGCACACCTGCTGCAGAAGCCCACGTGCTTTTCCAGTGGCTCGTTTTTAAGTTACCTGGGCACCACAAGCTCTGGTGGCTGCCCCCTGAGGGCTCCAGGTCCCCCTAAACACAGCCTGGGTTGTTAAATCTTGCAGCAGGTTTTTTTCTGGGGCTGTGGTTCCTTCCCCAGCGCCACTCTCTGGTCTCTGCTTTGTGATTTCATCCCCTGGCCCTCGAGCTGCTCTGGGCTTTCTTTGGAGCCAGGAAGAGCGAATCCACGGTGCATTCCCTCAGCCTCACTGTGCTGGGCTTGCCTCCCTGCTTCAGGTGGGAAGGACGTGCTGGGGGCGCAGCGCCTGCCCCTGAGACCCCTGACACAGCACTGCCATGGCCTGCCACCCGCCTGGGATCCGTGTCCCGGCTCTATTTTGTGGCATTTCAGACCGGGGGGGTCCTTCCGTGCCGTGCTTGGGTGGAGCTGGGGGTCAAACACATACCACACCATGCAGGCGGCCAGGAGACAGCAGGGACAGGCAGGAGCCTCTGCTTTGTGCTGCCCCCCAGATGCTCCCCATCCCTCTCCACCCGAGGCCTTACTGCAGCCCGTGGGGACGAGGCTGCCCAAAGCATCTCCCATGCTGAGCCGTCCGTCCCGCGGGGAGCCCGGGGCACTGCTGCAGAGCTGGCCTCTGCTCGGGGCCGGGGCTGCTCCCCTGGGGCCCAACCTTTGTGCTTTGTGAGCTGCTCCACAAACCCATCGCTTCAGGGGCGCTGAGCGGTTGCTGCCCATTCCTTTCGCCTTTCTGTAGGAGCAGGGGTGGCTGATCCCGCTCTCTGGGGGCTCTGTAACCCGCTCCAAAACCTTTTGGAGGTTTTTAACGCTGTCTGCTGAGATCTAACCTTGCGGGGCTGGAGGAACACAGGCGATGGAGCCAGGCAGCCTGCTTGCCCCCCGTGTCCCGTGCCCGGTGTTTTGCGAGGTGCGTGGGCTGCCTTGGGTGGAAGCGTTGGGCGCGGTGCCCGAAGCGCGGCGTGCCGCGCCTGTGGCCGGAGAGGGTTCTGCTGTACTTTTTTCCTGTCTGTAGGTTTTATTCAGACAATATGTAACGATCGAGTGATTTACAATTCAGTGTTAAGCTAATGAAAACGTTGATAATGGTGACAATAAAAACCTTTTTTTTTTTTTCCTGCGGTGTGTCGGAGGTGTTTCATGGAGTGTCTCTGCACTCGGCTGCCACCAGGATTGTCTCTGACCCCAAATGGCAATGGCAGCTTTGTGAGCAATGTGGGATCAGGGGAGCCTGAGGATCCCCAGGGAAATGCAGGTGCCACCGGGTCCAGGGGAGCCCAAGCTGTGAGCCTGCAGGAGGGGAGGGCCTGGGGGCACTGCTTGGACACACGGGGCGCACCAGGGGACCTGCACAAACCCTTTTCCCATGGGAACTATGAAGCATTGCAGAGCCCCAGTTTCCTGAGAATTTCCTAAAGGTTTTCTCATGCCTTCACATCCCTCTGCGGGTCAGCAGGGGCAGGACTTCGGGGCAGGGCAGCTCCCAGCCACCCTCCTGCTGCAGCCACCGGGCCCTGCCTGCCCTGAGGACAAGGAGGAGGAGGAGGCGGAGGAGGAAGATTCCTCCAGCCTGGCGCAGGGGGGTTTGAATGGCATCTCCCACCCTCAGCCCATCTCCAGCTTCCAAAAGCAGGATGGGCTCAGGCAGTCACTAAGCAACGGGTGACCTTCCCAGCACAGCCTGGCAGCTCAGGCTGCGTGGAGGCAGCGATTAAAGCGAGCAGGAGCCCTGCCTTCTGCGCTCCCAGCTCGTCACCAGCTCCATGCACAGCACGAGACGAGCTCCACGGTGCAAATGTCACACCACGAGCCCCTTTCCCTTCGCATCGTCCTGCAGTGGGTTCTGCAGCTCACGGGCACAGAGCTGCTGAGCACACGGGTCTGCCCTGATCCCCGGGGAGAGGGAGAGCCTGGCTCAGCCTCTGCCTTGTGTTTTCTCTCCTGCATCCAGCTCCAGCAGGGCTGGCTGTCACTGGGTGTTTCACTGCCCTGCTCTCCTGCCAGCCGCTCGCTCTGCCCGTCCTGGTGTTGCCTGCTTGGGTCTCCTGCTGCAGAGCTCCGAGCCGAGCCATTGAGAGCTGGGAACAAGAACATCCCAAATGTCAGCAGCCCACACAGCTTTGGGTGATCGCAGGGGAGCCCGAGCACTAGGAAAGGTGGGAATGTGAATGTGGGGGTGGAGGAGTCTGGGGTGTCCCTGTGCAGGAGCAAAGCCACCAGCCCACGGTGGGTGAGGAGCCCCAGCCTGGGACAGCCATGCAGCCCCCAGCTCCCTCGGGTGCCCAAATACCCCCGCACACATCCACAGGGATGTTCCTGCACATAAATGTGGTGGGGCACAGCGAGCCAGGCACTGGGCTCAGGCACACCTGGTCCCGCTCGTGACAAATACCCAACCACCACCAGCTGGATTCACCTTTTATTAAACTTCCCAGAACAAAAGGAGGAGAGAGCAAAGCCTGCCCTGGAGCCTCCCCAGTGCTGGCGCCCTGCATGCCTTCCCCACCAGCAGAAAAATGGAGAGGAAAACCACATCAGAGGGGGGGTCAGGTAGAACTAAAAGTGAAAATGTCTCTTTATTGGGGGGAAAAAATGAGATGGAGCTGCTCCTGCTGCCAGAGCCCTGTCCTGCTCCTGCAGATGAGGCAGGGTGGGCACGGGGCATGGAGGCACCAGCTGGAAGCAGCTTCCCCATTAGGGATTTTTGCTGATGATCTAATTATGGCCAAACCCTCTGCAGGTGGTCTGGGGAGGTGCTCCCTGGGGCCGAGCCCTTCACACAGCCTGCAGTCCCTCCTGCCCAGGCCATCCCTGCAAGCAGGACGCTGCCCCCCAGCTGAGCCTGCAGGACCCCTGGCAGCGGGTGGGGAAGCAAGAGAGCGCGTGGGGCTCAGCTTGAGGGTCTCCAGCCACCCAGAGCCAGCTGTCCCCATGTGCTGAGGCAGAGGGAGGCCTGCAGCCCACCCCTGGTGCCATCCCAGCCATGATCCCGCTGCGTGGCACCGCCTCACCTGTGCCCAGGGCTGGGGGCAGCTTGCAGGAGACCCCCGGCCCTGCAGGGCTCACCCACACGCTTCATCCACAGGCTCGCAGCGAGCCTAACGCAGCCCATGATGCTGGGCAGGGGGGCGGAAGAGGAGGAGGAGGGCAGTAATAACTTAATTTTGGGAGTAGGGAGGCTGGAAAGCAAACCTACAGCCCGCTGGTTTAACATCACGGGGCCTCTTGCCAGACCCAAACGCTCGAGCCCACCTGGGAGGGAAGAGCAAAGAAAGCCGAGGGTGTGCAATTCCCTGCCCGCTCCCCTGCCAGGGGAAGGATCCTTTATCTCCTGGGCTTCGGGCTGCCAGCTGGGAGGGGAGAGGAGAAACGAGGGCGCCAGGAGGGACCTGAGGCCTCAGTTAATCGTCTGCCAAAGCAGGGCCCGAGTGTGCTCCTAGATGGATTTCCTCCGCGGCCGTGGGCGCTGCCGGCACCGGGGGCTGCCAGACGACAGCGTGCTCGCCGGGGAGGAGCCAGTCTGGCCCCGCGTGCTCAGGGACACCTCGTCGATTTTGTAGGAGATGGAGTTGTAGTAGACGGGGTTGGTGTGGCAGCTCAGCGTCTCGGGGTGGGAGGGCACGGGGCTGCCGCACAGCGGGGCTCGGTAGCACAGGCAGGTGCAGAAGGAGGGCACCTTGGCCGAGGAGTTGGCTGAGCGCCGCCGCCTCTCCGCGTCCTCCTGGACCAGGGGGATCAGGTTCAGCTGGCTCGTCCGCTCCTCCGCCGGGAGGAAAATGGCCTTGCTGCTCCGGCCGGCCTCGCCGGGTGGCGGGTGGAGGTTGTTGCGGGCCCTGCGCAGCGAGGCCCTCTCCTCGGCGTCCCGCCGCTCGTCCTCCGAGTTCATGGTGAGGAAGCGCAGCACCACCAGGTTGAGGAAGGCGCCGATGACCGTCAGGCCCACCAGGATGTACATGAAGCTGAAAGCCACGTACGGGGGCTTCTTTTGCAGCGCCTCGTTCTTCTGCAGGGCCACGAAGTCGCCGAAGCCGATGGTGGTCAAGGTTATGAAGCAGTAATAGTATGCGTGGAAGAAGGTCCAGCCCTCGAAGTACGAGAAGGCCGCCGCCCCGATGCACAGCGTGCCCATGCAGGACAGAAAGCCCACCAGGACCATGTTCTCCATGGAGACGTTGGTTGTCCTCATGCCCAGGCATTTCTTCACCTTCTTGAGCAGCAGCCGCACGAGGGTGTTCATGCGCTCGCCCAGGCTCTGGAACATGACTAGGGTGAGGGGGATGCCCAGGATGGCGTAGAACATGCAGAAAACTTTGCCGGCGTCCGTGCCCGGGGCAGCGTGCCCATAGCCTGTGGAGGGAAGGGGACAGGCAGGCGTCAGGCCCTGGCGGGGGCTCCCCTGGGAGCCCCTCCCAGATTTAATTTCCCACCGCTGTGGGGAAATCTCTTGCAGGACTCGAGGACAGGCACAGCGACGCCATGAGCTGTAGTGAGCTATTCACCACCATCCCCCCGACCTCTGCTGTGCTGGCGCCCACCTCGCTTCGTTCGACCAGCCAAACCAAACCCCGCGGCCCCTGACCTAAAAGGACGAGTGAGCAACGCGCTGTGAGCAGCCCGGCTGCGTGGGGGGCTCGGAGGAGGTGCCCAAAGCTTGCTGCTGGGTTTCCCTGAGAAACCACCAGGGCTGGAGACGCCTCTGAAGGTGCCTGCAGAGCAGCACCAGCGAGCAGCTCACAAAGAGGGATCCTTCCTGCACTGCTGCCTGGCCTTTGGCAAACAGACATTTGTGTGTGTGTGTGTGTTTTTTTTTTTGTTCTTTTTTTTTTTTCTTTTTCCTTTTTTTCCGGGTACCTGATGGACTTTTGCTGGAAGAAATGGGGAGAAAATGTGCTCTTTTTACTTTTGTTCAGAGCTCTGACTTGGCTCCACCTCTGTCTCCTTTGCCAGCGGATTTCCAGGGCTCTTAGGGGAAGAGTTAGCACAAAGTGATGGGAAGAGCAGAGGATGACAAACGCATTGTCCTGGGCTCGTGGCGCACCTCCCACTCCAGGAAACTCCTGCAGGTGGTAGGGCTGGGAGCAGAGGACAGCGTTACCCTCGGCCATGCTCTGAGCCGCAAATGCAGGGGCAGCAGGGAGTGACCGGTCTCTAATTGCCGGGTCTGTGCACAAACCCGTGCAATCACAAATGACCAACTTAATTCCTGCATAGCACATCTCTCAGAATACAGAGCAGAAATGCGACTGCAGTGGTAAAGGAGAAAAAAAAAAAAAAAAAAAAAAAGGCAGTCAGATCCCAGCCTAATAACTGAGTGCAATTATCAGGTCCTAGGCTACCAGGTAATACAATGAGAGCAATGAGGAGGTAAATACAATGATACAGAAGAGCAGTAAGTGGAAAAACAGCTGTTGTACCCTGAGAGGCTCCTGAAAGAGCATATGACTGATGCTTTCAAAATGACAAAAGGAATTAGAAAGAGTAAACACAGCTACGTTGGTGCTAAAGCTGAGATTCAGAGCGCAGCCCGATGGAGAGGGAGCTGACACACCAGGCTTTTAAAATATGGCACCTGGGCTGAAATTATTTATTGCACGGGGCGTGTAACACGCTTCCCAATTGTTTGTCACAGGCGACAGAGGAATCATGTTAATGAAGCTATAACCTGTCGTGGGGTGAGGGGGATTTTCCCATTTGCCCCGAAACACAGCGTGTGTGGCCCGATGTGTGTGGCCCTTCCACGAGGCTGAGATGAGGAGCTGCTGTTAGCTGCTGGCTGTGCAAGGCAGGATTTGGCCTCAGGGCTCCTGCCCCCAAAAAACATCTGCTGGTTGAGCTCCCAGCCCGAGGAATGACCCGAGCGGGGGTCCCACACCTGCCTGCCCTCGGGGGATGCTCGGGGTGCGTGGATTAATGGAAGTGGGTTAATTAAATGCTGCGAAACACCTATGTGGCTAACCTCAGAGTGAAGGCAGTCCTCGTTGAATTTAGTGTCATTTCATCGTGAGATAGCAGACAAACCACATCTGGGCTCTAGTAAGCGTGTCTACCTGGGGGCTCCATGCAACTCCATCATTCCCCCAACCCAACTCACCCCCATCCCCACCCCCTGTGGGTGCCCGCACCTGTGTAGCTGCTGGGGCTCCCCGGAGCAGCTCTTGCACAGCCCCACAGCTGGAGTTTGGCGGACCCAGAGCCTCCTGCCCGGCTCCCCAGCCCAGCTCTCTGCCTGCAACCCTCCGGGGGCCCGGCGTGGCTCCCACCCTTGCACCCAGCCAACTTCTGCAGCCCCGGGACCGGGGGCGCATCGCACCCCGCGGCTCCTGCCCCCCGCTGCGCCTCCCCAACCGCGGGGGGGCCGGCCGGGACCCCCCAGCGAGGCAGAGCCCCCCGCCTGGGGTACCCGGAGCAGGGGCTGGCTGGAGGGGGAGGACCCGGAGGGGATGCGGGGCCGGATGGAAGGGGGGCACCGCGCGCTCCGGCGCTCACCGATGGTGGTGATGACCGTGATGGCGAAGTAGAAGGAGCCGGCGAACTTCCACTGCCTGCCGGCTCGGTGGGGCTCGGCCTGCAGCACCAGCCGCTCCAGCTCCCGGTAATCGTCGGCGGAGAAGCGGTACTTCCTCCGCAGCTCCCCGCGCTTCTGCTCCAGCAGCCGCTTGCGGCCGCTCTCCGCCTCCGACTCCAGCGCATCGAAGACGGCGGCGCCCACCAGCAGGTAGGAGAAGATGCAGAGGATGAGCGCGGCCGTGCGCAGGTTCTGCCGCTTCATGGCTCAGCCCGGGCTCCGCATGGCCCCGCCGTGGGTCCCCCCCTTTCCCCGTCCCCCCCTCCCCGTCCCCGGGCCCCGCCGCCGCGCCCCCGCGCAGCGCCCGCGCCCGCGCACCGCCCCCTGCGCGCCCGCCGCCGCCTTGCGCGCCCCCAGCGGCACCCCGAGGTGCCCCCTGCGCGCCCCCGTGCCGGGCCGGGGGGTACTGGGGGCGCTGGGGGCGCGCAGTGGTGCTGGGGGTGCTCAGGACCACCCCGAGCTCTCCAGCAGAATGGGCTGCGGGAGGAGCCGGAGCCCGCGAAGCGGAGGCCCCGCTTTGTCGTCTCTGGCTTCCCGAGCTTTTATGTAAGCCTTCTGCTGCCTTCTTAAAAATAGGATACTTCACTGGTTGGATGGTGTCTGCCTCAAGAACTAAACTCCCCTCCTCTTGATCTGGAATAGGCAAAGCAGGCGAGCAGGATTACATCCCCTCCTGGTGCACCCACCCCACTCAGTCTGGAGAGGACAGGACGATTCGGGCTTTAGCTGCACAAAGGAGGTTTGAGTCAGACACAGTGAAACCTTCCTAACCCCGCAGACAGGGAAACACCAGAACGGATCACCTGGGAGGTTGTGGCAGCCTTGGCGTGGAGGAGTTTGAGGTGGGGAAGGGGACATCAGGCAGAAGTGCCGTGGGGACAGCTGATGGCCCCCGGGGCAGGACACCCCTCGCTGCTCCTGCAGCTCCTCCAGCCCTGACCTGTCCACAGCCAGCACCAGGGACACGGCGCCGGTCCTGCTGCAACCCTGAGCTCCTTTCCACCCTGGCCACCTTCCCACTTCCTCGCGGCACCCCGGTGCCAGCACCAGTAGTGAAAGTTGTTCCCAAACAAAAACTGCAGGTGCTGGTGCCCACAAGCTGTGGGAGGATTGCTGTGTGCCACCGCAGCACTCACAGCCCCTAAATCACACGGCAAGGCCTCCGCTGGAGGAATGTGCCTGGTTTGTGTTCTCCTTGGCCTTGCTTGCAGCCCTGCCAATGGGTCCTGGGATGCTGTTGAGTCTCCAAACCTAGGGCAGTGTCAGGCCACCTGCAAGAGGAGACGCTCCTCGTGCTGCTGGTAATTCTTTCCACTGGTCAGCAACGACATCTGTGACATCCTACCTTGCAGGAAGGGCACAGCAGTGCTCCTGCTGGTTCCTGGAGAAGACACAGATCTCGCAGTGACCACATCACTCTCTTAGGGGTGATTCTGGGGCCCCAGTGCCCTGCAGCTCCAGTTCTGAGTTCCTCAGGTACTTGGAGCATTAAGACGCTATCCAAAGCCAGCTGCTCCATGCAGCTGCTGCAGCAACGTGCCAGGGCAGGGCCAAATGTGCAAAACACAGGGAGACGCTCTGCAGCCACAGGAGAAGATGGGCACAAGCTGCCTGTGCAATCCCTTTAGCAGCAGCTGAAGGAAGGACATCACTGGTTTCTCCCTTGGGGGGTTGCTGTGAGCATGTGCACAGCCTCTGTGCAATAAAAGCAGCTCAGAAGGAACAAGGGCAGGGTCAGTCTCCCAGCAAGAACCCCCAGCACCAAACCCAGGTTGGAATTGTTTCGTGCTTCCCTGTGAAGCTCGCTCCGTTCAACCTTTGGCTTCCCAGCGCCTTCGCTGTGCTTGGGAAGGTTCACGTGGCACCGGCAGGACCAGAGCAGGCAGGGTAAGGTACCTCAGCATCGATTTCCAGCGAGAAGTTGCGTTATGAGATTAAATGCCTCTTTTTTACTGCACGGGGAGGCAGAGGGCAGGTGAGAGCTCTGGAAATCGAGCAGCAGCTGCGTGGTGTGCTGCTGTTTTCAGAGCCTGTGAGCAGGACAGGCGCTCCTCATCCGGCCAGCCCTGAGTGCAAACAAAGCCAGACCTCATCTGTGCTTCAACGGGGCCTAATTAATGTGTCTAATTGGCTCACATCTAATAATTCGGGGCTGGAAAGGAATTTATTAAAAAGCTTTCCTAGTTTTAATGGATTGAAACAGGCAAAGCTGCTCAGCAGGCTCAGAGGAAAGAGGCTAACACAGGCCGGCAGCAGAGGCTGTTTGGGGGGCTCCCGGAGCTCCTGCTTCCCCCTGGGCAGGAGTTTGGGCAGCACACAGCGCCCTGCCCAGCCGTGCCCGTGCTCCTCTTTGCTAAAAGATAAGGGCAAAGCTGAAGCTGGGGTCTGAGTCCCTGCCTTCTGCTCCTTCCTATGGCTGAGGGACAAGGGGCCATAACTCCCTCCAGGCAGCTGCTTCCCTGTTCCTTTCTGGAGGTGGCTGTAGACGACACCTTGCAGTATCTTTGCATTCTGAAACATCTCAGCAATCTCTCTCCTCGCTGCTGTCTCATGTACGTAGAGATGGGTGCACGCTGCCAGCCATGCTCCAGCTGCTCTGTGCCCCTCGCTCGGTGCTGGCCGGACCCAGCACCCTGGGGTCCCTGACACACCGCCTGCCCTCACACCGCCTGCCACCCTTGGGTGTCACCGAGGGCTGGAGGCAGGGGGCTGGCACCTCCCCGTGCTCAGCCGTGGAGTGCTGCAGGTCGCCGAGTGGCTCAGAGAGCACCGTGGCACGCTCCTCTTCTTCGGTTATTGGAAAAGAACAAATAGATGTTTTCTTCTGCCTTAGTAAAAGCATCAGCTCTTCTGGCTTTAATGCCATTTAATACTGAGATTATAGCCTCGCAACGCCGCAGGATATTTTTAAAGCAATGGATTAGTTCATTTCTAAAAAGGATTAGATACTGAGATACGAGTGCCCACACCAGCTGCAGCAGGCTGGAGCTCCAGGGACTGCCCAGCAGCCCCAGGCGTGTGGGGCGGGGAGCTGGGCACAGTGAGTTGGGCACCTTTAGCTGGGCATGGTGAGCTGGGCATGGCAGCAATCCCCTCTCCACACCAGGTGCCGGCGATGCCCTCTTCTGCAGATACAGAGACTGCTGCCCCGTGACTGCACTGATCGTCCTGCACAACACCCTCCTGCTAGCCAGAACTAGCCTGCCTCTCCTACAGGCCATGCCCTGGGCTATTCGAGGCTCCCCCTGTTTGGTTCCAGAGGTTTGCCCCTGCCGTAGCTGAGGGTGGGAGTCCTGGCACGCCGGGGTGCTGAGCATCACTCAGGATCCTCCTGGCTTTCCCTGGGCTCTGGGATCTCCCTGCTGCCTCCCCCCCGACTCTGTGCAGCCTGGATGGCCGCAGGCACTTTGCTGTGCAATCTGGAAGCTCAGGCAGTGAATTAATAAAGTGCTGGGTGTAGAATGAAAATATAAACCGGTCACCAATGCAGATTGCCTCCGTGTGGTTGCTACAGATGAGGCTTGCGGGTTGCAAACCCCAGGGTACGTGCGGGTGGGCACAGCCCCGCGTGTGGCTGTCCTCAGCCTCCTTGCCTGCTCCCAGGCCTGCCAAACCTCGGCTGTGCCTCCTTCTGACACCCTGGCACCCCACAGCCGTGGCAGAGCCCTGCCCCATTTCCTGCCCCATTTCCCTGCCTGCCCGAAGTGGGTGCTGCAGCGCCCGCACGGCCCCATGCCCCTTGCTCCCCACCACAGCTGGAGCCTGGGCAAGGAGCGCAGCTGGGCCGCAGACGTTGATGGTGCTCTTGTCAGTTTGTGACCACAAACTCTATTTTCAGCCTAATAAGTTTTTTATGTGCTTGGAAAGCTGTCAGCTGAGCGTCAGCCAGGCACAAAGTACCTGCCATAAATGCCTGGCCAGCACCCAGCCGGGGAGGTGCTGCGCTGCTGCAGCGGGGTTTTGATCTCGGCCACTTCAGTTGGTTCATTTATTTACCTTGAGCACCTCGGCTTCAGTAATAAAACCAAGATAAAATAATAAAGTTCCTGCTTGCTAACCAGTGGAAATACTTGCCGAGAGGCTGCTGGAGCAGAGCAGCCCTGAGTTTGGATGAGTGCCCCCACGCAGCCAGGCCGCTCCTGGGACAAGGGACAGAGGCTCGGTGAGGGCTGCCCAGCTCGGTGCCCTGCACGGTGACTCCGGGGACAAGCAGCCACAGCATCGGGCTCACTGCAGGACCATGGCCACATCAGAGCCTTGGCTGAAGGCAGATCAGGGCCTGATCCTGCTCCCACCATGCGTAGTGTCACGGTGCTATATATAAACACCTTCCCTGCTGCGAGCCGGGGCGCAGAGGCTCTGGGAACGCATCGCAAATATTCAAGTATTGGAAATATCCCACTGTAACCGGGGAAAAGTGCGTTGATTATTCACAATGAGTGGTCCCTTCCCTGTGCTGCTGTCTGAAATCAGAGCTCGGGGACTGAGTGGTGCGGAGCTGACTGCCTTCCCCACACTGGCTGGAATGCGCCGGGCACTGGTGTGTTGGGATGCAGTTTGCTTCCTCTCTGGGAGGCTTAATTGGGGAGCTGAGAGACATCTGCCCTGAACTGTGAATGCGAAGGGTCCCCTGTGCCTGCCCCAGCCCTGCCCCTTGCTTCCCGGCGCTGCTCAGAGGCTGAGCTGGGTCCCTGGGGCACAGCAAGCGGCAGCAGAGCCACAGCTGCTCCAGGCACCAGCGCCCCGTGAGTCAGCCACAGGGAATCAAATGAGCCCCCGGTTTTTGGGGAGCCGGGCACACCGCCTGTGAGGAGCAGGAGAAGCAGCCTGAGGCTTCCCTGGGACGAGGAGCAGCTGGGTAACTTTCAGGTGTCTCCTTTGAGCCTCCTTTGGGGTGGGAGGTGATGCTGTCCTGGGTTACCATAGGGCACGTCCTAGCAGTGACAGACCCAGGGCATGGGCATTTGGGGTTTCTGGCTTGGGAAGCAGATGTCCACAGATGGAGCCTGCTGCTTGGTCCACCAGTGACCCTCCCGTCCTCACCCCGTGGCATGGGAAAGCAAAATAAAACCTCCCAGCCGGTGCTGTGCTGCCGTGCCGCTGGCTTTGCTCCCCTGGGGACTACCCAGAGCCACCGGCAGCAAGCCCAGGGACGAGGAGCTCTGAAAAGGAGCCAGCCAGGAGGGGGAAAAGGCGCTGACCCCTGCATATCCCCCCTGCACCAACACCCCTGCGCTGGGGGCTGCGGGCGGGCTGGGTGCGGGATGCTGGAGCTGCCGGCTCTGCCAGCAAGGGGCTCGGAGGAGGGATATTGAGAGGGATGCTCTAAAAACCAGCTCATCCCCGCCGAGCCTGGGCTCACGGAGCCCTCCAGGCCCGGTGCAGCCGCAGCTGCTCTGTAACACACATACAAATGCGTGCTACGGCTGCGGCTGCTGCCGAGCTGCAAGTCAGCGCCTCCCGGGCTCCTGCCCCACGCAGGTCCCACCCGCAGCACCTATTTATAACCCAGGCACTGCAGGAGTAATATCAGGCTGGTGGCCTCACACAGGCATGCTAAATGTTGTTCTATTTATACGCTTTGCTCTTCTTACAAGCTGTTGGTCTCCCAGATGCCAAAGCACTGCAGCACAGACAGACTCAGATTTCCTCCTTTCCTGAAATACCCACCAGCAGCACCCAGCCCCGCACATATTTACCATTTTACCATATTTACCGTTACACCTGCAGTAGCTGCAGCTGCTGTCCCTTTCCAAGTGCAGTGGATGCCCTCGGTACATGAGATAACCTGCGGGGTCTGCACCCCTCAAGCACAATGAGACCGTTGTGCTGGAGAGCTGAGCGCTGGGCCTGGGGCTGCATCTCCGGGTGATGGGGCTTTGGGTTTCCCCATCCCTCTTCCCATCCACCCCAGCCACCTTCTTTCAGGATGTACCAGCTGCACCAAGCTCCACGTAGCATTAATTTCAGCCATGCATCACACACTGTGAACGCCAGTGGGGGCAAATCCTCTTTTCAGGCTTCAGACTCCTTCTAAAAATCTGTGCAAAGTAAAAATAAAGATTTAAACGGAGCTGAGTCCTCTGCATCTAGCTGTCAATGGCAGGGATGTGTTCTTGCATGGGGTTCTGCATGCCAAGCCAAACGGTTTGGCATTCTAGGGAAATGAAGGGCTCGTGCGTCTCTGCCTCTGTGCTCGTGCCTGTTAATTTTGCCTGAATGGCTTCCCCAGGCTGTCGGCTCAGAATTGTCTTTAACATAATAAATCTCAACCGTGCTTGCAACAAACCCTCGAGTAAGAGAGGTTTATTTAATGAAAGAAGAAACGCTGCCAAATTTCTGGGCCTGATCTCGATCCCATTAATGCCAGCAGAATTCCCACCACGTTGGGTTGTTGGTTGAGCCTGACATGGGGAAAGTGATTAAAAATCTCCATCAGTCTGATGCTGGTGGCTCACTGCTCTGCTGTGCTGTGCCAGGGCTGGGCAGGAGGGCAGGCACTGGGGGTGGGATTCCTCTCGCCTAATTTTGGGCAGCCAGCTGTCTGCAGCAGAGGGGACAGCTCTGGGTGCCAACCCAGGCACTGCTGTGGCTGCTCTGGGGGCACTGATCCCTTCTGCCACATGAGCACTGGGGCACAGCCCTGCCAAAACACTGCCAGCCCCCCAGGACAGGGGGAGGACAAGGAGAAGGAGGGACACAGCAGCTTCCTGCTGTCCCTGTCCCCTTGTTGGTCACCTAAGGGACAGTGCCACCACACCTGGTGGCTCGGAGGGGCCAGAGGGTGCCCAGAGGTGCCCAGGCACCGAGATGTCCCCTGTGGGACAGCAGCTGATCCTTGCCAGGGAGCAAGGGCTGGAGGAAGAGCGGCTGCTTTGCTCTCCATCACCCAGCTGAGAGAGCCAGGCTCACGTTCCAGCAGTTGTGCTTAATTACATGCAGCTAATAAAGGGCAGGAGCTCGGCTGTGCTTGTAGAGAGCAGTGCTGGCTGAGGACTGGAGAGTACAAGGTACTACAAAAATCTCAGAGGCATCATCCCAGCCTGTGGTTCCTTAATGGCTTTTGGTGGTTTGAGAGCTGTGGGACGCAGAAAAATGAGCTGTGTTGGGACTGCAACAGTTCCTGGGGCTTGGAGCTGGGCCTTGGGATGCTGATCTGTAAATCATCCTTAATGATGATGTGGGGGGCATTGGAGAAGGGAGGTGGGTGGGAGGGCATTTCCTTTTTTTTTTTTTTTTTTTTTTTTTTTTTATCAGGAAAGGAGTAAAAGAATCAGAGGAGTAAAATGTCAGAGCTCTGGAAGAGCGCAGATCCTGGGGACATACAAGCAGCAGAGGGCAGCCTTGGTCCTAATGCCCCAAACACCTGCTGCAGGGACAAAAGATCAGCTCACCCCAGAACTAAACTTTGCCTTTTGGTTTCCTGAGGATGAGGCAGGAGATGAAAGTTTTGGGGCTGTGCTGGATCCCAGCAGACCCAGAGTATGCTCTGGGGATCTCTCTGCCAGCTGCCTGGGCACTCTCTCTGCAGAGCCTGGGGAGCTCTGCTGCTCCTGCCTGCCCGACAGCTGGCTCCTGTGCCCCTGTAAGGCTCTAACAGAAGTCAGACGACTCAGGACTGAAAGCAATAAGTGTTTATTTGCACATTAGGCGTGTTAGCTCTGCCTGAAAGCCAGCCACGGCTTCCTGCATAGAGCAGCGAGGTGGGGCTGTGAGCAGCTGCTGCCTGGTAAGACTTTGCTCCGACACGCAGTGCTCCTGGGCTGGTGCTTTCCCAGCACAGGGCGCTTCTAACTCACAGCCCCCCTCCTTCAGCAGGGGTGCGAAAGCTGCTGCTGCAAAGCACTTTGCAGGACTGAAGGCAGTCTCCATTTCACAAGGACCAAA
Source organism: Aythya fuligula (assembly GCF_009819795.1). Lineage (NCBI taxonomy): Eukaryota > Metazoa > Chordata > Aves > Anseriformes > Anatidae > Aythya > Aythya fuligula. The sequence continues at coordinate 1,948,302 of NC_045574.1, read as the reverse complement.
ACATTTCAGCTGTTTGTGGTGGGGAACACGGAGAGCAGGAGAACTGCTCAGGAGCCTCTGCAGCAGAGCCCCACGGCCACCCCCCAGGCACTGGTGCACATCCTGCCCTCCCCAGCCACCCTTACCTCCAGAAGTCTTCGAGCCTCTCTTCAGATGGCATCTGGACATCTAATTTGCACCAGACACGTCTAATTTTGAACATCCTCGTGGGGCTGGATGGGAGAGCAAGCTGCAGCCGCCCACCTGCAGGGCTCTGCGGGGAGCTGCCTGCCGAGCCCCGGGTTCGGGCTGCTGCTGTCATTTGCCTTGTAAAGAACAATAAGGATAAAAAAAAAACAACTTTGGAAACTTTTAAATGCCAATTTGTTGTTGCCTGCTATGTGGTGTTCCAGAAGAGAGTGAGTAATGCTGAAATACTTTTTCTTTTTTTTTTTTTTCTTTTTTTTTTGTCTGTGAAGAAGGTGGGCAGCGGAGGATAACAGATCCTGAAGCAGCTCAATCGCCCAGAACATCTAGCCCAGCAGCTGGCATGGTTTAGTCATACGTTTAAACTGAGTTATTTTTATGAATATTTCCTTTTCCAAAGCACTTCCTCTCTCAGCAGCCCGGCAATAGTAGTTCAATTACCACTGCCCTCTCCTTGTGTGAGGGAGGGAGCCCACCTCCAGTCCATGTCCCCCCCAGAAGTCTGGCAGCTTGAGGGTGCTGCGGGGCCAAGCATCGCTTGTCCCCGTTCCTCACTCGTCGAGAAGCCCAAAATGCAGCCAAGGGCTGTTAACCCCCCTCAGACTGCTGCATTGGAGGCAGGGTTGAGAAATATTTCAGGAATGGGGTAAAGGCAGCATCTATTTTGTTCCATCTCCTGGCATGTTGTAGGCAAAGCAGTTGGGTTTGGTAGCTTTACTCTAAAACCTCACCCCGCTTCGGTGTCTGATGCCCGTGGTCCTGTCTGTCCCTGGCACCAGGGTCAGGTGTGGTGGTGGGGACGAGGGGCTGATACCAAGAAGGAGCCAAGCACAAGCCAATGCAGCACATCTTTTGGGGAAGGAGTTGTGCTGGGTGCCTCAGAGCTCATCAGAAGCCTCCTGCTCACCGGAGATGTTGCTCGTCCTCGTCTCAAGTGCTTGGCGAGAGTTTTCCCTTGTGAAGGCAGACTCCAGGGACTTCTTGGCCCTTCGGTAGATGGTTCTCAAACGTGAGGTGCAGTCCTTGCTGGTCATTACGTAGAGCAGGGGGTTGAGGGCACTGTTGAAGCTGGCCAGGCCCCTGGTCACCTGGTAGGAGACGTAGATGTCCCTTGAAGCCTGCGTGCAGGACCCTTGCAGTTGCCAGCGCCGGGACAGCAAGTTGAGGTTCCTGAAGACGTGGTAGGGGAGGAAGCAGACAGAGAAGAGGACCATCACGAGAACCACCAGTCTGATGCTCCTTCTCCTGAGGCCGGGGTCCATGGTGTCGTTCCTGCAGAGCACCACCACCACGTGGCAGTAGCAGCCGACGATGATGAGGAAGGGCACGACGAAGCCGGTGGCGGTGACGGCTGCGGTGTACGCCAGGTACCTGTCCAGGCTGTCCTGCTCCGTGGTGTCGTGGCACTGCGTCCCCGTGGGGTTCATCTTGCTGAAGGCCAGGTCGGGGGCCACCTGCGCCACCACCCACCCCCAGACCGCGGCGCTGAGCCACGCGGAGGAGAAGAGCTCCTGGCACCTACCCCGCGCCCGCAGCGGGTGCACGATGCCCAGGTAGCGGTGGAGGCTGATGCAGGTGAGGAAGCCGATGCTGGCATAGAGGTTGAGGTGGAAGAGGCCCCGTGTCAGCCGGCACCAGGCCCTGCCGAAGGGCCAGGTCCTGCCCTGCAGGTAGTAGCTGATGAGGAAGGGCAGCGTGCCCACGTACAGCAGGTCGGCCAGGCCCAGGTTGCCCACCAGCAGGCTGAGGGGTCCGCGGGGGGTGGCCCGCAGGTGCCACAGCCCCAGCGCGTTCCCCACCAGCCCCAGCGGGGTCACCACCAGGTAGACGCCGGGCAAGAAGTGATGGGCAAAGGCGGCGTTGATGGGGCACGGGGCGCTGCTGGAGTTGCCCGAAAGCGGAGCCTGGGCCGCCATCGGGTGCTGCAGCAGCTGGCCGGGGACTGGGGAGGAAACAGGGCGGTGCTGGCAGCGGCGGTGCCTGAGGCGGCGCTTGCAGCAGCAGCAGGATCCGGCCCGGGGCTCTGGCTGTCCTCGCCTCCCCTCTCTGATGCCCTTTGACCGGGGGCAAGGGGAGCAGAGAGCCCGGAGGTGGATGGCTGAGGCCGTCCCCTGCTCAGCACCCTGTTGTCAGCCCCTGGATGTATTTTGAGACCGGCGCCAGGGCCCCAGCTATTTCTGGTGGTGCTGGAGGGGGCGGGAGGAAGGGATGCATGCACGGGGGTGGCCCTGAATTGCAGCCGGTGGGAGAGCTCTGCAGCTCGCTGCTGTGGCTCTGTCCCATCCCATCGGGGTGAAGGGGGTCACCCCATCCCCCAAAACAGCCTAAGCACCCCGTGACAGCTTACTGCTGCTGCCCATCTTACATCCTTCCCCCAAACACAGACAGAAATCCTCCTCCTCCTCTGAGTAGTTTTGATCCATACTTTGTTATTGCTTGCCTGTGGGGTGAAGTCTGAGGGCTGCAGGCATCCCCAGGGTGTGCAGCTGCAAAGAGGTTCCCGTGGGGACACGGCTTTTCCGACCATGGCAGGGTGGGGTATTTGTGGGACTGTGCTCTTGGCATGCCACTCCGTCCAGAAATTCACTCACACTAGAGGTGCACCAATACCAAAAATGCAAAAAAAATCTTGTTTTGTTGTTGAGCACTGCACCCTTGTGCCCAGGGAGGTATGTAAAAGTGCTTAGTTTTACCGAGAGGCTCACCAGCCCTTTCCCAGCCATCTCCACATGTTTAAAAATCACCGGATGGAAAAAAAAAAAAAAAAAAGGTTCTGCATGGTGTTTACTCATGCAGTGGCTCACAGTTTCTCTTTCGGAGGCTACATGTGCTTGCTAGGAAACGACCTGCGATGCATGGCTCACCGCGGGCGCAGCCGGATCACCCACTGCTCGTGCACGGATGTGGTGGTGGCGTGTGAGGGGAGCTGGGTTCTGGTTGGGGTTGAGCATTAGGGGTGACCACAATTATCTGTGGGATAAACTCTCTGCATCCACACCCCGAAGGGCAGGCGAAGCCCAGAAATCACGGTGTCGGGGGCTGCGACAAGCACAAACCCCACAAAGGCATGTTTCCAGGGCAGCAGGGCTTCAGGGGGAACGGCAAATGTTGTGAGCCTCACAATTCAATCTCAAGAGTCGATTTCCCTCTTTCCTTGGGGAGAAATAGCTCTGATTTATTTGGATTCGTTAATTTATTGTTTAGGTGTTCTCTGCTGAGTGAATCAGGGAGAAGTGACATTTTGCTGCCAGGAAAACAAAACAAAAACAAAAAAAGAGGTGTGTAGAGTCATTGCTGTGTGGGATTTGCAGGTTGCCACTTAAAAAGTGACCTTTTTGGTGTTTGTTGTCATCCAGAGGTGGCTGAGAGCTGGGAAATCACCTTAGTGGCCTCGTCCCACCATGAGAACTGGCTTCAAAACAGGATTTTCAGTACACCAAACACGTTTTCTCAGTGTCAACAGAGGAACATTGTGGTTTTAAGGTCTATGTGAGCCTCATGTCACAGCTTTTGTGGCACAGCCACCACAGAAGTAAAAAGAAAGAAAAAAGGCCCAGAAAAGCTGTGGCTGGGGCCAAGTTCACTCTGCAGTTTGCTGCCTGCCAGAGGTTTGCCGTGTTCCGATAGCAAACTGAATTAAGGATCTGCACTCGGGCAGCACACCAGATGATCACGGTAAATAATTCTCGTTGTAAACAAGGTTTTGCTTTTACTGCGTGAGCAGTGAGATTTTGTTTTTCTTTATTTTTTTTTTTCCTCAAAGAGGTGGCTGAAAGTGCCATTGACATTTATTTTCAGCACTTTCAGGGACTGGGGGAGCGGGCAAGCAGCTGCTCAGCCCTGCTGGTTTTTCCTGCTGCTGGCCCAGGGATGTATTTAATCCAGGCCGACACGCTGCCACAGAGGTTTCAACACTTTAATTCCATGGATACACACCTAAATCATGCATCCCTCGCCTGGACACACAGCCTAGACCACTGCTTCCTGGCCATGGGCTGTGCGATGCCTCTGCTCACTTCTGCGAGGCCATTAGAGGGCATTTGGGCTGCGTTTCTGCATGGCCCCCACGAGGCTTATTGCTGGGGAAAAACAAACGCAGAGCTGCTCAGCAGCTCTCCAGCCTGTTGTCACAATTTGTTTTCCCTTCTCCTGCCTTTGCTTTGGCCCTCAGCTTTGGGGGTACGTGCCTGGGTGCTTGGTGGTGTCTGGTGCCACGGAGCGGTGCCTCCTCTGTCTGAGCTCCTCGCTCGCCAAAGCCCTGCCAAACCGCCGGGGCTTTGGGGAGGAGGAGGCCAGGCGGGGCAGGAAGGGTCCTGCTGATCCTGGAGGGATGTGGGGAAGGTGAATGCGAGCAGCCACAGGGATGCCTCTGCCGACACCCAGGCACACAGTGGCTGCCTGGCAGTGGGATGGGTGAGCGCGTTGCTGAGCCCCACAGCCCGAGCCCTGGCACTGGGAGTCCCGTTGGGGGTCTCCCTGTGCCAACCCCCACAGAGCAGAGCGGTGTGTGTGGTGCTCAGCAAAGGAACAGCACTGCCCAGCCCTCTCCAAAGCCCCACCGGCCCAAGAAAGGACCAAGTCCCTGCTTCTCAGGTGGGTTCATGCTTGAGACGAGGTTTCCTCATTTCATGCAGCCAAAGAAACTTGGGGATGCTGCCCAGTAACCCGGCCTGGGGCAACAGGGTGCACGTGGTGGGCGTAGGGATCCTGTTCCCTATTTCCACCCTCCTTTGTAGGCAAGATCTGTCAGTTCTTCCTCAGTTTCCCCAAGGACAAGTCCTCCATCTCCGCCGAAACTACGGTGCCATGGGCTTGTGCCAGACTCTTTGCTGGGGCGAGGCGTTGGCTCCGGGCTGCAACCAGGGTGGGCACGGCCACAAACGCCCTCCTCATCCCCTCTGGAAAGGCAGAGCAGAGTGATGGGGTGGTGGAGGGGTGGTGACATGCTCCCCGCGTCTGGGGAGCTGGGACATGCAGCAGCAGGGACACATGGAGCAGGAAAGTGCTGGCTGCATGTGATCGAGGCAGTTGTGCAGTGTGTTTACACTAGGGTCGTGCCAGGCTAATGAAAGGGATGGAAGAGCCCAGCCCCAGTGTACCCAGGCAGGAGCTGCAAGCGCAGCCTCTGCCACAAGGACAGCTCCAGCCCGGCTGCAGTGTGCAGAGCCACACGGGACCCACGATACTCTCAGATTCAGACATCCAGAGCCTCCAAACTCAGGGCTGCTCCTGCTGCTGGGTGGCTGGGGTACGTCCCAAGCGCACCCACCACCAGCAGGTGGTTTGTCTTGCTCAGGGATAGGTTTGGCTTGTGGCTGGGGTGTGCACGGGTACTCGTGCTGCCCGGAACACCCCGTTCCTGGTCAGAGTTGTTGCCCCGAGGTTTTGGCTGCCCCGAGGCCCTCGCTTACCGCAGGGGGTGCCACCGGCAGGGCCGGGCAGGGTCTGGCCATGCAGAGCCTCCTCTGTGTCTCCAGGCGGCAGGAGCGGTTCTGGTTGGAGACACGGGTGGAGATGCCCACGCCACAGGTGGCTGAGCAGGCGCTCCACTCCGTGCCCCACGGCCGGCACGGGTACGGCACCACCGGGGATGCTGCTGCGGGGGCTGGATGGAGACAGAGGATGGAGAAAGAGAGCTTGGAGCCCAGCACCACGCTGCGTGCCAGGATGGGTGCTGCGACGTGATCCTGCACGGCGGGGAGACGTGCAGCGAGGTGCCTCCTGTTGGTGCTCTCCAAGCCCTCACCACCATGTCCTCCTCTTACCTGCCCTGGCATCCTGGAGCCGCTCTCCAGCCTCGCAGACCCACTCGGGGCAGCACTTGCCCGGGATGTCCACTCGCCGCGGGTGGGGGCAGTCTGGGGTGGGCAGACGCACGTCCTCCTGGCAGAGCGGGACGCAGGTGAAGCCCCCGTCCAGGCAGCGGCACTGCAGCTTGCAGCTGGGCTGGAAAACCTCCCCGTCCCGATAGATCCGGCCGTTCACCTCGCAGCCCTCCTCCACATCTTCAACTGCAACGACAGCCCCGGAGCCCGTCAGGGACAGGTAAGGGGGGGAGGGCGGAGGGGTAAAAAGGGTGGCTAGGGGTTGCAAGGGGCAGAGGTGCAGGGTGGGTGCGGGTTTGCTGCTGATCACCTGCAGCAGTGTGTGCATCACCCCTCTTCCCCTTCCCTGCTCCCTCTGCTGAGCTCTTCACGTGTTTTTTTTCAGAGCAGTAGCTCACCAGTTGGTGAGAAACCCGCTGCCCTCTGGCTCTGCCTATATCCCTCAGGGTTTTCAGACTTAAAAAAAAATTCTCTGCAATTTCTCTGCAGCACCTCAGCCTCCAGCCCCAGCAGGGCGACTGGTACTGCAGCATCCCTGAGCCCACCCTGGTTCAAATCACCCCCAAAACCCATCTAGCAACCACTGGCTGGAGGAACAGCACAGCCCCAAGGCCATCTGCATGCATCATCCTCAATAGAGCTGCTCTTGAGGATGTGTCCAGGTCGCTGGTTGCAGGCTCCATGGTGCCTGGAGCCTGAGGGCTTCCTGGGGGGGGGACACAGGCACTGCGGTGCTCACAGTTGCAGGTGGCTCCGGTGCCCGTGCTGTAGTCACAGACGAGGCCCTGGCTGCGGTCGCAGACGTGGAGGAAGTCGCAGGGCTCTCCCAGGCGCCGTGCACACACCTTGCAGCAGCCGCAGCCATCCAGGACCAGGGGAGAGCCGCGGGGGCAGCGGGGAGGCACCCAGGGGCAGTAGCACGGCCGGCGGCACAGCTGGGCACACACCTGCAGGGACAAAACCATCGCTGGCTGCTTGGCTGACGGCTGCTATTTCACTAGGACGGCCAGGGAACCCGCTCTGAATGTCGGTCACGGTGGGGTGGGGGCAGGGTTTTGGTGGAGGGAGGCTCCACACATCCATAGGAATATGGCAAGGCAGCCTGGAATGGTGCCGTCCTCGTAGGGCGTGATGGGCACCTGCAGCTCCCATGGAAAACAGGGGGAACAAGGCATGTTTTGCATGAAGGAGGCTTAACAGCTCTCATTTGTGCCAAGACATGTGGCAACGTGTTTGCAGTGGGGGAGCAGAAGCCAAATGAAGCTCACTGCTGTCCCTTCTGGTCCACCTGCCTCCTCTGCCCGGCTCGCTGGGTGAGGAGCACGTAGATAGATGGGCTTTCAGGGATTGGGAGCCAAATTTCTCCTCCCAGCTACGTGGAGTGATGACTTTGGCAGGTCTGTGCACCACGGTTGTTTGCCTGCCCTGCTGGCTGTTTTCCAGGGCCGTGCCTGCAGGGGCTGACCCAGGCAGGTAGGTGCTCATGCCTGTGGTTTGTGCTGCACACACCATTACCCCGGCACTAACAGCTTCTGCAGGCAGCGCTCGTCTCGTGTCCGACAGGGACGGCTGCTGGGGCTGTTGCATGTTGGGCCTGAAGCCAAATGGTTTGGACCTGCCATTTGGAAGCGAATTCTTTCCAATCCTGGCCCGGACAATGCCGGTATGGATGTGAGCCCTGCCTGCACGTGAGCCCCGTGCTCCCCTCCTGCAGCACTACGCCCATGGCACCTCCAGCACCTGCTCAGTGAATGCGCAACCCAAACCAGCCCTGTCCTGAGCCAGACATGGGTGTCTGCTGAGCCTGCCAGGAGATGATGGATTCAGCTGGAGCACATGGATTTTACAAACCATCTTCCTCTCTTTTTTAGAATTTCTCCCTCCAGCATCAAGCCTGGCATGACCAGCTAGGGATGGGTACAGGTGTGCTGTCTGCTCACCTGCTTGCAGCAGTTCAGCTCACCAGATGTTTTTTTATTGACCTGTAGAAGTGTCAGTGCTAGGAATTAGAGATAAAATATGCCCAAAAAGGGCTGGGCAATCCCTGTTCCAGTTTTATCAATGAGCAGCAGAAGCCAGCGAGACCCGGGCAGGGACTGGAGGACCAGCTGTGATATGATGGCAAGGTCTGGGCTGGGGACAAGAGGCTGCTGGTGATGTTCCAGAAATTCACCGAGTACTCCTGGGGTAGGAGCCATTCCTCAGTCACAGCTTAACAGGGAGCCAAGAGCATTTTTCATCTTTCAGGTTTCTATTACAGAACAATATTTTAGAGAGATTAGCCAAGCCAACTCCATTAATCCATTTCCCCTTGCTCCCTGTAATTAACTCGTCATTAGATGAAAATGTGGCTCCTATTAGAGATCTTAAGTGCCTGGGAAAGCAGTGAAATGGGCACGAAGCTGCTGAGATGTCCCTGCCTGCACAATGTCTGACTTGGGATTCAAGCAGCGATGAGAAGAATTTGGAGCTGCGCGCCCCCCCCCCCCCCCCCCCCCCCCCCCGCCTTTCAAAACTCTGCACAGGGAGCGATGCCACGCAGAAAGGAGGGAAAAAACAAATCATAGAACAACCCAAATCCTGTCAGAGGTATCCGACAGCTCCGTGTGAGCATCCTGGGATGAGCAGATGGCTGGGCACCCCTGGGGCTGGTGCTCGCTGCCCGGCCAGCACAGAGCGAGGAACCTGTGGGAGCTGGCACGGAGCCACAGGGAAGGGGCGAGCAAGCAGAGCACATCGCTGCTATTCCTGCCTGCACCACGGCAGCATTTGGCCCACGAGCATTAAGACCCCGCTGGTTAATTCGAGCTCTCTCCCAAGCACAGCTCTGCCTCTGCGAGGCTGCAGCAAGACAGCCTGCCTGCCAGCGGGAGCTAGGGCTCGAGCCAGCACCGGAGCCTGAGCCTCCTTTTGGGAGAGCCGGGTGCTTCCCCGATGAGGCTACAGCCACCCGGTGCCCCGTCTCCCTTACCTTGGAGAGGATGCAGAGCAGGGAGAGGAAGAGGAGCTGTTTCTCCAGCCGGAGCCTCATGCTGCTCGCCCCGCGGCACTTGGGCACATCGCCCCCCGGGCGGCCAGAGGCAGCAGCGTGTTTGCGGGCTTTAAAGCCCTGAGTGGGTCCTGCTGGTGTTTATACTCTCCCTGCTCTGATGTCACTCCCAGGCTCCAATATAAACAGGAGTAGGTTTGGACGAGCCTCAAGATTTGCTTCTTTTCTTTTCTTTTTTTTTTTTTTCCAGCCGACATTCCAGCTGACATTTCCACTCCCCTCAAGGTGAGAGCGTGCTGCCTGCCAGGAGAGCAAGCGAAGGGAAGGGACGCTGTCCCCAGGGATGTGGGCATGGCAGAGGGGGCCACGGTGCCCACAGAGATGGCCAAAGCCTCTGCCTGCTACGTGTTGGCTGCCAAACAGAGCCAGCACTGTTCTTCAGGGTTGTGAAAGGTCTGGGGTAGCTGTCCACCCGAAATCCAGTCTGGGAAATGCAACTCTGGCACTGCTGATTTCAAGCCTTGTAAACCCAAACTCAGCTCCTGAAAAAGCTGTGACCGAGTCCACGAGGACTTCAAAGCAGGTGACAGGTCCCCAGTTTCCTGCAGAGCCGTCCCTGAGCTCAGCCCCCCGGGCACAGAGCTGCCGCATGCGAGCATGGGGAGGGCAGGGCAGGAAGGCTGCAGGGCCAGCTCTGCGGTCACCGCCAGGATTCTCTGCTCTGGTTCTGCTTCGTTAGCTGCTGTCGGGCTGTTAACGAGGCTGCGGCAGCCCGTGCTGCTGGTCACCCCTCTGTGTCGGGGAGCGGTGCAGCCGCGGTGCCTCTACCAGCAGTGGCTCGAGAGGAGCCAGAGCCCTGATGTAGCCTCGCTGCAGGGGACAGGGAATTCAATTCATTATCCCGGGCTTGTTTATTGCAAATCCAGATTAATGGGCATGGCTTCATTTTCCAGTTAGAAACTGGGATCACGTGCTGATAAGGGAAGGAAAGCCTCATCTTGTACCCACGGGGCTCTGCCTGCATGTCCCTGTGCTCACAGTGTCCCCATGTCCCCAGGCTCATGGTGTCCCCATGTCCCCAGGTCACCGTGTGGGGCTGTGGGCAGCGAGGGGCAGAGCAGGAGCCCTCGCACAGGTTCTGGTTCATGAAGCAGCACGTTAACAGCTCACTTTCTAAATACTCACAACCCTTCCCCTCCGGAGCATGTACCCCATATGTGTCCTGTACCATGCGTGTGATTTCATAGCTACTAATTAATTCCACATGTTGTGCTCCACAGTTTCCATGGTATTATTGTCAGCTTTTTTTTTTTTTTTTTTTTTTTTTTTTTTTTTTTTTGTGGTCAGTTGTGCAAGAAAATAGTTGATACAGGGATCTGAGTACATCTCCTTTGAGTTAGCCGCTGGCAGACTCTGCTGTTTCTATAGGAATGAAGGAACTCACCCTGCGAATTTACATTTTAGACAGCTGTGGTTTTTTTTTCATGGCTGTGCCATTTAATGTGCCATTGTGAATAGCACTGAGCGTGCACCCTGCTCATCTGGAATCGCACCCATCTGCAACAAGCTGTAGCTTCTTTTTGCTTCGGAGTCTCCCCACTTTTGCTCTGTGCCGGGTGCTGGGCGTCCCCTGGGCTGGTTGAATTTGGAGCAGGGCTGGACGTCGGTCTCTGCTGGGCACTGAGACTGTCCTGCTCCTTGCTGGGTCTATTCCTCTTTGTATGAACAGGGAAATTGTCATAGGCAGGGCGAGAGCAGCCCCACACCTTGGAGGAGAAGACGTTCTCCTTGCTCCTGGCAGCCGAGGCGCAATCCCCGTGGCAGGGCAGCAGGGTGGTTGCAGGAGGGCAGGTGGCACTGGTGGGCAAACTGGGCAGACATCACGCTCAGGAGAGCCAGGAGCCCCAAGATAAAGAGGAGACACCCCAGGTCTCCCCTGGCTGCTGAGCCCTTTGGGGTAGCTGCTGGCTCTTTTTCATGAGACTTCTGGAAATAGCCTGGCTTTGGGAACCTTGGAAATACCTATGTTTTTGGCAGGATGGTGAAGTTGTTTCCTACCCAGAATGAATCCTGCTCCAGCTTCAGAGAGCAGAGCCGAGGGCTGGTTATGGCCATTTCCATCCCATCCAGCCAGTTTTACCCCCCCTGGTTCCTGCACCTTAACCGGGGTGGGAGCGGGCTGGGACAACTGGCCATGGCGAGGGGCAAGGGACGGGCCCGGCAATCCTTTACCTTGAGGTCACTGCTTCCACCCCGAGCCCGGGCTAGGAGAGACTGAAAGTATTTACCATCTGGTGACCGGCCAAGTGACTTGTGAGAAAAGAATTCAGGGCTGCCGTCCAGTTCCTGATGGTCAGGCAACGGCAGCAGAAACCTCAGCTTCGGCTGGGACCGGCCGACCCCTGCAGGCTGCCAGGCACGGGGCTGGGGGCGAGCACAGCCCTCTGCCACCCCTAAAGGGTCTGCTGGATGGGAGCATGGTCCTGGCTTGTTTTTGGGGTGCTTTGAAGGAGATTGCATTAAAAAGAAGGTGATAAATGGGTCTCTGTGCTCGTGACCAAAACCCTGCAGTTGCCAAGAGGAAGGAGCTGAGAGATTGCCCGGGGGAGTGAATGGACTATCACAGCTGAGAAATGGCTTCCTTAGCCAAAACTATGGGAAAAGCTCATAATTCAAACAGAGGGCTTATCCCTACCACAGCCCAGCCATGTATCAACTGCTGTGAGAGGAGAAAGCTCTTTCTCAATAGGCGTATCAAACCCTGGGCAAGAATTCTGTGAGATTCTCTGCTGAAGTCCAGACGAGCAATTCGTAATCGTCCCCATAAGTTAAACATCCAGATAACCCACGGAATAAGAATTCTGTAAAACAAAGTCTGGAAACCTCAGCCCGATGAGTCTTCCCATTATTATTTGGAAAACTGTCAGAAATCATCACGTATCAAACATTATGGTCCTCGGAGAGTTTATTTTTGGTACGAAGCATCACCAAGCATAAGCTTCTTTTAAAATCTCACTACAAGTTTTGTCTTTCAGACAAGATATAAAACCCAGACCCTGACCTTGCATGGTTCCTGACAGACCCTTGGTATTTTCCATCGAGCTGCATGGCTAACTCATGTTTCCCAATCAAATTGCTCATGCTTTTCGGCTATCTCTGTTTTTTCTTGTGGTTTCAGGCTAAAATAAGCCATATTTTTCCTCTGGTTCTTGTCCTGGTGGGGTGTGCTGCGTGTTCTCAGGCAACTGCCGTGTCTCTTGCAGCATC